>NC_056725.1:1331993865-1332008865 GCF_019279795.1 Protopterus annectens
TTTTTTTTTCTTTTTCTGATACTGGAGCTCAGCTAGGTCTTCCTAACTAGTAAGTGAGGGTTGAGAGAGTTAACACGGTGTGTGTGTGTGTGTGTGTGTGTGTGTGTGTGTGTGTGTGTGTGTGTGTGTGTGTGTGTGTGTGTGAGTGTGTGTGTGTGTTTGTGTGTGTGTGTGTGTGTGTGTGTGTGTAATATGGAGCTGCATTTTGTCACTGCTTCTCCGTAGTAGCTCATGTGGAGAAATTGTAATACCCACAACAGGGATGCATTTGCGGTCACTATAAATTAAACTTTTGTGTGGTGTAGCTGCTGTGAGGAAACTGTAGTACCCACAGTAATGAGGTATTAATGGTGTGTAAACTGACAGCCCTGAATGCACTACTGTGCATGTTGATTTATATCAAGTTTGCGCATTCTTAATTTGGGGCTGTTTGCAACTCTCTGGTGGTATAGTGGATTCACTCCTTTCCCGCATTAATATCTATCTATTTAAATAGCTAATTTAAAGAGCAAGCACTTATGAGATTTGGCTGGTGAATGCATATTGTATATGATAGGGAGATATAGGACAAGTATTATCGGTTTGATTCAGTGGGTTCAGCATCAGTGAGATTCTGTTTATAATACTTGAGATTTTGTTATAATTTTACCATTTTTACATGTGATACATTGACACTACTGACACAGAGTCTACTGCTTACTAAGGTTGTGAATTACACATGATATTAAATTATAGCATCAGACTTACTAGGAAAAATGTGTTTTGATCTAGACTATTTTTGGAGGTGTCATTTGGAATTTCTATCTGATGTTGTCTTTTTTTTTATACTGCATGCATACCTTTGGGAGAAATTTAGTAACATGAATGATTCCATCAATAGCTTGCATGGTTCATAAGAATTATTTGTTTCACCTGTTTCTGCATATAGTCACTTGTGTGTAGAACTCACTTCTACTTTTATTTTGATTTGCATTCCATTCATGTGGCAGTTATAGTTAGGTTTACAACTACCTGTATCAATTATATTAATGGAGAAGGAGGATATTTTTGGATGTGTTGACAGTAGAATGTTCAGAAATTGTAGGAAGGGCTTTGTGAATGAGGAATGCCTACTTTCTTCAACCCTGTAGAGGACTTGGAATCCGTGTATTAATAAAATGGAGAACACGGAAGAGATTAATTCATTTTGAGGATATAAATAGAATGGTGGGACCTAACAGGACTACTGACACTGACAGACAAACTGGTTATCAGCACTTTAGTATCATTTGTAACAAATTTCCCTCAGATTATTTTGGGGTCCAGGTTACGAAATCTGAAGACGGGCCATGTGACAGTGTTGTCCTAGGTCTGGAGATTATGGAAACTGCTAATAGCCTCATGAGTATTAATAAAGATAACCACAGCTAATAATCAACAGATTATAGCAATCAGTCAAAATATGCAAATTTCAGTTACTACTGATCAATGAAAGCATATCAAATGATACCCTTACTGAAAACCAGTTTATTTATTTGTCTTTGTTGACTAGGAAAGACTGATTGGGTAAAGAGGCCTGGAGAGAAAAGCTCTAGCAGATACATTCATACTCCTGAGAAAACACATTTTTACAAAGATACATTACATAGATACTTCTTAAGGCTTCTAGATACAAATGGGTAATTGTTCCATAGTGACAAACTACATTTATAAAACAGCTCTTTCTCCTATGGTGATATTATTCATGATATTAAATTCTAAGTATAAAACATTTATTATGCAAACAGTTCATATGCAATATATGTTACAAACAGACACTAGATATGACAGAATCACTACAGAATACTGAAATTCCACAATCCGGAGACTCGGAATCCTGAAGACCAGAATCTCGTGATTGCAGAATCTCAAAACTTAAAAAAAAAAAAAAAAAAAAGTAAAACATACAACAAACTATTCTAACGTGTATGCAGGGGGGCAAGCTCCCTGCACCCCCCACACCCCCTGCAACTTAAATATACCAACTCTGAGATTCACTACAGTGGAGTGAAGAGCAAAGTTCCCATTCCACACTTTACAGCAATCCCCATTCACTATGTTCAAGATTCTGCAATCTTGAGATTCTGGTCCTCGGGATTCAGAATTTTGGGATTGTGGAATTTCTGTATTCTGTAGTGATCCAGATATGACATATAAGACCCGGGTAAGTAGGGTTCAGTATGGATGTCATTTATAAATAAAGTTTATGTAAGAAGTGTGATGCAGTTAACAGTTAGACAATAGTTACATCTAGAAGAGGGACAGGGCCATTGCATAACTGTTCAGTCAAAGACACTTGGAGTAAGAATGCTAGGGTACATACCGACATAGACTTTGGTTATAACAAAGTCATGGAAAGTATTTGAAACAGATGGATAAAGTAGGAAGGTCAGAAAGAATTTGAAATCTAAAGAGGGTTAAGATAAGAAGGTAATCGAGGCAGAGTAACAGAAAGGTTAGTTGTGCACAAGGGGATAGATGTTATAAAAGGGATAGGGGGTATGAGCTATCAAAGGAAACTGGAGTTAATCAGGGTGAAGAGTTTGTACTTGATCATGTTGTGTGATTTAAGAGTTGTTTTGGTAAAGGCTTAAAGGTGGAAAGATTCATGATCTGTTTTAGCCATGTTGGGATGGTGTTCCAGAGTTTAAGTATATAATGGGGGTATAGTGAGCCACCTGCAGAGTTATTAGATTTTGTTGTGACTATTAAAGAGCTTATTGCTTGAGAGAAGGAAGTGCTGTGGGGTATCATAAAAATTGGTAGACCAACAAATCAAAACATACCATTTCAAACAATTAAAAGTGGGGTGCTTCACCCCCCGCACACCCCCCTGATATGGGGGGCTGTGCCTCCACACCCTCCCTAACTATATATACCAACTCCAAGATTGCACTACAGTGGAGTAAAGGGCAACATCACAGCTCAGGCGTGTCATCGAAACGGCATTCACTGTAATGCCATTTTGACAACCTTATATTATTATCCCACTGTAGGTTACCTTCTTCAACAATTACTTTATGTCCTTCACGATGACTGAAACTACTGATTCTAATGTGGGCCAGTAGATTATGTTGCTACATGAATGCCCAGAGGTTACAAAATTTATGGCAATGAAAGCTTTATGAAAATCAAAAATATCTTGCAGTATGAGTCCTGATCATTTGCTGGGCCAGGTAATATTCATTCCTAGAGAATCCCTTGTAGACCCATAAATGGTTATATGTACCAGATTATTATTGGAAACAGCCCACTGTGGTACCACTTTTCAAGTGGCAGCCCGCACCATGTATAAAATGACAGCTTCATAAGTTTAACATTTATTTGGGTACATATTTTCAACATTGTTTAGTTGAAATCTTGAAATGTAATAGATCTCACTGTGCTTTACAGATGTGCATCAATATGTCTTTATGCTGGGCAGTCCACTTTTACTAGTCTGGCTGATTACTGTGAATCAGTTGGTATGGTGTTAAACTTCATAGGATCATTGGTGTGCACTAGGCTAACAACAACTGGGGCCTTTTTAAGCCTAGCCATGCATCACAAATCTCTGACAAGTTCTGGTACCCTCCAGCATGTGCCTTTTACAGACCGACTAAGGTCCCTGTCAGTATACTCCTTGTCATGTAGACTTCTTAGCAGACATTTATGCCTGGCCTACAGAGCAATCCAAAACCCAAACCCAATGAACTTGCTGCATATCAGTAAATCAAACGGGACTAGGGCTACCCATTTCATGGACCTAAATATGGCCTGTGACTTAAATAGGACACGATGGAGGGACAAATGTATCTCCCAGTGACTGCCGTGTCTCTGGAACAGACTACCAATTCATGTAAAACAGAGCACTGCTATGACCCTGTTCAAGAGAAACTTGGATGAGTGGATGGGGCACCATAAATTCTTACCAGGGATAGTGTCCACAAACCTCCTGAACATGGGCAGTCATCACTAAATGCAGTCTTGGGTAATTACTAACATTTTCATGATATTACACTGAGAAGAAATGGCTAGGCTTAAAATGACCTCCAGGTTGATAATCTAGCAATCTCTTGTGATCCTATGATAGTGTAAGTAGGGGCTTAGGAGATAAAACATTTACAAGCAAAGGCCTGGGAGATGAACCATTTACAACTGCCTGTGTCTATAGAGACACAGATGTCAAACCAGGGGTGAATTTCTGGTTCCCCATCTAGTTGTCCAGGTTACACATGAATTGGGTTACTGAGGAATTCTGCTTCATATGGATAGGGACCCTGTTCCAGACAAGGGTCAGTCTCTGAGATATGTGTCTATATCATGGGCAAGGTTTAAGTCTTTAGAATGGGTAATTCAGGTGTTAATTAATTTGTGGGTATACATGAATTCCATCAGAGTGGGATCTAAAGAAATTTTCAGAGGTTGGCACAGTGGTGCAGTGGATAGCATTGCCACTTCTCAGCAAGAGGTTCCCTGGTTTAATCCTCTGCTGGGGTGCCTTCTTTGTGGACTCTGCATGTCTTCCCTGTGTTGGGTCTCCTCAAGGAGCTCCGGTCTTCTCTCACATTCCAAAGACAGGCAGTAGGTGGATTGTACACTCCAAACTGGGCACAGGTATGAGTGTGTGGAAGAACAACTGCAGCAGGGCTAGCCACACAGTGGTTTGAACCCTGGCTCTTGATGATTGTTACTGTCGAATTGACACCCCCAACCCTATGTGGAAAAATTGGAAAAAGGAGTTATGGATGGATGGATGGATGGATGGATGGATGGATGGATGGATGGATGGATGGGGAATCCATGACTGCTCTCTACTTTGCAGTCTCTGCAAATTTGGTCAGTCAGAGGACCTTGACATTCATCTTGACATCAAAAAAATAAATGCTAAAAAGGATTGGTCCCAGGAATGATCCCTTAGGGACTCCACTGGTTACTACTCTTTTTGTAGAACTGGACTCCTCAATTCTAAGTTCTAGGTCCTGTCTGTGAGCCAGCTGGCAGTTCACAGGGTGACATAAAGTTTATAATAGTAATATTAAACATAGTGTAGGTATGTTAGCCAAGCTCTGTTTTTTAGGCGACCATCCCAAATCTCATTTCTTTATGGATTTATTTTTATTCTCCCTGAAGAATAATTTTTTTGTGTTTAATGGGGAGATTTTCCATAAGCTACAAGGTACTGCTATGGGGGTGGCTTTCGCCCCTAAGTATTCTAACCTACTTTTGGCTATGTTTGAGGAAGAGTATATATATTCATATAATTTTTATAAGTCTGAGGTAATTTGTTACTTCAGATTTATAGATGATTTGATTTTTCTGTGTCAGGGTGATCGCATTATGGCACCTATTTTTGTTGAAGAACTACAGGTGAATAATATGTGTCTTCAGTTTGATGGTGTGCAGATGGGTGCTCAGCTAAATATTCTGGATATCCAGCTTAATGGATTGGATACTGGAATACATAGAAAGTTAGATCAGAGAAATTTGGTTCTTTTTGGGAGTAGTTGTCACCCACGTCATTTATTTTCAGTTCTGCCAAATAATGAATTTTTAAGAACTGATAAATTATGCAGTAAGGATGAGATTTTTAATAATGAAATCTTAGAGACAGAAAAAATGTTTATTAAGAGAGGATATGATGTTTATACGGGGAGTGAGGAAAAATCTAAGATTATAAAAAAGAGATTTGCTAATAATAATACTGTCTTTTTAAAAGGAAATAATAGGAATTCAGAGATGTTTTATGGAAAAAGAAGCAGGAAAAATATAAATGAAGCACAAAAGATGCAAGATAAAAAGGAAATCTATTTCGTTGCCACTTTTAATGTGTTAACGGATGAAGTGGTTAGGAAGATACGTGAGTTTTGGCCCATGTTATTAGTGGATAAAGACTTAAGACAAGTTTTATCTGGTCATGTAAATGTGTCTTACAGAAGAGCTAGAAGTTTGTCTGACATGGTGGCGCATAATTTCTTTGTTCCACCAGATGTCAGTATTGGGAGAGATAGTCTAGTAATTAACGGCACAATACCTTGCAATAAGTGTTCTATTTGTAAGAAGGTGGTCCCTACTTTTTCTTTTATTAGTAATGTACAGTTTATAAGTAATGGGACCTATACATGTGACACGGAAGGAGTTATATATGCTCTTAGGTGTACCTGTAATTTATATTATATTGGTGAGACAGTAAGAAGTTTTAAGGTACGCCTTCAAGAGCATGTTAGAGACATCAGAAATAAAAAAAATTAGATAGTCCTTTGTGGGGGGGTCATTTTTTATCTTCACATAATTTCAATCCTTTTTTTTTTTTCAAAATTTTCTTTATTGCATTTTTCAATAATAAATACACACAAGAACACCATAAGACACAGATATGTTACATCAATGTAGTAAAAACAAACACAAAGAAAAGGAAAAACAGAACTAACATGAGCTAACTAACTAACTATATACAAATGATACATACAGTTTACACTAGAAGTCATGCTTTTGCCATCTACTACAATAGATCTATAAAGGCAGGTAAAATCAGATATCACTTAGAAATGAGGAAGACCAATCATGAAGATTTGCAAGGTTGTGTCTAGAAAAAATTTGAGGTAGGTTTGGGGGAATGTGTTAGTTTAAAGGATAAACTTTAAAAAAAAAACTCTTTTTATTTTGAAATATAGTACTCTAGAGCCTTAGGACTTATTAAGGAATATAACTGGAAGTATGTAATTTAGTGATAATTTAATTGTTTAATTGACTTTTTAATTGTTTAATTGATATTCGTATGATTATTTATTCTGCTGTGTGCTTGATGCATTTTACTCTTGGAAGGCTCTTTTGCCGAGGCACCAAGTCTTATTAAATTGTGAATATATTGGATTTTTTGGCCATTGTGGTTTTGTTTTGTTCCTGTTTTTCTAAGTGTGGTCTTTTTTGACATAAAGTTTATACCTAACTTCTTGAGTTTGTCAACAATGTCTGAGTGGGGTGTTGATTTATATGCCTTGGCCAGGTCAAGGCAGGCAGTGTGAATTATTTTGACCTCATCCATTGTTTTGATGACCTTCTCAAAGAAATCCACCAGGATGAGTAGGCATGACTTGTCCTTGACAAAACCAAACTCGGTTGACTCCACTGTCTAGAGGCTTCGTATGTGATTATTGATTATTTCTATGATAATTATTTCCATGTTTTTACATATGGGACTAGTGAGACTTATGGATCTGTAGTTTCCAGGGTCTGTAGATGGCCCGCCTTTGTGCTGAGGGACAACAGTTGCCTTTCTCCATTTGTGAGACATGAAGCCTCTTTGGAGACTACAGTTAAATAATGATTCCAGACGGCCTGATAGCTCATGTTTCATGCTATTTAGAAGGCAGCTTGGGATGTTGTCGGGGCCCATTGATGCCAGGGGTGTCAGAAGTTACTGAATGGGGTTGGCGGAGGGCAACAGCAGCACTTTGTGATCTAAAAAGTGCAATGTATTTATTTATTTATTTTTTAAAGCTATCTACTATCATAAAAGAGAGGCAGATATATGATATGAGCTGTAAACAATGTCAATATAAATTGCATTAAGGATGAATGCACACAAAATTCATGCAAAATTACAAAAGAAGCTAATACTGGACCTTGCTGGGTGATCCTGTAGTTATAGTAGTATTGCTAATATACTTCTTCATACTATTCAGTTCTTTAGCCCATTGTACAGCCTGTGTGAAACACACACTATCACTGGAATGAATTCATATGCACCCAGAAGCAAACTAAATAGAAACACATAGATACACACACACACACACACACACACACACACACACACACACTCCAAGGGGCAATTAATATCACCAGATTGCATAATAACATGTATTTTAGAATGAAAAAAGAAACTAGACATTTCAAACTTGTTGCTTAAATTTTCCCATACATCTGCATAGTATTTTCCATTTTAGATATTTTTCTTAATCACATAGTCTATATAAACCTCAACATTCTTGATGTATAGTACATTGCTGCAGTCATGTTTGGTTTTCTGAGGTTGTGCAACTCTGGAGTTAGTAAAAAAAGTAAGAAGACAGGGGCAGACAAATCCCCCACATGGAGAGTGCAGGAGCTCTTGTCTCCATGCGAAAATGTCTTGTCTCCATGCAAAAAAGTTTTTTCTTCCACATGATTAAAGCATCTTCAAATTGTATGTTTTCTCCAGATAAAGTTACAACCAGTATGGATGATGTAGTGGAACCATTTCTGACAATACAGAGGACTGTAATTATGTCATAACCAAACATGACTATAACAATGTGCTACACATCCAGAAAGTTGCATTAAAGAAAATAAGAAAGGTTTATGTAGACTATATGATTAAGAAAATATCTGAAATGGAAAATATTATGCAGATGTATGGGAAAAATGAAGCAGTGCAAAGAAAGAGAAGTCACAATGAAATTAGAAGACAGTTAATACATAGAGATGCACTTTAGCATAACAAAGAAGCAACACAAGCTGACAATACTGTATTTTAGACTACATGAAAACGAAACAGCAAAACTATTGTTTCGGTGCCCAGAAATTATCATTCAAAATGCATGGAATGTAAATGGTGAAGCCGCCCAGGAACTGCCAAATAAACAGTGAACCTCAGAACACAGGAAAAGAAAACCTACAAAAACATCTTACTTTACAAACTTTTAGGAATACTCTGGTGTATGAATAATTCCTGTGAAATCCTGGAAAATTCACGACTGAAAATGTGCACAAATATACCATCATGACTATTCTGACTTAAACCCCACACTAAATTTAAATGATAATCTCTCCACTGTTTTGAGATATATTTATGAAAATATTCAGACAGCACTCTGCGATAATCCCACTTTTATTTTTGTTTTGCACAGCCTAATAGCTTTCAGGGAAAGTAGACAAAATCTCAAACAATTTCAGAGCAATAAAATGTATATTTTGTTGTAATATATAAAATAATATAAAATACTACTTTAATAATACACCGATAATATGATTCTGACACACAATTAATTTTTTAGCTTGAAGAAATGCAAAATATACATTTGGTGAAACAAATGGCAAATATAGACCATCCAAATGGCTACATAAGACTAATGCTGGTACCTAAAGTCTAGTGACAAGAAAAATCTACATTCAGGAAACATAAATGGGATTTATACTTTTGGTGTAACAACATAACAAATAAGTATTTCAGGTCATTATTGGGCTCTGCAGAACCTCACCACAGCTCTACCAGGTATAATGTAAAATGTCATACTGGTAAGAAAGGCATATAAACTAAACCCACTGTGGAGTCTGCCTTTGAAATGCTATACTTACGTAGGTCTTTGAGATTTCATCACAAAACTTATAGATAATAACAACTGGTATTCCGCTACAAATAACTATTAAGACTGCAATTCTTACTTCACAGATTCTAGTGTAGCCCACCTCTGAATCAGTCTTCACAGCTTTAGCCACTTGAAAGTGTAGTACTATAGCCAAGATGTGTTACTACACACACAAACACACACTTACTTTTTCTGGAGAAGTGAATAGGATTTTTATTTGTGACATAATTCAAAATTTTTACGCATATATTCTGGACACCAATTTTATCTGGCTCTTTGTGCAGTGGTCTAATAACCTACAGCTAGAAAGCAGGCATAGATCTACTGTGTGACAACACAACACCTCTTAAATGCTGTATGTAGTAGTTGTATGCAAGAGGCCATGTGTCAGTTCCTTGAAGGCAGTTTACAATAAAAAAATTTGTTACATCTCCCTCAAATAGTCAAAGCAATGATTACTTTAATGTGATCAGCATCATGCTGTCTTGTGCTTTCTTCCGTCAACTGCCTCCCTTACTTATGAACCTTCCATCTTCAAAATATGGAACACCATGTCTAACATTGTGAAACAAGTGGGCAACATATAGAACCCTTACCAACAACTTAAACTATGAAAATCAGAACATGGTAAATAATTATTTCTTCATACTCAAACAATTTTTAATGAACCTACATGATTACTACCCATGATTATGTGTTTAAAAAATCATAATGATGAATGTGTGTTAGACCCTTTCAATGTGGATCGCATGCAACCCAGAAAAAGCTATTTCTTCTCTAACAATTCCCATACCTCTTACACCCAATATCAGCATAAAGAAGCATGTGCTGAAGATACATTCGAAGACCAAGATATTACTTCCATGGGGACAGAAAAAAATAACTTGTATTCCTTAAAAACAACAGCTATCCTCTGTGTAACCTGTTGAACCCCCTTTCTTTGTCTGGTTTAATAGATGCCTAAAATCAGCCTACATATAGGACATACCCCCAAAGCATGGTGAACTGCAGTGATAATGCCCCTAATTAGAGATGGTCTTATCATGTTCCACTGGAACTATGGACACATTAGCCTGACTAGTCTGATTTGCAAAGTCATGGAACACATCATAAATAACCTCATTAAATATGATATCAAAAACCTTATGAGGCTACATCCACACCAGTCTGATTCTGGAAAAGGGAGATCCTGTTTACTTATCTTAGTCAATTTGATCATGAAAGACACTCAGGCTGTTGACAGTTGTCATTCTGCTCACAAAATATACCTGCATATAGCCAAAGCATTTAACCTATTCCCCATGCTGGCATTATTAATAAGCTAAGTGCCATTAACACTGATCCTTACATGGTGAGGCGGCAAGCAAATTGGCAAAAGACAGAACTCACATTGTTAGAGTGGCAGGCAACTCCTCTGTAAAAATGTCAGTAACTAGTGGTGTCCTCCAAGATTCAGTACTAGGACCCTTCCTTTTTTGGCATCTATTTCTCTGATCCGCAGATTGGAAATCAGATGACTGTGAACTAGGCATTATTGTCAAATCTCCATCAGATACCATCTCATTACAGCAGGAAATTACCTTTGTAAACAAATGGTGTACTAAAAAATGGCTGAAATTAAATGCAAAGAAATGTAGCATTACCTCATTTGGGGAAACAACTTTTCTATCAAAATACAAAATAGCTATTACTGCTCTCAAAAATGGCAATGTAGTCAGATATTTGGGGAATTAGGTCAATAGTTTCCTCTCGTTCAACTATTATACAGTTGCAGTAGTCCTAAAATCATTCTACCTTGCACTAACTAATATCTAAAGGCATATATATCAACCAAGTCGAAAGAGGTTATCATATTCATGTACGCCTCCCTTATTATAACTATTAGAGACTATAATGCCATTTTGTGATGTAGCTATCTAGACATATTAAAGAAGGGGAAAAGTTCCAGAGACTCCTAACCAAGACAATTGCTGGTATAAAGACCCCAAACTACCAGGAAAGGTTCAAAGTGCTGTCCCTTTACTTTGTATCTTACAGGTTCTTATGGGATGATATATGCCTTATATCCCAAGACATTAGGGACTCTCCTGAATCTAAGTAAATCAAATAATTCCACTAACACAAGAACAGACCTAATTCTTTACCAAAAGATAAATAAAACTCTATGGAGGGAATAATGTATTACGCCATGTCTCCCTCATCTCTAGACCAAACTTTCTGTGCAAGTTAAACAATGTGACGCCATAGCATCCTTAAAAATATAGCCACAATGACTGGACACATTCCTATAGATTTATTTATGGAATGACCTGCTTTTGTCCTTTCTGAGATGGGGTAAAACTTAACGGTTGGTACTAACAAGGTGTGGGGTAAAACTTAACGGTTGGTACTAACAAGGTGAATGCAGTCTTTTGACTCAACTGTCTTGTAACTGCTAAGATCCTATGAAACTGCTTCAGGAGGCTGGTATAGGAAACTCCCTCCACAGATATTAACATCTTTGTACAAGAATCAGGCACAAAGCCCCTAAATAAAGGATCATTTTTAAATACTTCATTATTTTTTGGCAGACACTAATTGGGAACCCCTACCTTAGCTCTCAACATCTTTGCTCAAAAGTAGAACAACTGCTACTGTCTGCCCTGCTTGATAAACTATTTCTTACTTCTTCCTTTTGCCAATTTAGTTGTTAATTGGCTTCTTCAAGCTGTCTGCAAGCTAAATTCACTTCACTGACACACTGTTGCCTTCTATCAGCTCTGTTTTATTCAACTTTCTCTTTCCCTAAAGTACTCTTAAGTTAGTGCTGTCAGGATTTCCTGATAAGTCAAGGTGAATGGAATACAATGTTAGCCTTCAAGCAGTTGAAACTTGCTTGAAGGGCAGCTGCAGGAAAGGTCAAAAGATAACAGTGAAAGATTAGGCCCCAGATCACACAAACCTACACAAACCCTACAATGATATTAGAGAAAAGAAAGGTATGTTGCCAAATGCTAGTTATTATACACCACCACATGATGCAGACAAACGCAACTGTGGCTAATAGCTAAAAGTAATGACTACTTATGGAAAAAAAGACAGGTCTGACGTAAAGACAAAACATAAGCAAGCAAGCAACCAATCCACCAGTTCTAGCAGGGAAACCAAGATGTGTCAAATTTCATCACTACCACTTCCTTAAACTGCAGTTCTTTAAAAAAATACTTAACTGATGTTAATGACCTGCTATACAAAAACAAAGTAGAACATCAATATAGTTGACTTTACTACTACAGCCAATGAGCCAACACAGCCTAAAACCTGAGGAAAAAAGCCTTTTTAAAGTTTCATGGCCTTTGTTTTTTCTTTATTAATCAGTTTATTTAAGGAAGTAAATTAACTCTTACCAACCTCAATCCAGAGCCAGACCAGAAGTGAAAATATAAAATACCATCTGCTTATTTCTGATTCCCCTTTGCTTTTGTCAGTTCCTTACAGAGATGTATCACCACAGAAAAAAGTCCAATGGATTTACTTACCTAGTTGTTAATAAATAACAGAATATTAACAGTGATGGCATGATGGGTCCAGAAATACAGGTCAGGCAATAAATTGTTACCACTTTTTTCAGAAGTCCCCAACACAATATGGTGTTTGCCACTGCTGTCACTAGGAAAGTGTACCTCCTTATCATGAACAGCCAAGCACTTACTGTTTCCTTGCTCACCTTGCCTACAGGCATACCATTCAACTGTTTAGACTTTCGCAGAATGTGCAGGATTTTTGCCTCACATTTTTTGGTTTGTTCCTTAAAAGTGTGGTTTACTGTCAAATCACTAAATTTGAAGCCCCCAAATAATGACATACATTTGAGTTTTATACTTTATATCTTTCAGAAAATGCATGCTAATGTAAAACCAATTTATTCCTGCAACTTTCTAAGTTAATAGGTACAACATTTAAAATCTGTTCCTACTTTTGGTTCTTTGTACCACCATTATATTCGGCTTTGTCTAGAATTCCTGAGCAAAGAAATATAGAATCGTTGAGCAGAGAGGTTGAAAATCACACTCCAGATCTTAGTCGTGGTTCTCCTGCTGTCATGTAATTCTGCCTGTGTGGCTGACCTAAAATAATGGCAGGTGAGGGGTCAAGCTTTAGCAAACTGTAATTTAAAAAGGCCACAGATAAAGCTATGGAATTTGGAAATTTTTTAATAGCAAAACTGTTTTTTATTTTTTTTTTTTTTTTTTGTAGGCAAGTACCAAACACTTGAGAGATATGCTTTCAGCAGTCCCTGATTTTAGATTACATTTTTACCTTTTCTTTCATCGGACCATTGACATTTCTAGTGAATTACTGGCATTCATAGACTATAGCCAGTTCCAGTTTGTTTGTGTCTTTCGGCTTTTCCCGGTTAGGGGTCGCCACAGTGGAACTCCGGTCCGCTAATGATTGGCAGTAGAGTTTTACGTGCTGGCTTGCCAGGCCTAACGCACAACCTTCAACGAAGGAACGCCCGTTCACACATGTCGCCACACAGAAGACGCTCTAACTGAGAATCAAACGGGTACTTTCTCCAAAAATGAAAAAAGTACGTAAATGAAGCTTGTATCTGTTACTCTGCAGCAGTCAGCAATGGTGCTAAGACAGTTGTTAAATGACTAACTGGTAGGAGGGAGGGCATTTATAAGTAGTGACACTTCATCTGATTGGGTATCTGTCCCCTTCAGGTATGCCCCACATATCTGTACTGGGCCCTATGTTATTTAACTATTTTTTTTTCATTATTTCCAATTTTCAAGTGAGATATGACCATCAAAGTATGCAGATAACTGCAAAGCAGATACTACCATATCATCACAGAAGTATTTTGAAAATATTGATCTATATTTAGGGGACATTTTGTACAAAATTCAAGTACAGTAACTGTAGTCTTATGCTTTTGGCAAACCAAATGTTTTGCCCCATTCCTACTGACTGGCCATACACTGTCCACGTGTTCGCTATGAAGAATCTTTGAATCACCACTGACAATAAGTTGCCCTTAAAAAGCATGTCAACAATTAGATCAAGAGTCTTACTGAGAAGACTGTTATATCTTGACAGCTTTTTTGTTAAGCTATTGTTATAAATCATTAATATGTCAATTACTTGAATACAATGCATATTTTGTACATATTTGAAAGGACATTAATGTGCTGGATCTGATATACTATAAATTCATGAGAAGAATTCCATGTGTACTACATAATAAACATTCTTTGAGGCTGTTCTAGCTTTCAGGTGTTTCAACTACCCTATCTTCTCCATTAACCATGGAGATAATAAGTATAATAAAATCAAATTTCATCAGGATATAAACAGAACTAAAAAAAAGAAACAACTTTGTTAAGCAATCAATTAGAGTATGTAAGTGTGTATCTTAGATGGAGTAGCTCTATGGAGTGGTTAAAAGATCAAATTAATGAGTGGGCTGATGAAAACAAAATCATCAGTAGACTTTGGAGCTGAATGCAGGTATTCACACAAGCACATGGAAATAATGAAACCTTTTTAGAAGTATGCACAATTCCAAAACTTTTTTTTGTATCACTGAACTGACTGAGAGCAGAATTAAGAACTTGTGGCACTCTGGCATCCACAGAGATGACCCAGATTCAGTTACTAACCCATA
>NC_056725.1:1332011365-1332146365 GCF_019279795.1 Protopterus annectens
ATTGAGATATGTCAGTACCAGATCTGTATTATTGAAATATATTAGCACCAAACTGGTATTATTGAGATATGTTATCACCAGATCGATATTGCTGAGATTTGAAAATCAGAAGTAACTTTATTGTCATTCACACCATACACAAGTGTACACCCGAACAAAATTCAGTTTCTTCAGTACAAACAGAAACACAGAAACACAATACACTTATACAACACGAACAACAATAGTGGCCAAGCCAACCAAAGGCACAAAAAGCATAAAACACACACAAAATAACTGCAGCAGAGACAAGGACAAATTACCAAGAAAAATAAAATACAATGCCTCTAAAAGTATCACTTCATGAAATCACCACAGCACCCGGCGAATAAAATAACACTTTATTTTAATAGTTGAGCACTTTTGTTCTAACCAGAACTTCATCAGAACTAGTTTAGATTAATTTTAATCTCATTTTATACTATGCCATCCAGTAATCAATGACAAGAAACATCCAATTACAAATAAGAACCAGATAAGAAAATAATTAAGTAAAACCACTTCAATATCAAAAAAAAAGCAAAGAAATATTATTAGCCAAGCATGATTTATGGACTACAGCAATCCACTTCATCCACACCACTGCCAACTACATCTCCAACATCAGCAACATTCCAAGTCCAGTCCGGTCTTCTGGCACCACAGATCTAAGTATGATTTAAAACCAACAACTGACAAACAAGTCAGGCTCTTTGCTACCTGCATTTGGTGCAATTGCTGCTACCTACTGGCCCAAACAGCCACAACCAGTTCATCAATCTTCCCCCAGATTTTCACCATCCACATCATCATGGACACCAGCAGCAGCATCTTCCCCAATCCAGTCCGATTCCCTCTGACCCACTATTCAGTCCTGTCTTTTTAATCGAGTCTAGCGACAAAAAGGTTTCTGCCTCTGTAACTTGGCATTGAAGGCCCAACTTCTGCAATTAGTTTAATGATCCAACAAGTAAAAAAGAACCCCATAAAACAACAAGATACCACAGACATCGTGGCTTTAGATATGTTATTACCAGATCAGTATTACTGAGATATGTTAGCACCAGATCAGTATTACTGAGATATGTTAGTACCAGGTCAGTATTACTGAGATATGTTAGTACCAGGTCAGTATTACTGAGATATGTTAGTACCAGGTCAGTATTACTGAGATATGTTAGTACCAGATCAGTATTACTGAGATATGTTAGTACCAGGTCAGTATTACTGAGATATGTTAGCACCAGATCAGTATTACTGAGATATGTTAGCACCAGATCAGTATTACTGAGATATGTTAGCACCAGATCAGTATTACTGAGATATGTTAGTACCAGGTCAGTATTACTGAGATATGTTAGCACCAGGTCAGTATTACTGAGATATGTTAGTACCAGGTCAGTATTACTGAGATATGTTAGCACCAGATCAGTATTACTGAGATATGTTAGTACCAGATCAGTATTACTGAGATATGTTAGCACCAGGTCAGTATTACTGAGATATGTTAGTACCAGGTCAGTATTACTGAGATATGTTAGTACCAGGTCAGTATTACTGAGATATATTGGCATCAGGTCAGTTTTACTGAGATGTGTTAGCACCAGATCAGTATTACTGAGATATGTTAGTACCAGATCAGTATTACTGAGATATGTTAGTACCAGGTCAGTATTACTGAGATATGTTAGCACCAGATCAGTATTACTGAGATATGTTAGCACCAGATCAGTATTACTGAGATATATTGGCATCAGGTCAGTTTTACTGAGATGTGTTAGCACCAGATCAGTATTACTGAGATATGTTAGTACCAGATCAGTATTACTGAGATATGTTAGTACCAGGTCAGTATTACTGAGATATGTTAGCACCAGATCAGTATTACTGAGATATGTTAGTACCAGATCAGTATTACTGAGATATGTTAGCACCAGATCAGTATTACTGAGATATGTTAGTACCAGGTCAGTATTACTGAGATATGTTAGCACCAGGTCAGTATTACTGAGATATGTTAGTACCAGGTCAGTATTACTGAGATATGTTAGCACCAGATCAGTATTACTGAGATATGTTAGTACCAGATCAGTATTACTGAGATATGTTAGCACCAGGTCAGTATTACTGAGATATGTTAGTACCAGGTCAGTATTACTGAGATATGTTAGTACCAGGTCAGTATTACTGAGATATATTGGCATCAGGTCAGTTTTACTGAGATGTGTTAGCACCAGATCAGCATTATTGAGATATATTAGTACCAGATCAATATCATTGAGAAATTTATTTATTTACATTTGATAACCAGGTATTGTCCGACTGGGCAAAAAACAGAAGCCCATTTTCAGTGGAGACCCGGGGAGAAAAGTTTCCAAGTACAGTTACAAAAAAATTCAAGTATAAAAAGTTTATAGCAAGTAAAACATAAAACATAGTACTATAAAATCATAATGTACAGATAATTACAAGTAAATGATATGTTAGCACCATGTCAATATTACTGAGATATGTTAACACCAGATCAGTATTACTGAGATATGTAAGCACCAGATCGGAATTACTGGGATATGTTAGCACAATATCGGTATTACTAAGATATGTTAGTACCAGATCAGTATTACTGAGATATGTAATAACAACCTCATGCCTTCCCATTGCTAATATGTCAGCATCTGTAGAACTGTGATCACTGACTTTCAATGTAGGACACTATGCATTCATTTGCTGAACATATTGTGAAATGATAATATTTTGCATCATTCTAAATATAACCTTCACAGCACTGACCCTTCATTGCTCTCTGAGGAGAAGTTTGGAGTTGTGTGCCACTCTATACTGTATGTGATTCTGTAGAATGTTTCTGTGTGATGAGCCTCTATATACTTAAGATTAATGTATTTAGGTATGTCTGCAGACTGTGGCTGCCATTCCTTCCCAGCCTTCTACCTTTCTCATAGGTTCATAGGTTAATACTGGGCTAGCTGCCCTTGTGTGCCATTTTAAGCCTAGCCAATGTCTTTCAAAGATGAGAATCAAACCCTGTATCTTGTGTCTCAGAAGTAAACACCTTAACTATTATACCTCCCCATTCTACCTAGGCCACACTGCCCTGATCTTTTGGAATCCAGCCCACCAAATGAATGTATAGTGCAGGAATGGAGTGAAGTTCCTTTAAGATACTGTTCTTTCCTTTCTCCAGAATGAATCTGGTTTTATACACACACACACACATATATATATATATATATATATATATATATATATATATATATATATATAAAATATATATATATATATATATATATATATATATATATATATATATATATATATATATATATATATATTCAGACATCAGTATTAAGTGCTCTTACTAGCTTTTGCATGCTGCTGGAAATTAATCTAGGGAATGCAAGCTGAACAGTATATATGCTGCCACTGAACTCTAATTTTTATTCATTTTTGCAGCATGTACAATTTAGCAGACTCATACAAACAGGGAATATTATTAAAACTCGCAGAAGAAAGGCATTTGAAGAAACTGGAAACCTTGGAATTCTTGGAATGACTGCAGTGGCAGGAAATACAGTGCCATTTTACACATACACACGCGCACACATACACACACACAGACACACACACACATACACATCCAAAGCTGGGAAGATTGTGTGAGGTACTGTCTCATTTTTTTGTTTTTAGACAGTATAGAAAAATAAGAGATAATATGACATGGATTATTTTCTGCTAAAACAGAGAGACTGTAAACTAAGAGTTTCCAGGTTGTACTTATTGTCACAGGCTGATCATTCAAATATATGGCAAGTTACTTATTTAATTGTTTAATGAGATTAGAGCTATTCTATAACTGTATCCAATAATTCCGCATTGCTGAAAGCATATGAAAGTGAAATTGTTACACTGCAGGCAGAGAACATGGTAATGCTAACACTTTGTGCCAATTATCCATACTGTAGATTATCTGCTACCATTCCTACCCAAGAAAACGTGATGACAATGATGATGAGGATGATGGTGATGAATTATATAGGCATTATTTCAGCAATAGTTCGAAAAATTAAAAAAAGATAAACAAGTGAAAAAAATTAATGGGGAGTCCAGAGTCTGAGAAAAAGTGTTATTCTAGAGTTTTTCTGACATTGCAGGGAATTTGAATTCATGCCGTTCATCCCTAGAAATTATGAACGCAATGCACACAGTTGTTATATCTTGTGGAAACACAGGGTTACAATTCAATTACAACTTAAATAAACTGTGTCAGCATTATGAGTCATATTCTGATATCACTCATATGAAGTCCTTCATGAAAAGTTGTACTTTGTGACTGAACATGAATTCTGAAAATAAAAAGCTACTGTTTTACAGTCAAGAACATGGAAGTTGTTTCAGTGCTGCTCCAAGGTATCCATCAGTATATCTGGAAAAACAATGGAAAGATTCATATTAGACACTGGAGGAGTTAAGCAGGAGGTGGGTGGGAAGGAATAGCTTTTTGGAGTGAGGAAGGGGATTTTGCAAGTGATTTCCCACTGATCCAGAGCTGGGGCAGTGCCAAAATCATGGAGCAGATTGCACGAAAATTTGACATAGAAAATGAGTTGCAGTTAATTGATACTACTTGTGTTGATGTAGCATGTAGGACAGTTCATGTGATGCTTCTGGCTGCAATGCACTAGGTGAATCCGTGTCTACAGAGAATGTGATCATTCTGTGTGTTAGTATGATCATGCCTGTCATGGCACATGCTATTAATAAGAAACTTGATCAGGGCGGTGCCTTGAAGTCTCCTGAAAATAATCAACATTCTTAATGACTGTGACAGAAGCAAAGACTACACCAAATCTGCAAACTCTTCTCTTAATGAAGTGAGGAGATCTACTGGAGTCAAAAAATCATTTTGCATTTTACAAATGCAATATCACTTACCCGTTTTTTGGCAAGACCTAAGTATTGTTAATGTGGAGTATGATATAAATGTTAAGATGGAGAAATTTCAGAAATGTAGTACAAGAAATGAGTGTTACTACTTTTAAGTCAAGGTCGTTTCAAAATACACATTCTTTGGGAAGTAGTAGTAGCTGGCACAATTCTGATTTTTCAAGCTTGTGAAATCAAAGGCACTCTCCTGAGTCTAAGTGGAATGCATACCTGCTGTTTTTTCCCTAAAATAATACTTTTTAATATAATTTTTATTCCTTGCCTGCCAAGTGACAGCCCTGTCTCCAGTCAATCTTGAACTGTTTCATTATCATTACAGGAGATGCTACCTGCACCAAGCATGAACCAACTGGAGTAGGCCATCAAGAAGGCAGTCATACAGATGCTTGTTTTCTTGCATGCATCCTATATTCCACCTGCTGTTGAAGAGGTTTATTCATTTCAAAAACTAGTAGTCTAGCTTTAATCCTCCCATACCATGGTCATTCATGTTTCAAAATGTACACTACCTGTCCCTAGAGAAAGAAAATGTATGGCAGTCCTGCTGTCTTAACCAGATTGCATTTTGCTGATTGCAGGTTATAAGAGTGTTTAGTATTTTTGGCCCCTATCCCTACCAGTGGTGGCTGACATGAACACTTGCATTACAGTAAGGGTCTCCTATGCTCCACCCTACATATGAGCGTTCCCATACACATAAGGTGAGAGTCTCCACGTTTGGCTCGAGTGTGCCAAGCCTATTCCCCAATTTCTGAAGGAAAACTTGTCACCTGCAAGCCTCTTTTAGCCAATGATGAATGGCCAGCTGGGTCCTTATTCCCATCCCCCAGGATGGATTAGTCAAAATCAGCAGCTCACCCCCTTCCCCATTCACTCACCCACCTCCTTCAGTACTTAAATCACTATGTTGACTTGGGTCATCCAGGTGTTACTCAGGTCCTCTCCCTCTGTACCACAAGAACAAATGTTTTTATTCATCTTTGCAGTATCAAGAGTTTCTGTGACTAACTGTAGCTATCACACAAGGTAATATTTGCTTACTGCAGGAAGATCATCCCATCTCTGACTTAACAAATATCTGTTTTTTAAACTGTAATTCAACATTCAGACTCGGGAGTTGCGGATTGTTTCTGAGGTGCCATATCTAGACACTTCTTCCATTCTTAGACATTAATCATTTGATACAGTTTGAATTCTTACTATAGGATATTCATTGGAAGTGGAGAAGTCCTCTACTATGGAGTTTAAAGTATCACATGAGTAATGGGATAAAACAATATTGTAGATCAATTATTGGGGGACTTTTTCCCAACATTGTACTCTCCTCACTGGAGTCTCCCCAGCACAGCTTATTCTATTGTTTGTTTACTGATGTTCTCAAAACTCTTTAGGAAGTCATCAGGCTAACATGCTGATAATTGTCAAACTGTATTGGCAAGGGATTTTAAGTTGATGCCAAACTCAGTCTTAGATCAGCTATAAAGAGAAAGATACTTCATGGTGAAAATGGTCTTAAACATGACATGCCTACTGCTGGTTTTATTCATATCTGGAGGTACATCAAACTAGCTGAATCTGTATTTACTTGTATTTCTCCTATTCTGGGAGAAAAGTGCAGGATTCATTTTTATTTTGTCTCACAGTCTTTGCTGTTCTCAATTATGGAAACATATAGAAAAGTTGTTCTTAGCCAAATGTAACTCAGACAACACTTATCTGCATTGATGACCAATAAAGTCTAAGAAGAAAAAGATCTGGCTCCTGAGATTTGTTTTCTAGCTTTTACTAGATTTTTTTACTTCCATTAGGATCACAAGGAAGACCAGCAAAGAAACTCTCTTCAACAACACACCTAGCTGAAACCTTGTTTTATTATTCATCTGACGGAGCAAGTTACAAAATATTGGGATTTTTAACCAGCTAATAATATGTGGATCCTGCTTTAGCAACTGTCACTACAGAACACCTTTGGAGTTTTGTATTAAGAGCTGTTGAATTCTGTTATTGGTAGGTTTTGCTTACTACTGGCTCCCTCCCAGACAGTGAGAATTCCCACAGTGCTCATAACACCCTTGGGTATTTTTCACATTAGCATATCTAATGTAATTTATGAGAGCAGGAAAAACACAATAGGATACATGGGGTGGGGGGGGGGGGGTCTGTCAACTCAGGGATAGGTATGGAGTATGCAGGTGCGTGTGTTTATGTTTGAGTATGTGTTTGTGTTTGGGAGAGTAAACTTATTCCCACACTACTGCAGGAAAGTGCTGATTAGCGTTAACAGTAGTTAATTGTAAGCCAGAGACATGCAAATTAGGTCTTTCTTCAATTTGGATAACACGTCTTTATGTGTTTTCAAGTATAACCAAACTATGCACTTATGTTGCATTGACAAGGTCAATAATATTGCATGCATGGCCACAGCTACTGGGGTATGGCTTTACTGGCTTGAATCCAGCCATAAAGACTTAAAAAGTAAAAAAAAAATCATGGCCATTCAGAAGTCATGAAGCTGAAACACTTGATGTCCTTAAGGGGTCATTTGAGTATATCCCATGATCCTCCATTATAGGATTTTTTTTCAAATAGTATTACAGGAAATTTAATGTATCACGCAGTGAAAACTCTAGCTTGGCTGGGTTTTTCTTACAGTTTTTACTGAATGCTTTTGTCTGTTTGACATTTTTTACCTTTTGATTTGAATCATAATTATCCACAATGTATCAACATATTTTTTATCACAGTTCTTACCACCAGTGCTAGGGTTCTTTCTGACTCCCCACAGATGTCTTCTAAGCAGTAGTAATTATGCTCCATTAACAATATACCTTAGAGTGTCATAAAATCCATTTTAACTCCAGTTTAAAAACTGAAAACATGGGAAGTTGTAGTAAATAAGTAAATAAAGGATTCAACAATTTACTTGTGTACTGCAAAACACTACTTTTGATTTTTGATAATTTCACATTTCTTGACAGCTAACCATCTCTGAACTGATATTTTCATTCGTGTTTTTCACACAAACACTGCTGTCATTCTGATGAAATAATTTTTTGAAATAGTGAAAAACTACTGATGAGTCAGACATTTGACATGCTTAGTTATTTCTCACATTAAAACACTGGGTTCAACATTTTTGTTAACAGGGTATGTAATACACCATTTAAAAAAATAACAGTACTGAGGCAAGCATAATTTCCTGTTCATTGTTTTCTCCTGATGTTCAATGTTTTTTAGATGTTTAGCCAGTGATGCAAGCTAAATAATTGCATAAACATAAAAATCTACTCACTGTTTGAAGTGGGGTTGATTTGTTTTGCAGTCTCTTTTGGTCTTATGGCAATTTGATACATGCTAAAAGTACTGTGATTTGTTATTCGTATAGTGCAACCATACGTGATGGTTTCATTATTTTCAGTGATGATGGTGACAGGCTGGCAGCTCTCCTCACTGAAAAAGAAAAAAAAAGATTTGAGTTATCTGTACACAAAAACATTACAAGTTAAATGAGCTTGGACAATGAGTTAGAGTCAAAGGTTCTTTGTTTCATAGGTAAGCACTAGGCTAGCTGCCACTGCAGGTCATTTCTGGCTTAGCCACTTTCACCTTGGGTGCTTGAATTAACCTATCCTGTTTGTTTATAGAATTGCCTCACTCATCCCAAGGACAATAATTATATATTACCTCTAATGAGAATAATTGGGATCATACCATAGATAATTTGAGGGGGCCCATGCATGCAGCTTCCTTTGTCCATTACTAGTACAGAGGACAGTCTTGGAGTAACTTTTCAGGTCCCTGTTCATAGATGTAAATTATACTTGTATATGGATAGGGATGACCTTTGCTTTACATGGATAGGGAGTCGGTTCCAAAGCAGCAGTATCCCCTGCAAGGCAAGCCTGTCTCCCAAAATTGTTCTTTTTATGTTGCAGAAGAGGTTTAGATTCCTTGACAGAGCATTTCCATGTCAATACCATGTGACTTGCTGATGTGCAGTAAATCTATCAATATTTGGTCAGAGACTGTCCATGTAGGACATATTGATAAGGACTTGTATCCTTTTAGTAAGGTATCTCTGTGGGCATTCCAGTTTTTGCATGTTCCTGGGCAGATACATGACAAAGGGAGCATTATACTCAATAACTGGCCTAATGAGGACTGAGTAAAGGGGGACAATGACATCTTTAGATCTTGCCACCTTCCCTTTGTTTATACAGAAGGACTTTCTTATGTCAGTGGACACATGTTGGTCAAACATTAGGTTATTGTCCACATAAGTTCCAAAATCCTAAATAACTGGATCAACTCTTATGGGTGTATTGCCAGTGTGATAGTTCTGTGTGGTAGATGACTCCCCAAAGGATACAATAGTGCATTTGTGTCATTTAGCTTCCTATGATTCTGGCACCAGTTATTTGTTTGGCCAAACCTTCCTACAGGATGGCTAAGTCATCTGGGGATTCAATAACTACTCCCAACTTGCAGTCATCTGCAAACTTAAGTCAGCCAGACCCTTTTGGCACTGGCTTTTACTTTAGAGAAGTTGAAACCAAACAGGACAGATCCCAGCACCAAATCTTGGAGGACTCCACTGGTGACTGGTCTCTTTGTGGAGGTAGCTTCCCTTATTTTGCTCTCCTGTGTCCTATCTGTGAGTCAGTTGGCAATCCAGTGGGTGAGAGGGGTTTATTCCCATGCATTGAGCCATGTTTTGTTGTCTATGACATTGGTAACCAAGAAAAGGTTGCGATGTTGTATCCAGTCTGTAAGAACGAGATCTGAGAATCCCACTAGAAGTACTCTTTTTCCAAAGTGAGAATATGGTTTAATATCTCCTTATTTTTACTTAGGCATTGATATTAACATGTAGTTCCTTGACATGAGAAGAACTATTAATGCAAAGCTGTTGTTTTTTGTTATAATCCCAGACTGGGAGAGAATAATGCTGGTTTACCTTTTGCTGTTCTGACTTTATCACAAGGGTAAGGTCTAAGTGATCAAATTAATAAGCCGGACATGTGTAAACCAGCATTACCCACACCTAGTGGATTGTTGCTATTATACAATGCCATTATTTAAAAACAGAGACTGTCTATCCTTTTAAATAATGTAATTCTATGCCCAAAGCTCTTGCTGCTGTAATCTTTCTCAGTGTTCCAAATGCCAGTATCTAAATTCTATAAAAAAAAAATCACTCAATGTGGTTTTCTATACATGTCCCATCAGTGAGTCCTTTGTTTCTGGAGAGTACACCCTTCTTCATATTTCTGAGACAGTAGAGTCGGTATAAGTTTATGGTGTAAGGAGGTGTCTCCCCCATATGAGGGATACAGGAGGGCTTGGTTATGTTGGTTTTTCATCCATTCGTCTTCAGCAGCTTAGTTCTTAAGTGATTTATAACTTGAGAATTCATAGTTGATCCTTTTAACTGCAAGCTTCTATGTCTAGAAATGGCTTCATATTGTACTGCATATGTGTGGATCATGTACATACCAGTATATATTTTTTTTCTTTTTAGGATTCAGAAGTGCATTACATCCTGCTGTTTATATGAGAGAATGCCAGCAGACTCAACATTTTGCCAGTGTTTGCAGTAATTTTAAAGATTTTTTCTGTTTTACATGTGCCTTTGTGGAGGGTGGAAGTCTATCCTCCATCGTGTTGATAGTCGCATTTCTTTCTTTTTTTGTTGGACTTAGTCTTGTGGGAATGGTAGACTTACAACAGACATGCAGTTTTCATGGCCAATGAGCATGTATGTTACTGAATATTAATCGATTTACATTATATAGTAAGTGACTTTATATCAACCAACTGAATTTTAGTACATTGTGTCAGTGACTGCAAAGCTGAAGTGCTTTTGAGGAGGAAGATATCATAAGTAAGTAAAACAAAAAGTGTGTGACTTGCTCCCAGCATTATCACTGATGCCTGGAAAGGAAGTGTTGAATGGAATCTGATGAAATGGCTGCCAAGCTGTTTCACCCACTGGCTACAAAGCTGCTACAGCTGTTGTAGAAATAAACTACAAAACTGGATCACCAACACCTTTGTTACCAGAACTAAGAGAAGGGATAGACAAGGTGAGTCCTGCCCTGGGTTGTTCTTTGTCTTAGCCATATGCAGATACCTGTCATTCAGTGCTGACCTACCACATATAACACCGTTTGCATAACAAGTCTCATATACAGTATAGCATTGTTTGTCATGCATCTGTTGTGCATGTGTTAGAACTGTATACATTATGTATTCACAGTGTTTTAACTGCCTTCTATTTTAGACCTACCCATAGAATGAAGTGAATTATCATGTTTCTGTAATTATTGTTGAAAAGAGTATATTTTTGCTTCACTCTGTGCCTGAGTAAGTTGTTATGATTTGTGTCTTTTGTCTTGATTACTGTTTCTGCTGTTTTCCTGAGTTATGGGCTGAAGAGGGTCCTGTAGGATTAGTCCACTACCCTGTCATCAAACATTAAATAAAGTAATATGTTCTTATTGTTTCAATTAATCTGTGAGGTGACCCACCTCAGTATGTCTGCATTCTGAATTATCATTTCTTCCATTCCAATCTGTCTATTTTTCTCTTAAATTCTAACAAACAGCGGCACACCTGTTCTTACTGCTATATCATCATGTCATGCACCACAATAACAGAGTGCACCTAGCCCCTTAGCTTGCCAATTCACCCTCATATACTGAGAGAGTACAATTCTTTTAAATCAAATAAACCACAATGCTGATGTCAACACATGCTTTCCCAGCTTATATGGATTTCCACAACAGCAGCTAAATGTAGCAGCTCTCCAGTTACGGGGGGACATTAGGAAGATATTCAAGGTCCACTGACAGAGTCCCCTTATAGATCAACTAATACACTAAGAATAAATATGGCCAATCTAACTGGCTCTTTGATTGCAAAGAAGACGAAGCACTAAGGGACACAGTAGGGACACAAAGTAAAAGGCTAACACCGTACAGTACCATGTACATACTTCTGCAGTCATTCGATAAAGCAGCTATGTGTGCTGAGGGCGTGGTCCAACATCCAGGTGACCACAGCACATTACCTATAAAGGAGACGTTTCTGAACCAAGCATTGTAAACAGTCACACCCCTAGAGGAATACCGTTAACAGCAGAATTTTCCAATGATAATTCACCTTCTGAAGGTAAAATATTATGCATTGCATGTCACTTAAAAATTGATTTATGTATGTGTTTGCTTGTTTATGTATTCATTCTTTTATTCATTCATTCATTGTTTGTTTGTTTACCGGGGTCGAACACTGATTAAAGCTGATAAGTTTCAGGAACTTTCAGAAGGCAAACGTCAATGGACAAAATCACCACCATAACAGGTACAAGCATGCAAAATCTGAAGGTAATGCTACTCAATGCTAGAAGTCTAAACCTCAAAATGCACTCTCTCGACGCACTCCTAAAAATGGAGAACATCGATATCTGTGCAGTAACTGAGACCTGGTTCAAGGCTCCAGAGAGCACACCTGCAATACCAGGCTACAACTCTTACCACACTTTTCGGCCACCAAACCAGGACCGAAACACTAAAGGTGGAGGAGTGTCAATATTCACCAAGGATATTCACACCACCAGGCTAGTTGGCCAACACAATGTGTCTGAAATTCTCCAAGTGCAACTAACACTAGGTAAGACTGCAATCCAAATTGTAGCTTGCTACAGATCCCCCACCATACCCCAAGATTCTCACTGCACCTTTCTAAACATACTGGAAAATATTAAGATAGAACCAAACACCCTAATACTGGGTGATTTTAACTACCCTGCCATTAACTGGGAAAACTACTCATGTCCCAACACCTTTGCACAACGGTTCTTGGAATTCATAAATTCCAACGCCCTGGATCAACTAATCCATAGTCCCACCAGGGGCTCCAATATCCTAGACCTGGTCATTACCAACATGGGAAATCAATGCTCCATACCTATGGTCACCCCTCGTTAGTCAGGTCTGACCATAAGCTAATCACCCTTAACATCCACATCCCACCCCCACCCCCCAGTAAAGAAATCACCATAAAAAACTTCTCCAAAGCTAACTTCATGCTACTCAAGTCAGAAGTGACAAACTTCATGACACCCATGCAGACGGGAACTGAAAGTTCAACTGCTGAATCCTACACTATGGCACTGTCTGAGCACATCCACTCATGCATGAATCGTGCCATCCCAAATACCACCAAAATGCTCTCATCCAAAAAAGGAAGCCAATCTGGTGGTCCCCTGCCATTAACAAACTTTACAACAAAAGGAAGAAACTTTTGCAGAAAAGAGGAAAATCCCAGGATGCAAAAAACTCCCTTACTAGCCTCAGTAAGAAACTGAGATGCCTCATAAAATCCTCCAAAGCTAGTTACGAAAATAAAATTGCCAAAGATTCCAAAGACAACCACAAAGCATTCTATAATTATGTCAAGAATCTAAATGGCAATGCTCAGATCTGCTCTGAGCTAAAACAGAATGGCATTAAATATACTGATCCGAAGGATATTGCCAATATCCTGGCAGATCGATTCAGTGCCAACTTCACCCCTCTCACCCCTAAATGGCCCATCTCAATACCGGAAGATTGCCAAATTCCAGTAATAACGGCCACACAGGTACAAAATGCACTCTCTAAAGCCAAGAATACAGCATCCATGGGACCAGATGACATCCCAGGCTGTGTACTACATGAACTACAATATGAACTGGCACCTCACCTAAGTGTCATGTTTAATCATAGCCTCACCTCAAGTTTCGTGCCCACTGAGTGGTGCAGAGCTACAGTTATCCCAATCCACAAGGGGGATCCACCTTGGATCCCGGAAACTACCGTCCCATCAGTCTGACAAGCCTTATCTGCAAGGCCATGGAGCGTATTATCATGGAACTTATAAACAAAGACATTGGCAACCTTCAAACACTGGACCCCACCCAGTTTGGGTTTGTGAAGGGCCGATCTTGTCTCCTGAACCTGATTGACTTCTTTGAGTCAGTCTCCAGAGCCATGGACAAGGGTAAGGTGGTCCACACAGCCTATCTAGACCTTGCCAAGGCCTTTGACACCATCCCCCACTCTGGAATCATAGATAAACTTACTAAGTTGGGCATTAATCCCTATGTCACCCAATAGGTTGCTAAATGGCTTACTGATAGAACCCACACTGTAAAAGTAGCCGACTCCAAATCCATCTCCAGACAAGTGAAAAGTGGAGTACCTCAGGGTTCAGTCCTGGGGCCACTCTTGTTTGGCATCTACTTCTCTGAAGTACAGGTCAACACTAAGGGAATCTGGCTAACAAAGTTTGCAGATGACTGCAAACTGGGAGCCATTATTGAATCCCCAAATGATGTGGATACTCTACAAAAGGGCCTTACAGAAACAGATGCTTGGTGCCAGAGCCATGGGCTCAAGCTCAATGCCAAGAAATGTATTGTTATCCCTTTGGGAAAAAACATGTATCCATGAATTACCATATAGGTGGCAGTACACTAAACACAGAAAGTGTGATAAGAGACTTAGGGACACAGGTGGACAGTGGTCTCACCTTCGATAACCACATCTCCACAACAGTCAGGAAATCCTTCTATGTGGCACACCTCATCACGAAGGGCTTTTCATCCAGAAAAAGGAGGTCATTGTCCCACTGTACTCATCCCTCATTAGACCCATTATAGAATACAACGCCCCATTTGGTATGTACCTCTCAAGACATCTGCAACAACTGGAAAGGCCTCAGAAATACCTCACTAAAAGAATCACAGGCCTAAAGCAGATGCCCTACGCTGACTGCCTTAGAAAACTCCAGCTATACTCTGTCGCATATCGTCTACTCAGAGGCGATCTCTGCTTAACATACAAGGCCATGTCAAACCCAGAGCTGTTAGACATGCTACACTTAAATAAATCCCAATCCCTCAGAGCTACACGCTCCAGGGATCTAAACCTTGTCATCACAATAAACAAAACATGTTGGAGGGATAGGTTCCTGACCCAGAGACTCCCCAGACTCTGGAATAGATTGCCCATACATGTCAAGCAGAGTGCCTCTTTGGACTTCTTCAAGAGGAACATTGACGATTGGATGGGAGAAAGGAAATTCATCCCAGGGATCACGTCAGTCGCCCTGCTAGACAGGGGTCCAGGAAAGTAAATAATGTGGGAAGAAATAGCCAGGGAATTGTTATGGCTAGGCTTGTATAGGCCCTAGGGCTGATAGCCTAGTACCAACCTATGAACCTATGAACCTATGAACCTATGAACCTATAAGTATAAAACACAGAGAGTAATTATATCATAAATGTGTATGGAAGGTAATATACATGCAAACATAAGTAACATAAATAATTACAACATTGCAAGATAGAGTACACAGTATGTAGGACAAGCTATGCAAAGATTGGATGAGGTATCTGCTAACCTCAAAAGAATAAAATAAAGGATATTGCATTCTTGTATACACGTACAGGGTTTGTTCTATCAGTAGGAGGAAATATTATCTTTGGTGGAGAAAAACTGAAGTTTTGAATGGTTATAGAATTTTGGTGAGATAACCAGAGGTGGAACACAGTTGCCATAATAGTTAAGGCCTTTACTTCCCATGCATGAGGTACAAGGTTCAAGCCTGACCTCTGGCCAATACCTGCATGGTGTTTGCATGTTTTCCCTGTGTCTTTGTGGGGTTCTGTACACCTCCCAATAACATGCTGGGTGCTTCCTCCTTAAACTTCCCCCAAGAATGGAGTTGTGGACAGCAGCACATACTCTAAATGGTGCCTATCAGTGGAGCAGGTGTATAGACTAACCACTTTTGGTATAGACTGTAGCATGAAGTATCTTTTAGATAAGGGAACATAGATTACAGACTGCGAGGGGTGTCAGAGCTAGGCATATGACAATGTAAAATTGGCTCTAGGTGATTCAGCTGCAATGACTAATGTTACCAAAAATGGGCATGGGTATTTTGAGGACCCAGTTTACTCTGACTTAAACCAGGGACCTGGTGGGAGGAGTCCATGTGCCCCTATTGTCCAGTGTGTGCCCTGCAGCCATAGGTCTATAAGCTGGCCATCCATTGTCCAGTCACCCAGCGTACATTACCTAGGATACCTCTGTTGAGCAAAAGCTGGTTCTAAAGCAAATCACCCCTCAAACTAAGGATTATTGCACTCATCATAGGTTCACTGACAGGGCACACACCTTAGAAGTGGATGACATGACGGTAAGGAGGAAGCTTGACATCCTCTGTATCCAGGAGACATGTTGTAAGGGCAGTGCAGCAAGATCACTTGACTTTGGGTCCAGACTGCTCAGGATGAGGACAGATTAGAACTGGTGTGGGAATTATGGTGAGGGAGAAGCTTCAGAAGACAGTGAGAGATATTATCAGAATTGGTGACAGACTCATGACAATCAGAATACAGTATAAGGATAGGACACTATTCATAATCTCAGCTATGCCATTTTTAGCCTAGACAAGTTTATCCCAAAATTTAACAAAATATTGTTGACTTGTCAATATCCCAAAGAATTTTACAGTTATGATGTAGGCTTGTACGCATAAAATGTTCAACACCTTCCATTAGTGACGTAGGAGCTAAGCCAGGGGTAAATTTAAGATTTGCCATCCACTGGTCCAAGTTACATTTGAATAGGGTTAGGGATGATCTTTGCTTCATGTGGATGGGAAGCCTGCTCCAGAGAATGGGTAATCTTTGAGACAAATACCCATCCCTCCACTATGTCCTGTTTATTTCACAGATGAGGTTTAGGTCCCTAGAACTGGTGTTTCTGATGCTATTTGTTTTGTGGATGTGCAACAAATCTATCATTGTGGGATCAGAGCATGCCTTGAAGGCTAGGAATATATTGTCGTGCAGCAGTCTATAGGAAATCAAGTACAGAGATAAAGAGATGGTTCATGTAAGACTTGTTGTTTACTCCCTGTATTCTTTTTGTGATGAATGTCTGTGGTATCTCAGCATGCCAAAATGTGCATTGTTCTCAATAATTAGTCTGATGAGAGATGAGTACAGGGAAACAATGACCTACTTGGACCTGGATGCCATGCCCTTACTTATAAGTTGTACAACAGAGAATTATTTTCTCAGCACTTGGTGATAATGTAAATATAAAGGTACATGTGGTTTATGGGGATGACCATTTTTGCAATGGATATTATTATGTACTTTCTCCCGTTGAGTTGTAGTCCATGGCTCTGGCTCCAGTTGTTTGTCTGCATCACACCCTACTGAAGGGTATCTGTGTTTTTAGGGGAATCCTTGACCAGGTCAGCTGCAAACATGGTCAACCAGAAGCCTTTGATGTTTACTTTGACTTCAGAGAAGTAGATGCTAAAAAGAGACTGATCACTGTGGCATTCTGCTAGTGACTGGCCTCTTTGTGGAGGTGGATTATCCCATCCAAGCTTGTGCTCTATCGATGGGCCAGCTGGGAGTCCATTGGGTGACATATGGGTTTATGCCTAATTTTTAAGTTTGTCTACCATGCCTGAGTGAGATATTATATTGGCCAATTCAATGTAGGCAGTGTGCACTATTTTACCACTGTCCAAAGCTTTGCTGACCATCTCAAAGAAGGTCACCAGGCTAAGTAGGCATAACTTGCACTTGACAAAACTGAATTGGGTAGGGTCTGGTATTTGTAGGTTTCCTATGTCATTGTTTATCAGATCTATGATAATTCTTTCCATGGCCTTGCATATGAGACTAGTCAGACTTATGGTTATAGTTCCCTGCGTCCACGGAAGGCACCCCTTTCTATGGAGGGATAACTGTTGCAGTTTTCCATTCATTTGATACAAAGTCTGCCTGGCGTCTATGGTTAAATAGACATTCTAGTGGTCCTGACAGGTCATATTTCACTGTATTCAGAAGGCATCCAGTAATATTATCAGGGCCCATCAAAGCAGCGTTCTTGGCCTTAGAGAGCACAGTGAAGACGTGCTCCCTAGTGATGGTTGGTAGGGAAATGGTGTGCTGTATTTTCTGGGGGAGTGGCTGGTGGTGACAAGGAAGTAAAACTGGAGCTACATTTATTAGCCAGCAGATTTGCTATGTACTCTAGCTCTATATAGGCAGTTCCATTCACTATTAGTTTTACACATTGTCCGGTATTGCCTTTAAGGTTGCAGACATAACTGAAGAAACCCTTATGTTTGTTCTCAGCAGTAGTTGCAGGACTTACTAGATAAAGCAGAACAACATGAACTGGTGTTGATAATGCAGGACCTGAATGTACAGACTGGGGAAGACAGAACAGAGTGTAAGAATTGCCTAGGTCCACATGGGTGGGGCAACAGGAATAAAGAAGGAAAGGCCATTTTAGACTTCTGTCTGGCAAATGGCTTGATGACGGCCAACACATGGTTCAGCAAGAGAGACGGTCACAAGATGACATAAAAGTGTGGCCAACATGTAATTCAGCTAGACTTCCTCATAATAAGGAAACAGTATTGGGGTAGAACTGGCAATTGCAAAGTCATCTCCCAGTGAAAAAGCTGACCTACAGCATAAACCTAATAGAGTTTCTTTGTAACATGTACTGGGTCACTTCCAGAAGTTGGTAGAATGTCTCTGATGTCTTATTATTTGTTACTGCAACTCTCCTCTCAGCCTCTTTGCAGCTGTGGTCAGAGAAGGCTCTAAGGTTAGCAGAAACTAGGCTGAAAACCTGGAAGTTGACTGGAGAGAAAGTACAACATTTCAAGGAAATAATCAGGGCTCTAGATCTCCAAGAAGAGGAAGAAACAGGTGTAGTTATAAAAGAATGGCAGCGCCTCAGTATAGCATGTGTGAGGACTACAGAACAGATATGTAGCCAAACCAAGTATGGAAATAGGGTACATAAAGAAAGCTGGTGGTGGAATGCAGAAGTCCAGGGAGTTATCAAAAGAAATAAGGATTGTAGGATAAAGTAGGAGATAGAAAAGATGGACCAGACTAGGAAGGAATACTGGTTAGCTAACAGGTTGCAGGGCAAAGAAGGATAAAGAAGATAGTCAGAAACCCTTTAAAAGGGATGCTAGCAACAGCCTGCATCCCGGGCCATAGAAAACCAAAGGCAGAATGAAGGAGTACTTCCAGCAGCTTCTGAATGAAGAAAACCCCACAGAAGTCGGACAGGCCCAGACCAGATTACAATAAAAGAAGAGGAGGAGCCTATCTTTTAAGAAGTAAGGACAGCACTAAGGAGAATAAATTCAGGGCAGACGTGACCAAGATGTTGGGTGAGATAGGGGAGAAATGGCTGCTGAGAGTACTCATAGCAGTAAGGAAAGAAAAGTGTACCCCTGATGACTGGAGAATATGCATACTAGAGGCATCAAATTCCTGTCACATTGCATGTCCTGTAGAGGGAGAGTGATAAACGAATGCACATAGTAGTAGAAAGTAAAATGGGTAATGAGAAGTTTAGATTCAGATCAGGATGCAGTACAACCAACCTCATGTGTGTAGTGAAACACATAATTGAAAAGAATGTAGACATGAGGAAAGAATCCAACTGGGCATTCCTGAGTCTTGAATAAACTTTATGACATGGTCCCAAGGCGGCTGATTTGGACAGTCCCACAGTGGTTCTACATCCCAGAAACATTTGTAGAATTAGTGCAGGCTATGTACAAGGACCCAATGACTCTAGTACAAACAATGTTTTGTCTCAGAGGGGTTCCCAGTGAGAGTAGGTGTGCATCAGGATTTAGCTCTGGGCCCTCTGCTGTTCATACTAACAATGGACTATATTACCAAACAGGTTGGAAGGGACAGAACAATAAGTTGTAAGCAGATATGGCCTTCAGGGCCAGTGTTAGCATTTTTGGGCCCCCAGCAAATGTCAAGTTGGGGGCCCCCTAGGTACTTCCAAACTAAGTATCACCCTGTCACTGCCACCTTTTCTAAACAACCCTTTAGTTCATGCTGTAAACATTTAGAAGTAGTCTGATCAGACTGACCTGTAGCTACTATGCTCTTACATTACAACAGGCCTATGTACCACACTGTGTTGGCCCATCTCCCAAAGGAACATTCACAGTTACAGGTACTTAGTTGCAACAACTAATCATTACAACTCCTGACAGGGCTGGACTTAGGTGAAATGGTCCCTAGGCACCGCTTACTGTTTCAGCCACCCACACACAAAGACACACATATAATCATACACATCCTCCAGTGCTCTCCATACCATGCACATTCCTTTTTTCTTTCTTTTCTCACATTTTACCATACTCTTCAGATTTTTCAAGAAGCCATCACTTTCTATATGTTCTGATGATTTTTAATTTTTTTTATTTCTTTATACACAACCTTTTCATCCACTGATGGCTTGAACAGAAATTATGAATAAAGAAAGAAATTAATTTTGTCGTTCAGCCTTTGATTTTCTTGCATCCTTTCAACACACCTTCCCTGATTAAGACAGTACAGTAATAACCATTTAGGAAATAACTTAATTAAGCCAGTGCCCCCAGAAGCCTTAGGGGTTCTAGATTTACAGCATTTCCCAACCTTTTAATTGAATGGTGAATTAAACAAAAATCATGCATAAGAAGAGATTTTCAGTCTTTTTTTTTCTTTCAAGAAATACATAAGTTTTGCCCATAGCTTAATGTTCAAAGCTGACAAAATAGTAGCATGCAACAAACTCACAGGACAAATGTTTTGAGTATACACAGGTCCTGTATGGAAATACTGCATACCTCCCTAAAACTCCAAAAAAACAAACAAAGATGGTCATTGCCTATGCATCCATCTGATGTTAGATTGAGATGAAAGCAGAAGTTCAAATTGTCATGTATTTCAAGTGACTGCTGGCATATGTATACCTAGTATGCCTCCTCATGCTTCGCCCCAACCCTCAAAAGCATCAGTCTGTATAAATGCTTGATGTGTGATTTTGAGGAAAGTCAAAAAAATAGTGATTACGATAATCTATTCTACTTTGTTGCTCCTAGATGGCTCACTGCCTCTACACAAGCTATAGTAACTTTCTTTGTACTTCTCTGAGGTCTGTGAGAAAAGTAAAAGAAATAATTTGCACACTGTCCCCAGCCCAACTAAAAACTATAATGACTTCCTGTGTACACCTCTAAGGTTTGACTGAGATGAAAATTCAAGAAACAATGTTGTTGTGTCTTTCGGCTTATCCCGGTTAGGGGTCGCCACAGCGGAACTCCAGTCCACTAATGTTTGGTAGTGGATTTTTACGTGCCGAGTTACCAGCCCTGACGCACAACCTTCAATGAAGGCATGCCCATTCACGCATGCCTCCACACAGAAGACGCTCTAGCTGAGAATCGAACGCGACAACGTCTTGCTGTGAGGCGACAACGCTACCACAGCACCACTACCATGGGTTAAAATTAAAGAAACAATAATAACACAATTCCCAGCCTTCCCCAAGTATGTAACTTACAACAACTTTCTCTACACACACACACACACACACACACACACACACACACACACACACACACACACCTTAGCAGGTCTTCTTTTAGAATTAGTGTGTTTGATACAGGCTATATCATCTTTATTTCAACAGGGTCATATCACAACACTGTTCAGGATAAATCCGAAAATTAATAAATTTTTTCTCCTCATTTTTCCCCAGCCGACAAAAGCTTTTGTGGGGCCCCCACACAGTCAAGGATGATTAAGGAGCCCCCTGTATCCATTTATACATTCTGGGGAGAGGGAGCCACCAGACTCCTAGAAGATCTAAATGTCTGAGTGTTTTGTAATATATTTTATGCCTTACTTTTGAAATATAATGACTTTGTTAGCTGTGTTTTTTACTGATAGCCAGAAAAATTGTGATTGTGTCCTAACATTATTTGGTGTGTGATAGATAAAGCCTATGATATTTTTTGCACACAAATACATAAGCTGGGGGCAGAGCCTGAATGGCTAACTGAAAGCAGCAGTATTTTAGAGCTCTGTATAACTAGTTAAATAAGACAGGAAAAAATATACTTTTTTTTCTTCAAAGTATAAAATCTTATAGATAAAGGACTAATTTACATAATTAGAAACTTTGGTGAAGTCTTACCAATAATTTCCTGTCAAAAAGCTTGGAGATATATTCACTTGTTAAAATGAGCAACTCAAAAGAATTATCATCAAGATGCTGGCTTAAAGAAGGAACTGCAACAGATGGCATCTACCCTGCAGGAGCTGTCTTTGAAGATGGATGATTTTAAAGAGAACCTAGAAAATCTTAAAACAAGCAGTCAAAGACAGGCTGACACCCTCAAGGAAATGCTACAACACCACCAGACAAGGATAACAGGAATAGAGGTGTCTCTAAATGACTTAGAAAGCAGACTAAAGGAAATGGAAACACAGAAAGAACTGTTTCTTAAACAAAACACTTGGTTGGTTAATAAAGTAGATGACTTGGAAAATAGGGAGAGGAGAAATAACATCAGGATTTTTGGATTACCTGAAAACACAGATATTATTTCCTTTTTATCAAGCTGGATCCCTGACTTTTTAAATTTAAAAGAAGGACTTTCCTTTGGCATTGAAAGGGCACACAGAGCTCTTGGGAAACCTGCCACTAACTCAAACTCTGCTCCTAGGTCAATAATTATCAAATTTCTTTCATACTTGGACAAGGAACTGATTTTAAGATCTGCTTGGAGGAAGGCACCTCTAAAATATAAACAGAGCCTGATAAGATTTGATAACGACTATTCATCTAGAATAATGGAACAAAGGAAAAAAGTGTGGCCAGTGATAAAGTTTCTGAAACAAAATAACATCAAGGCACAACTTGCATATCCAGCTAAGATAAGAATACTGTATGCCAACGAGATGAGGACTTTTATTGACTTAGAGGAAGCCTCTTCATTTATTAAAACTAATAATGTGATTACTTTACCAGAAGATATGGATTGGATGTCACCTTCTCTCAAGAGAACAAAAGAAACAAATGTCTGGACAAATGTCAAAAAGAAGAGGCAAAAGACTGATAACTGTCACAGCCAAATCTCTCAAAGCATCTACTATTATATGAATTATTTTAACATTACTTTAAAGGGCCAATTTTACTGCTTGGAATTTTAAAACAAAGGTAATTAACTACTGGAATCTTTATCTACATTTTTTGAAAATAGATGACACATGAGAGTTTTCACATTACCTCAGGTATGTAAAACAGGGTACTTTTCTTTCACAGAAGGAGGGTTATATAGTACATAAAATAGTTATACTGTAAATCAACATACATAGTATATGTGTATTTTCTCTTAATTTTCTCTTTTCTTTCTCTCTCTTCTTTTTTTCTCATTATTTATTTTAACTGCATCTTGTCTCCCTTTCTAAATGATCTCATATTTACTATACTAATATAGTCTGTATATATTTAATAACTCACTATCTACACATAGATAAATAATAGTCTAAAATAATCTAGTTTTAAGGTAGACTAATTAGAACAGTGAACTTAATTAATTGTTATTATAATATTTATTAGATTAATGATAGTCACTGTTATGCTTATTGGGACTGGGGCCATGTCCGTGATTAACTCTGAAATGTTCCATTCATGTACATATGTCCTTTGAATTATTTCCTTTTAGTATTAACAAATACATTTAAAAAAGGAGGGAAAAATGTACTGTTGTTTAAGAGAAGTGAAGCTTTCTTCACATTTTATTTGTGTTGCCATAGTAACAGTAAACAACTGCTACAGTTTCTAAGGACACTGTGAACCTGCGAAGTGCATTTAGCCTCACAGATAACAAATAATAAGAAAAAGTAATGTTGTTTAGTTATTAAAATGAAAAACAACATAAGCAAGGTAAAATAAATACATAATAGGACTATTATAGCAATAACCCACGCCTGGGTGTGGGCAATGCTGGATTTACCCACGGTTGGTGTGGTTTGGTCCCGAGGCCCGAGGACCAAACAAAGACAACCGTGGGTAAATCCAGCATTACCCACCGAAGTGAGTTATTGTTATATAATGACATTATTTAAGAAAAGAAATAATTACTTTTCTTAAATAATGGCATTGTATAATGCCTCTTTGCTGCCCTTCCGCAGCTGTCTGGTGTTCTGCGGCAGTTCTGATGTACTGCGCATGCCTACGCAGTACATCAGAGCTGTGGGCAAAAGCAACGGAGAACGCAAGATCTCCGTTGCTTTTACTATCGCTATGTTAAATGGGTTTAACATAGCGAGACAGCTTTAAAATAAGCAACGGAGATCTCCGTTGCTTATTTTAAAGCTGTCTTGCTATGTTAAACTCATTTAACATAGCGAGAGGTTTAAAAGCAACGGAGATTGCAAGATCTCCGTTGCTTTTCTATTGTGTCGCTATGTTAAAGGAGTTTAACATAGCGAGACAGCTTTTAAAAAAAGCAACGGAGATCTGCGTTGCTTTTTTTAAACCTGTGTCGCTATGTTAAACTCTTTTAACATAGCGAGACAGTGTTTTATACTAACGAAAAAAGTCCGGGCGACCGGACCTTTTTCCGTTAGTATATTAAGGGATTTACAACGGGCACGCTGGTTGGGCTGGCCAATCAGCGTGCACGTTTTAGAGGAGGCATTGTATAATTGTAAATATTTTATGATTTATCCTCATAGGATTACATATTCCTGGAAACACAACTGAAATGTTCCCAAACTACATATGCACTTAAATGTAACTGCTTGATTAAAAAGTATTACTCAGTTTAACATGCTGATTTCACAAGCTGTCTACACTGTAAAAGTTTCATTTTATATGTTACTTGAAATTGTCAGTTTCTAGTGCACATGAAAAGATACATATTACTTTTTGCAACATGTTATCTTTGCAGTTACCTCACACTCTGTACAACCTCACTTGGTAACTGATAGCTATTCATTTAAAATATCAGTTTAAATATTAAATGTGCCCTTGAAATGCTATTGGCATTTTGACAAAATATAATCTGAACTGTAAAATGAATGACTTGAAAGAAGTGAAGTAATGCATAGATTTAAAAGACAGTTCATGACACTACAGTAAAAGTAAAAATATATATATTCACAAGGAAGTATTGAAATGTTTTAGTCTTCCAGTTAAAATAGCTTACTGTCAACATTTTGCGATATCAGAAAGTTTGAAGAGCTAGGAAATTACTATTCTTTGTCTTTATAATGATTATTAGACAGATGTTAGACTCTGCTTAGTTTAATGAATTGTGACATATGTTTATGAGGAAAAGTGGACTCAGTTACTCACATTGGACTACACATTCCTGGAAACTCAACTGAAATGTCCCCAAATTACTTGTGAATTTAAATGAAACTGCCTGATTAATAAGCATAACTTACTTTAACAATCTGAATCCATAAGCTATCTGCTCTATATATGCTACATTATATATGTCACTTGCATATGACAGGCTCTAGAGCACACGAAAAACTACACATTATTTTTGCAACATGCTATATTTGCACTAACCATACATTCTAAACTAACTCAATTGGCAAATGACAAGTTATTTATTTGAAACATCAGTCTAAATATTAATTGTGCCCTTGAAATGTTGTTGTCGTTTTGACAAAACAAAACCTGAATTGAAAAGGAATGATTTGAAGGCGTGAAGTATTGTACAGATTTCAAAGACAGCTATTGACACTACATTGTTTGTCTTTTCGGCTTTTCGGTTAGGAATTCGCCACAGCAGAACTCGGTCTGCTAATGATTGGCAGTAGATTTTTATGGTGTTGAGTTGCCAGCCTGATGCCCAACCTTCAATGAAGGGACGCCCATTCACGCATGTCTTTGAACGCCACTCGACCACGGAGAAGACATGCAGACTCCACACAGAAGGCACTCCAGCCGAGAATATAAGTCGGAATGTATACATGCAAGGAAAAATTTAAATGCTTTATACTTGTTGTTAAAATAGCTTATTGTTAACGTTTTGCTTTATCAGAAAATATAAAGAGTTAGGAAATTATTTCTAATTTGTCTTTATAATGTTTACTAAAGTGATGTTAGTCACTGACTTGTTTAATGGATTGCGAGTCATGTACAAGATGGACTACTGAATGTTATTTCTGTTTACCTATGTTTGTTGAATTTCTTTTATTAGTACTGATTTAAAACAAGGGAAAGAAAGGGAAGGGAAATCTCTCTTTTTGATCAAGGGAGGAGAGGCTTAAGAGTATTCTAACTGCCCTGAGAACGCTCTAAGATGCTCTAAATACAATTTGATTAATACTTACCTATGGTAAGTCTTGATTACCATATAGGTACCTTCACATTCATTCTAGACCTGATGTGATTACCCATTCTGGAAGCAGGAGGTGCCCTATGCAGGATGTGAATTGTCAGGGTGATCATAGTTCATTCTTAGACTCTGCTTTGTAAATCTATAAATATGTAAAAGCACTGCACACTAGAATGTAGGGTGCCTCTACTCACAGTCAGGATACCACTGATAAGCCATGTCTTTTCATAAGTGTAAGTTGAAGTTGGTGAACTGAAGACTAGGAAAGTAAAGGAAGACAGTACACCTACAGTAAATTCATATTTCATTGGTAATCACTCACTGTCCCTGTAGAGTCCTTTTAGTCAAATTATTTTAGTAATAATCTATTTGTTGTTGGCTTATTTAGTGTGCTCCTCTGTTGCATTTAATTTATCCAGAATGACATATCTGACATATTTGGGATCTCTTAAGGGTAACTAAATAATGGATATTTTTTAAGTCAACTTAATAATTTTTTACACTACTAACATTCCATCCTGATATATAAAATACTATACAACAATAATAGAATAATATAGAATTTCACATCTCTTTTAAGAAAATTCTCCATATAATAATTTAACATATGGAGCTCAGTTGATATTGTTGGTTAAATGTATGAGTGATAATCCAATAGATCTATCTTTATCTACTGGATTAGGAATGACTTTCATTCCATGTTTAATGAGAAATTCATTACGTATTATCACAACCACATTTTCCTGGTTGCGAAATTTGTATCTTGAAATCAAAATGAATGTAGGAAACACTGTAAGGTGTTATTCAAAGTGGTTATTGCTGAAGAATAGATTTGGATTATCTTCAGGAAGAGAAAAAATTGAAAAACTCCTCTTCCTATTTTGCACGCTTGAATCGTCATGGCTGCTCTGTTACTGATGAATGGATTATTTTCATTCTGTGGAAGGAATCCTTCTGAGAAGGAACACACAGATACAGGAATGATGGTTTTGGTAAATGATTTATTTTTCAAAGTTTGTAAACATACTTCAAAATAAATATTTTAGGGATAAAGTTGCAGTATGTAATGTGGACAGGCAGTTGTCCGAAATTGCAGTAAGGAGTGCTCCAAACAGTGTTTTTGCCGGTCAAGCTGGGTGCCTTACGACATGCTGCCAGTCTACTGCATACATAAAAGTGACACTAAGTTTCTCCTTTTTTATTGATATCCCTGCATAACGGAGCCTTCATTGTGAAAGAAAACACATTGCATGACATTTTTAAAACATTTAATGGCCAGATTTCATTATCGGAAGCAACCAGTATTACAGCGAAAATGTGGTTGCGATAATACGTAAGTACCGGAAATTCTTATTTACTTGTTTTTGATACTTTAGAATTAATGTTTCATAGAAGTACTTTTTTAAAGTCTGACCAGAATGTTTCTCTACTTGTATTTAAAGAAGAAAGAACATCAAATTACACTCCCAAGTTTACAGACATAAAAATAACATTCAATGTTATTAGAGAATATGGTATAACTACTATAATCAAAATAAAATAAGAAGCAAAAGTTTCTTCCAATAATAACTTGAAATGGATTTAACATTCTTATCATTAAATACTAATGGCTTAAATAATGCAAATAAAAGATCAAACTTACTAAGATATTTAAATCTAAATAAGGCACAATAAGTATTTCTCCAGGAAACGCATTTTAAGACTAATGATAGCTTTATTTGGAACCCTATGGACTATAGTGTTAGTTCAGTCCTCCTATAGAACAAAGACAAAAGGAATATCAATTCTCTGGAAGAAAAACATAATTACTCCAAAAGTTATTTATAAATATGAAGACAAAGAAGGTCTACTAGCATTTGTTATAATTAAATTTAATAACAGAATATGGACCTTAGCTAATCTATATTGGTTCCCAGGAATTGGAGCAGGAACTGTTAAAAAACAGCTAGATTTTATTTCCAACAATTATAAATGAAATCTTATACTGGGAGGAGACTTTAATTGTACCTTAGAAGCTTCTGAAACCACCAAGAAGTCTTTTCGCATAGCAACTATTTCAAAATCCTTAAAAAGATGGATTGATTAATTTCATTTAATAGACACTTTTAAAGTAAAAGATGATAAATCCTTATTATTTTCCCATAAAGACCATAGATTTGGAACACAAACCAGAATAGACAAATTATTCGTAGTTCAAGATTTACAAAGAAAAATCCTCAACTTCTCAATAGTTCCATGCCCTTTCTCAGATCATGACTCTCAGATCATGACTCTCTGATAATGAAGCTCCAAATAGAGTTTAAACCTTTAATCCTCTCAACTAAAATTCCATCATATATCACGAAAATTAAAGAATTCAGACCCTGGATGTTGTCAGAACTACAATTATTTCTTGAAATTAATAATACAACAGAAATCAGTAGAGTCATGGTTTGGGACTCATTAAAAGCGCATTTATTTGGTAAGACTCTTAGCTGGTACAAAAATAAAGTTAGAGAGTGGGAATCTGAATCATTAGACTTGCAAACCAGACTTTGGACAGCAAAATCTAAACAAAAAATCAGAATTGTCCAGAAGTCAAAAGAGAAATAGAGGAATTAAATAAAAAATGTAATGAAATTCTAACACACAAAACTTGTCTAGCCTTGGACCCCGCCAAAATCTAAACAGAAATAACTCACATTGGACTACACATTCCTGGAAACTCAACTGAAATGTCCCCAAATTACTTGTGAATTTAAATGAAACTGCCTGATTAATAAGCATAACTTACTTTAACAATCTGAATCCATAAGCTATCTGCTCTATATATGCTACATTATATATGTCACTTGCATATGACAGGCTCTAGAGCACACGAAAAACTACACATTATTTTTGCAACATGCTATATTTGCACTAACCATACATTCTAAACTAACTCAATTGGCAAATGACAAGTTATTTATTTGAAACATCAGTCTAAATATTAATTGTGCCCTTGAAATGTTGTTGTCGTTTTGACAAAACAAAACCTGAATTGAAAAAGGAATGATTTGAAGACGTGAAGTATTGTACAGATTTCAAAGACAGCTATTGACACTACATTGTTTGTCTTTTCGGCTTTTCCCGGTTAGGGGTCGCCACAGCAGAACTCCGGTCTGCTAATGATTGGCAGTAGATTTTTATGGTGTTGAGTTGCCAGCCTGATGCCCAACCTTCAATGAAGGGACGCCCATTCACGCATGTCTTTCGAACGCCACTCGACCACGGAGAAGACATGCAGACTCCACACAGAAGGCACTCCAGCCGAGAATATAAGTCGGAATGTATACATGCAAGGAAAAATTTAAATGCTTTATACTTTTTGTTAAAATAGCTTATTGTTAACGTTTTGCTTTATCAGAAAATATAAAGAGTTAGGAAATTATTTCTAATTTGTCTTTATAATGTTTACTAAAGTGATGTTAGTCACTGACTTGTTTAATGGATTGCGAGTCATGTACAAGATGGACTACTGAATGTTATTTCTGTTTACCTATGTTTGTTGAATTTCTTTTATTAGTACTGATTTAAAACAAGGGAAAGAAAGGGAAGGGAAATCTCTCTTTTTGATCAAGGGAGGAGAGGCTTAAGAGTATTCTAACTGCCCTGAGAACGCTCTAAGATGCTCTAAATACAATTTGATTAATACTTACCTATGGTAAGTCTTGATTACCATATAGGTACCTTCACATTCATTCTAGACCTGATGTGATTACCCATTCTGGAAGCAGGAGGTGCCCTATGCAGGATGTGAATTGTCAGGGTGATCATAGTTCATTCTTAGACTCTGCTTTGTAAATCTATAAATATGTAAAAGCACTGCACACTAGAATGTAGGGTGCCTCTACTCACAGTCAGGATACCACTGATAAGCCATGTCTTTTCATAAGTGTAAGTTGAAGTTGGTGAACTGAAGACTAGGAAAGTAAAGGAAGACAGTACACCTACAGTAAATTCATATTTCATTGGTAATCACTCACTGTCCCTGTAGAGTCCTTTTAGTCAAATTATTTTAGTAATAATCTATTTGTTGTTGGCTTATTTAGTGTACGCTCCTCTGTTGCATTTAATTTATCCAGAATGACATATCTGACATATTTGGGATCTCTTAAGGGTAACTAAATAATGGATATTTTTTAAGTCAACTTAATAATTTTTTACACTACTAACATTCCATCCTGATATATAAAATACTATACAACAATAATAGAATAATATAGAATTTCACATCTCTTTTAAGAAAATTCTCCATATAATAATTTAACATATGGAGCTCAGTTGATATTGTTGGTTAAATGTATGAGTGATAATCCAATAGATCTATCTTTATCTACTGGATTAGGAATGACTTTCATTCCATGTTTAATGAGAAATTCGGTACTTACGTATTATCACAACCACATTTTCCTGGTTGCGAAATTTGTATCTTGAAATCAAAATGAATGTAGGAAACACTGTAAGGTGTTATTCAAAGTGGTTATTGCTGAAGAATAGATTTGGATTATCTTCAGGAAGAGAAAAAATTGAAAAACTCCTCTTCCTATTTTGCACGCTTGAATCGTCATGGCTGCTCTGTTACTGATGAATGGATTATTTTCATTCTGTGGAAGGAATCCTTCTGAGAAGGAACACACAGATACAGGAATGATGGTTTTGGTAAATGATTTATTTTTCAAAGTTTGTAAACATACTTCAAAATAAATATTTTAGGGATAAAGTTGCAGTATGTAATGTGGACAGGCAGTTGTCCGAAATTGCAGTAAGGAGTGCTCCAAACAGTGTTTTTGCCGGTCAAGCTGGGTGCCTTACGACATGCTGCCAGTCTACTGCATACATAAAAAGTGACACTAAGTTTCTCCTTTTTTATTGATATCCCTGCATAACGGAGCCTTCATTGTGAAAGAAAACACATTGCATGACATTTTTAAAACATTTAATGGCCAGATTTCATTATCGGGAAGCAACCAGTATTACCGCGAAAATGTGGTTGCGATAATACGTAAGTACCGGAAATTCTTATTTACTTGTTTTTGATACTTTAGAATTAATGTTTCATAGAAGTACTTTTTTAAAGTCTGACCAGAATGTTTCTCTACTTGTATTTAAAGAAGAAAGAACATCAAATTACACTCCCAAGTTTACAGACATAAAAATAACATTCAATGTTATTAGAGAATATGGTATAACTACTATAATCAAAATAAAATAAGAAGCAAAAAGTTTCTTCCAATAATAACTTGAAATGGATTTAACATTCTTATCATTAAATACTAATGGCTTAAATAATGCAAATAAAAGATCAAACTTACTAAGATATTTAAATCTAAATAAGGCACAATAAGTATTTCTCCAGGAAACGCATTTTAAGACTAATGATAGCTTTATTTGGAACCCTATGGACTATAGTGTTAGTTCAGTCCTCCTATAGAACAAAGACAAAAGGAATATCAATTCTCTGGAAGAAAAACATAATTACTCCAAAAGTTATTTATAAATATGAAGACAAAGAAGGTCTACTAGCATTTGTTATAATTAAATTTAATAACAGAATATGGACCTTAGCTAATCTATATTGGTTCCCAGGAATTGGAGCAGGAACTGTTAAAAAACAGCTAGATTTTATTTCCAACAATTATAAATGAAATCTTATACTGGGAGGAGACTTTAATTGTACCTTAGAAGCTTCTGAAACCACCAAGAAGTCTTTTCGCATAGCAACTATTTCAAAATCCTTAAAAAGATGGATTGATTAATTTCATTTAATAGACACTTTTAAAGTAAAAGATGATAAATCCTTATTATTTTCCCATAAAGACCATAGATTTGGAACACAAACCAGAATAGACAAATTATTCGTAGTTCAAGATTTACAAAGAAAAATCCTCAACTTCTCAATAGTTCCATGCCCTTTCTCAGATCATGACTCTCAGATCATGACTCTCTGATAATGAAGCTCCAAATAGAGTTTAAACCTTTAATCCTCTCAACTAAAATTCCATCATATATCACGAAAATTAAAGAATTCAGACCCTGGATGTTGTCAGAACTACAATTATTTCTTGAAATTAATAATACAACAGAAATCAGTAGAGTCATGGTTTGGGACTCATTAAAAGCGCATTTATTTGGTAAGACTCTTAGCTGGTACAAAAATAAAGTTAGAGAGTGGGAATCTGAATCATTAGACTTGCAAACCAGACTTTGGACAGCAAAATCTAAACAAAAAATCAGAATTGTCCAGAAGTCAAAAGAGAAATAGAGGAATTAAATAAAAAATGTAATGAAATTCTAACACACAAAACTTGTCTAGCCTTGGAAAATTTAAAAATAAACTCATTAGCCACCTCCCCCAGATACCTACATAACTTATATACAAGAATTAAAATACAATCTAAAGCAAATAACATTAGTAGTATATATCATTAAAAGAAAGGGAAAAAAGTATCAGATATAAGAGATGTCCTTGAAGCATTTCAGTTCCATTATATGGAACACTTCAGAAAAGAAGATTTAGATACCAACAAAATAAACTTAGATACAAACCTTATCAATATAAAAGAAATTCCCGAAAACTTAAAACTTGACCTACAAAAAACTATATCCTACAAAGAAATTGTTGACAAGATAAAAGAAAGTAAATCTAACAAAGCTCCAGGGATAGATGGTATAATTATGGAAATTTACAAACTCTTCCCTTCAACAGTAATCTCCCTTTTTCATAAAACTTTGCTAGAAGCTGAGTCAGAAGCAAAAATGCCACCCTCATGGAAATATTCTCTCATAACACCAATTCTAAAAGATAATAAACCATTAGACCTTTGCACTTCATACAGACCTATATCATTACTAAATAATGATTACAAAATATTCATGTCAATCCTAGCTAACAGAATGAAAATCCCACTTTCAAAGACTATATAACTTCTATATAACAGGCACACACATGATAATATTAAAAGGATAATAATGAAACCAGATCCCAACAGCCAGCAGAAACAAATCTTTTAGAGAGAAGTAATCAGAAGTTCGCAATGGTTAAAAAGTGCAATTTATTCTGACAGAAAATACGTAAGCGCTTTCATGGTTCTAAAAAGACCGCTTCATGCGGTCTTTTTAGAACCATGAAAGCGCTTACGTATTTTCTGTCAGAATAAATTGCACTTTTTAACCTTTGCGAACTTCTGATTACTTCTCTCATGTGGTCTTTTTAGTACCGTGAAAGCGCTCTACGTATTTTCTGTCAGAATAAATTGCACTTTTTAACCTTTGCGAACTTCTGATTACTTCTCTCTAAAAGATTTGTTTCTGCTGGCTGTTGGGATCTGGTTTCATTATTATACAGTTGGATTGAATATTAAAAGAATACTTACTCTTATAGATTAGGTGAATAAAGATGATAGAGAAATGCTTGTAATGGATTATACATAGAATAGACATAAAATTTCATTATTTTTTATTGTATCTGCTTTATTTTCTGAGGGGAGGTGGCTAATGATGATAATAAAGCCTTTCTAAGCTAGTATAGTCCAGTTTTCAGGTTCGTGCTGAATTCAGGGCTGTGTTACAAGTTTCTGTATTTGCCCATACCTTACTTGGATAGAAGGAAGTTTCTCTGTTCACTGTGAGAGAGGGGAGCTTTGAGTAGCCTATCTGTCCGTGGAGGAGTGGTTTCAGCTCAGAAATTAGTAGTTTATTGGCCATTTTGGGCTAATTTCTAAATCTTTCATTTCCCTGCTATAAAACCCGCATTTGCAAAGTTTTTGTGCTAGTATACAGCTCAGCAAGCTCCTGCCTGGTGCCCTGCAAAGTTCTACAGCAGCAGAGAGACAAAAGAGAGACTTTGGAGTGATTAAGTATCATTTTTCTGCATTTTCTTGCTGCCTTTAGCCAATTCCACCTAAAATGCAGATTTTCTAGAGTTTCTGTGATTTATAAAGCTTGTTTCAGCTACATATTGTACTTATTTTACTGCCTGCACTTTAACAAAGTTGTTTTTCTGTTTAAATTAACTGTTTAACTGTTGTAGGCTACACACTCAAGTGTGATAGCCATTTCTGTGCATTTAAAGGTTTTTTTTGATTGTATCTGCTTTATTTTCTGAAAAAACAAAAAAAACTTGTTTTCCCGTCTTTCTAAGCTAGTATAGTCCAGTTTTCAGGTTAGTGCTGAATTTAGGGCTATGTTACAAGTTTCTGTGTTTGCCCATACCTTACTTGGATAGAATGAAGTTTCTCTGTTCACTGCGAGAGAGGGAGCTTTGAGCAGCCTATCTGTCCCTGGAGGAGTGGTTTCAGACCAGAAATTAGTAGTTTATTGGCCATTTTGGGCTAATTTCTATCTCTTTCATTTCCCTGAATAAAACCCGCATTTGCGCGGTTTTGCGTGCCGGTTAGCTAGGGTTAGTGCCGGTTAGCTAGGGTATAACTATTCCCAGCTCCACAAAGTCTACTCTTCAATTTGTCCCTTGGAACTAGACAAACTTTCAACTTAAGCACTCAAACCATTCGCTTCTCATACCGGCACTTGCTCAAAACTCATAGCAAGCACTAATAAACTTTAGCACTAGACCCCCACTATACTGTAAAAAAGGACAAGGCTCTCTATTCCACCTTACCAGCCAATCAGTAAAACAGTTCACTGTACCTATCCAGGCATGTCCAAAGAGCAATTTCAGGTGTACTCTCTGATCCAACTGCTGAATCTAGACATTTTGAGGCAATGTTACAATTGCCTCATGTGCACAGACAACCCTCTCCTCCTTCCACCAAACACTAATACATGCAAGAGATGCAATTATACAGCCAAACTGGAGGCTAAGCTCTCTCAACCAAAGACTGGACCAGGCAGTCAAGAGGAGAAGGGAATTACTTGCATCACACCGCCAGTCTTACATAGACCTATGAAACCAGCACCGGCAAAAAACACACATAAATACACAACAACATACTTGAAGGCTCTAAATAAAAATCTGCAGAATCAACAGAGACCTCCAAAGCAGAAATCCAAGCAACTTCCACCTCCCAACACAAACCATGAAACACATACTTCACAAAACCAGTGTGCCACACAATCACAGCCCTTAAGGCAAAATAACATACCCAACACACTAGTAATAGGTGACTCTATAGTCAGACACACTGATGTCCCACTCACTAGGCTGAACAAGGAGAAGGTTACTGTTAGCTGCCTGTCAGGTGCAATGATTCGCCACATAACACAAGCACTCAGGTCACTCCAGAACAAGTACAAATATGACTCAGGCATTGTCCATGTTGGTGTGAATGACCTAAGCCATACCTCCCTGGACTACATGAAAAGAGATATGGAGGAGCTTTCTGATCATGTAGCCCAGGCCGGTATGACCCTGACCCTGAGTAGCATCCTGCCCTCACCAAGAATGATACCATGGTATAGAGAAAAAATTATCAATTTCAACAATTGGCTAAGCTTCTGGTGTCATTCAAAGGGGATCCAGTGTCTGTCAGCCTTGGATGACATGCTCGAGAAGCCACGCTGCTTTGCTAGAGACGGCTTGCACCTGTCACCCTTAGGCTTTCGAATACTAGCCAAGGCTCTTGCCACCCCCATAGTGCCTTTTTTAGGCAAGGCTCAAAAGACAAACCCACCTCCGTAAATAGCACAAGTAACAAAAAACTGAGGGTAATGCTACTCAATGCCAGAAGTCTAAACCTCAAAATGCATGCACTCAAGGCACTCCTCAGTATGGAGAAAATCGATATATGTGCAGTAACAGAAACCTGGTTTAAGGCTCCAGAGAGCACCTCAGCACTACCAGGCTACAACTCATACCATACAGTTCAGCCACAAAACCTGGACCAAAATACAAAAGGTGGGGGAGTATCCATATTCATCAAGGATACCCACACCCCCAGGTTAGTGGCACAGCATGATGCTTCAGAGATCATCCATGTACAACTAGCAATGGGCAAAACTGCTATTCAAATTATAGCTTGCTACAGATCACCCACCATGTCCCAGGACCCCTGCTCCGCATTCCTGGAAACACTGGGAAATATAAAGGTCCTACCAAACACCCTGATATTGGGTGATTTCAATTACCCAAACATTAACTGGGAGAACTACTCAAGTACAACCTCCCTTGCTCAACATTTCCTAGAATTTATAAACTCAAATGCCCTGGATTAACTGGTCAACACCCCCACCAGAGGTGACAACATATTGGACCTGGTCATCACCAACATGGGCAACCGGTGTTCCACACTGGAGGTCAACCCCTTGCTGGTTAGATCTGACCATAAACTAATCACTCTGGATATCTACATTCTGCCACCACCCCCAGTCAAAGAAACCACCGTGAAAAACTTTTCAAAAGCAAATTTCACGTTACTTAAGACCAAGGTGGGAAGTTTCAAAGCTCCCAAGGTAAAGGATAACATTGTCCAAGCTGCAAAATTCTTTACTAATGCACTCGATGGGCACCTACAAGAATGTATGGATTGTGCTATCCCAAACAAAGCCAAGACTCACTCCTCCAAGAAAAGGAAACCAGTCTGGTGGATCCCTGCCTTAAACAAGCTATACAATAGAAGGAGGAAACTAGTACAGAAAAGAGTAAAATCCCAAGAAGGAAAACATCCCTGATCAGTATCAGCAAGAAACTACATTCCCTCATAAAATCATCCAAGGCTAGCTTCGAAAGAAAAATTGACATGGACTCCAAAGATAACCACAAGGCATTGTTTAGCTATGTCAAGAATCTAAGTGGCAATTCTCAGATCTGCTCAGAGTTAGTGCAGAATGGCACAAAATACACTAAACTGACCGATATAGCCAACATTCTGGCAGACAGGTTCAGTGCAAACTTCACCCCCCTCTCACCCCCAAAAGGGCCCATAACTATACCAGAAGAATGTAGTGCTCCTGAAATCACTGACACTCAGGTTAAAACAGCCCTCTCCAAAGCAAAAAACACAGCTTCAATGGGACCGGACAGTGTCCCAGGCTGCGTCCTACATGAGCTCAAAGATAAACTAACCCCTCACCTAAACACACTGTTTAAACTCAGCCTCTCCACAGGCTACATGTCCACAGAGTGGCGCACAGCAACGGTTATTCCACTCCACAAAGGCGGAGCCACAACGGACCCAGGAAACTATCGCCCTATAAGCTTGGCTAGCTTGGCCTGCAAAGCTATGGAGCACATCATCATGGATCTCATTAACAGAGACATTGGAAACCTCCAAACCCTGGACCCTACCCAGTTTGGTTTTGTTAAGGGCAGATCATGCCTCCTAAACCTGGTGGACTTCTTTGAGACAGTTACTAAGGCTGTAGACAATGGAAAGGTGGTCCACACAGCCTACCTAGACCTTGCAAAGGCCTTCAACACCATTTTCCACTCAGGTATTATAGACAAGCTCACCAGCCTGAACATAAGCCCCTACATCATGAAATGGGTTGCCAACTGGCTCACGGACAGAACCCACATGGTAAGAGTTGCAGGAGCTAGGTCTGACTCTAAACCGGTTACAAGTGGCATTCCACAGGGCTCAGTCCTAGGACCCCTCCTGTTAGGCATATACTTCTCAGAGGTACAGGCAAGCACAGGAGGACTATGGCTAGCCAAGTTCTCAGACGACTGCATAGTAGGAGCTATAATTGACTCTCCGGCTGACACAGACATCCTCCAAAAGGGTCTCACTGAGACAGATACCTGGTGTTAAAACCATGGCCTCAAGCTAAATGCCAAAAGTGCATAGTCATCCCCTTTGGAGAAAACAAAATACCCACAAACTACCACTTAGGTGGTAGCCCCCTAAATACGGAAGATGTAATAAGGGATCTGGGGACCCAAGTAGATAGTAACCTCTCCTTTGATAATCACATTGCCAAAGTGGTTAGAAAATCCTTCTATGTGGCCCACCTAATCACAAAAGGGTTTGTATCCAGATCGAAAGAGGTCATTGGGCCCCTCTATGCATCACTCATCAGACCCATCATAGAGTACAATGCCCCCACCAGGTTTAGGAGGCATGATCTGCCCTTAACAAAACACCTGCAACAACTGGAAAGACCACAGAAGTACCTCACCCAGAGGATCACTGGCCTCAAGCATATGCCCTATGCAGCTCGACTGAAGAAACTCCAGCTGTACTCGGTTGCATACCGCCTACTCAGAGGTGATCTCTGCCTGACATACAAGGCCATGTCCAACCCAGAATTGATGGACATGTTCCACCTAAAAAAAACCATATCCCCCTCAAGCCACACGCTCCAGGGATCTAAACCTCACCACAATGACAAATAGGACGTGCTGGAGGGATAGATTCCTGTCCCAGAGACTTCCCATGCTCTGGAACAAGATTCCAATCTACATTAGGCAGAGCTCCTCACTAACCCTCTTCAAGAGAAACCTTGTCGAGTGGATGGGAAACAGAAAGTTTACCCCAGGGATCACTTCAATGGCTCTGCTGGACAGAGGCACAGGGAACTAATCTAAGGGGGCGGCAAAAGCCAGCACATTCCGGCTAGGCTTATAAATGCCTTTGGGCAGATTACCTAGTACCTACCTATGAACCTATGAACCTATAAAAAGCCTTTGATTCCCTCAACTGGAAATATCTATTTAAAACTTTAGCATTATTTGAATTTCCTCCTCCCTTCATCTTATTACTAAAAAACATATATATTAATAACTTAGCCTACATTAAATTAGGTCCTTTCACCTCAGAATCTATCCATATAATGAAAGGTACTAAACAAAGATGCCCCCTTTCTTCTATTTTATTTGCTTTGGCTATAAAAATACATGCAGAAATAATATGCAATAATCCAAGAATAAAAGGAATAGAAGTCTATGACCAGTACATATCTAAAATAATGCTTTTTGCTGATGATATTTTATTAACCCTATCAAATTCCAGAGAGTCATTAGGAGAGCTAAAAGAAGTAATGGAGAAATTTTATAAGATTTCAGGTCTACACTTTAATAGATCAAAATCAAAATTTCTATTTTTAAATAAGAAAAAAGAACTACAAGTTACAGATAAATCCATCATAGGAAAACAAGAACTTACGCTAAATTATTTAGGAATAGTGTTATGCAAAAATATAAACGAAACAATATTAATAAATTATAAAAACATTATTGAAACAATAAAAATATATATAGAAAAGTGGAACAAAATTTTATTAACATTTGAAGACAGATTGCAATTAATAAAAATGGTCTTATTGCCAAAAATACTATATGTAGCATTAGCAATACAGTTAATTCCTGAAAGATGCATTCTTAAAGAAATAAACTGATGTTTAATAAAATTTTTATGGTATCCCAAAAAGAATAGAGTAGCTCTAACTCATCACATTAGACCCTGGAAACAAGGAGGATTGAACTTCCTAGAAATATAAACATATATAAAAGCATCTGTGCTTAAAACTACAGTAGACTGGATAAACCCAAATTATTTGGCCAACTGGAAAGAATTAACAACGGCTATATTAACAAATGAATTTAATCTGTTAAAAATGTTTTAATAGTAGACAAATCAAACAAACCCTGGTACACACTATGCATAAGTATACAATATAATACAGCAAAACCTTATAAAACAACACTGATTAATCATTACATCAATTCCTTTAGGAAACTTATCAATGCAAACATAGATCTAAAACTTTGGTTTGACCTTTTAACCCCATTTACCATCACTAAGAACTTTCCTCACAAAATATATAGGGAAACAATAACATGCTGGGAATAAAATGGATTCTTATGCTGGTTTCAATGTGTAAATAAATTAAATGTTTGAGATATACATATGATAAAAAACTGCTTACAATATTCCAACACAGTATTGGTTAACCTTACAAAGCATTCTAATGTACATTCAAGATTTATGCAGATTAATTAATAATTCCTCATTTAAAGATATTCCAAATCTAATAAGTTTTCTGAATGAATTTATATATAATAGTTGTGGAAAGAAAAATTCCATTTCAAATCTATATAAAGTGTTAATAACATATAAAACAATTCCCAAACCATCATACTGGCAGTTCTTAACAAAAGGTCAGTCATTGCAGTTAACAGAAGAAATTAAAACTAACATCTTACTATCAGTTAATTACACCTCTAACACACAGTACTGGAAAATATTTAAATGGAAATACTTACATAGAGCATTTTTAACACCAGATAGAATTAAAAAGATCAGTACTATACAAATGTTTTTTGCTGGAGGTTTGAAAAGTCATATAAAGCAGATTGGATTCATATTTTTTATGAATGTAATAAAATTAAATCATACTGAAATGGAATCAATCATTTTTACAAGCTTTATTTAATGAATCCTTTACCTTAGCTAAAATATTGATTATAATAAATGTAAATGAAGGTCCCTACCTGAATAAGACAAATATGTATTTGTTATGGACAATACTTGCTATATCTAGGAAATGCGTAACCAGAAGGTGGAATTCAAATACACCCCTGACCTTGGAAGAATTCTACAGTTTACTGAAAACAACTCCATTGATGGAAATAAAAATCAAAAACTACGAATCTATCCCAGACCATTGGTAAATAATCCATGGAAGAAAGTTATATCTTTGTTAGACACTCTGCAATAATCAATATTGCATCTCTGATAACAGATCTGCTAATTCTATATTTAATAACATACAGTGTATATAACTGCAAGTCAGGCTATTGTAAGTATTGTATATAGTTGTTTAAAATGGTTTTTAAAAATATTATGTAAATGTTATTTTAATTGAAAATAAAAAAAAATTTGAGGAAAAAACACATAAGCTATGGCAATACTAGCTTGTACTTATTTCAGCAAATAGCAATACATTGCATAACACTGGTAGTGCCACACCAGATCAGTGAATGATGTTTAGCTTTCACCAAACAGCAGCAGGGGTAAGTCACTTTTATTTACCTCATTGAGGAGTAATTCCCATCACTGTCCCTGATTTCACAGACCTTCCCTGACTTTTACTCATAATTTTGCTGTACCCTTCCCTTCGTACAGAGTTTGATTTGCTGGTAAATCATTCAGGATTATAGACAGTTGTTTAATCCAGACATCGGAGTTTTAGACTTCTTATTGTCAAAAAATGCACATTGATGTTGTTGTGTCTTTTGACTTTTCCCGGTTAGGGGTTGCCACAGTAGAACTCCGGTCTGCTAATGATTAGCAGTTGATTTTTACGTGCTGAGTTGCCGGCCCTAATGCACAGCCTTCAACGAAGGTACGCCCATTCATGCATGTCTCCACAGAAGGCGTTCTAGCTGAGAATCGAACAGGACAACGTCTTGCTGTGAGGCAACAATGCTACTGCAGCACCACCACTGAGAAAAAATGCACATTGATGTAAAAGGTGTTATTCCTTTAACTTTTAAGTTAGAGTAATATTTAAAATGTGTTCCTGATTTTATGGCTTTATTTAGCTATTATTTTTGGCATTGTGCAGAATTCTTCAACAAAGAAGTTGAAAGTCATAGTATCTTGTGTTCTGCCAATATTTACAAAACTGTCTTGAAAGAAAAAAACATTCATGAAGATCGAGAGCATCAGCTTTTCTTAAAATCCAAGGTAAACACTGAGATTGGTCACTCTGGGCTGTTGATCTCTTAAGTTCTTACCTTTCTCATGTTCATTATCAGCTTTATCCTAAAACGGTCACCCTGTTCAGGTTAAAGGGCATAGTAGGGAAATTAATACTGCTATTTTCTCCTCATTTTCCCCAACCAGCAGCAGCTTTTGTGGGGCCCCCCACACAGTCAAGGATGATTAAGTGGGATCCCTGCAGTCATAGGTATTGCAGGTACCAAAAGCTGGCTATGTTGTTAATTTTAGTGGAGAGAATGTCCACCAGCAGGGTTTAAATAAGCCAGAAGCAATAGGTCAGTGGTAAAATATTTAATGGAATTGCGATGCCTGTTACTTGAAAAACACTGTTAATATAGCCAGTAATATTTTTTTTTAATTTTAAAGGAGATATAATATTATTACCCACCTCTTTTATTAAGTATACAAATTTGCTGAACTAGATTTTGTTGTTTTGACAGATACATTGTAAAATATCAGTATAAGAGAATGTGCTGTGGTTGGGGTCCCCCAGGAACACAGGGCCCCCAGCGACCACAGGGTTCACTGGTGCCTAAAGCTGGCTATGGGGGCATTACAGGTAGAGCAATAATTTCAGCAAAGGATAGGGAATGGAATACAAAACCAAAGGTATATGGGGTGAAACTGAGTACAGATAGAACGGTTGTAATGGCAGCAAATGGGGAAAGTCAGAAGAGGCTGAGAATTGAGAGCAAAGGGAAGATAGTGGAACAGAAAGCCTGAATGAGGACATTAAGGTGGTCTCTTTTGTGTCTTCTTACCCTACTTTCCGTCTGCCCCAAATCTTCTTCACCAGATTGTCTTCTGCTTTTATGCACATGTGCCTGTACCACAGTGATCTGTTCTCTTTGACCTTGTCTGCAATTGGAGCTACTTCGTCTTCTGATCTGATGCCCTCATTTCTTCATCTGTCCCACAGTGTACAACCTACCACCTGTCTCGGGCATTTCATCTCCATCACCACAAGCTTCCTCAACTGCTCTGACTTTATTGCCCAGGTTTCTGTATCATACAGTAGTACTGGTTACACCACTGATTTGTACACCTTCATTTCAGCTTCTTTGGCATTCTTTCCTGATACTCCACCCCTGACAGTCTGTGCCATTTGGCTGCAGCCCCTCTAATTCTAGCCTTAATGTCCTCATTCACATTGAACTATATATATAAGGCATAATTTCCTTAAAGGTGGAATTTGTGTTCCAAGTAGCAGGCAACTGATAGATCTGATAACTAAGATAGGCATTGTATTATTTGAAAGAAGTATTTCTGCATAGTGGTTGTTAGTTTTTGAGTCCTAGGACTATAATGGTTTGCAGGGCCATGTAATTATCAGTTTCTAGGAGACAACGTTTTTAAGGTCAGTACTAAACAAACACCTGTTCAAACCGAGTGTTCTGTTCTTCAAGACTGTGTGAGATATATGCATCAAAATTATTGTCGTTACTAAGGTTTATTTAAATAGTTTATTTATTTATGCCAACTTTTCTAACAGGTTATAAGAAGATGGCAACAGCTGTTAGATGATCAGTGAAGTTTAAGGAAAGTTATAATACTACATTGGCTACTAAGTGAGGGGCTGGAAATAGGCAGCTTGATAAACCCATAGGCTCTGGCAAGGCTATAAAGGGTATATGAGGTTAATGCTCTTTGCTGCTAACAGGGGCCAATGACTATGCAGTCTTGGTGAACTACAATATTTTAGGAATATAGTTCCATCATTAAGGCCATGTTTTCTAGAACTGACTTGGTATGGGAGTTAGACGAGAATGCTGCCAGCTTTCATTGTTGTTTATTCATTTAGTTGAGTCCACATCTTTGTAACCGCAAAGGCTGTCTGTCCACCACTGTTTCTTTAAGTTTGTACAGATTCATAGGCATGACTTGAACAATGCTCTCTCTGCATCTTAAACTCTGACACCCCTTTTTCTTTTGCCTTCAGTCTTTCCCAGCATCAGTGCCTTCTTCAGTGAATCCTGTCTTTACACTATATGTCAAAGGGATCTGAGTCTTAGTTTTACTATCAGACCTACTAGTAAACATGTTGGGTTTATTTTCTTAAGTTTTGACTAATTTGCTATCTTGCAGTTCAGGGAATTCTCAAAAGTTTTCTCTGAACTCAGTGGTGGCTGGTGACCTCAAAGCATGGTGGGACTGCAGGAAGCAATTTATTTGGGGGAGTAGTAACTGTACTGTGGTGGGTCTCTATTACAAAAGATCAGTTAAGTACATCAGGTCAAGTAACATTACTTGTGACCAAACAATAGATGGGGTCATTCATGTCCTTCCACAGATTGCCTTAATACCCTCTCATTATAGTCATTTATCGGCTGTTGACATCTGACATGTCTGATTGCAATCAACAAGATCAGCCTTGGGTGAAATGGAGACCTAGAAAAAGGAATTCATGAACCCCCTTGTTGATTAATTTCAACAAAGCATTCTGAATGGGACTGATTCAAGAGCATTGAAATATTAAGTGATATAGACAGGCATCTAGCAGAGAAGACATCAAAGCAGGAAATTGTGACCATCTAAAATATCCAGCCTTCATACAGTCTTATATCAATAGCAGTTAAAGAACTCCTTCATTAGCAAGGGAATCATTGTCTCCATGAAAACACATCAAAATACGAAATTAATCCCATTTTATATACCATTTCTTTCATAATTATTGGTATTATTATGTCTCTTACCAGGAATCCCTGTCCCTGTTGTATATTATTATTACAGAAAATTGTATTTAAATTCAAAGAGAACTATAAATGACATATGAATCTCTTAACAGATATACAGAAACAGTTTACAAATCAACATTATATTTAATTAGCTTAAACTTGGCCTTTTAATTAGCATTAGTTAATGACTGGATAAAAAAATCTGCTATTTTAAAGCGTTGGGTGTTCGAAAGACATTCGTTGAATGGGCGTGCCTTCGTTGAAGTTTGGGCATCGGGCTGGCAACTCGACAGAATAAAAAGCAACTGCCAATCATTAGCGGACCGGAGTTCTGCTGTGGCAACCCCTAACCGGGAAAAGCCGAAAGACCAACAACAACATTATAAAACATTAATTCTAGTACAACCTTGTAAAAAGTAACAAATTGCCAATTATAATGTAGTAAACAACATGCATGGCTTTAAGAATAACATGCTTAGCCTAGACTTCCAAACCTTGGCTCAGTCCTATACTCACAAATTTCAGCAAAGAGTAGAACAGATGATTTTTTTTTTCTCATTAAAACCTAAATAATATTTCACTGGTCTAAGCCATAAAATGGAGATTACGTTGAACAATAGACTAGCAATGGTGGATCATGATTTCTTGGAGTCTGCTTTGCAACAATGTAGGCAATGCAGATTTTGACATACATTGTCATTTTCAGTAGTCGTGTTTTTTTTTTCTTTTTTTATCACAAAGGGATACTAATACTTAGGTTTGCACAGCTAGCAATGCCATGTTCTGCTGGCCCTGTCTCTGACTCTGTACAATGTGTATGACAAATCTTTCAAGAAAGGCTCAGACAAAAAAAAAATAACAATGACTGCCCAGAGCCTGCTGACATGTAGCAGGAATGAGAACAACATGAAGAACACAAAGGCGTTTGTACTGTGATTATATGTTACTGGAGGAGAGCACATCGGCAGGCAACGCTTACATCTACCACATGAATGGTCATCTAATATGAATAGTGGTTCATTAATCTTTCAGAGATTTTCTCCATTTTACGAATGGGATTAACAAACATTTTTAAGACTCTTTTGTCTGTTGCAGTGTAATGACTGAAGAGTGGCATACTCAGAAATTTTATCTAAATGGACTGTCTAGAAACTTGGCATTTTGAATGTTGGTAGATGGTTAGACTATAAATCATTTGCATGTAATGAATGCTGAGAACTGAATGTGAATGACCACTTTCATACTTAATGTAGGAGTTACTTGAAATGTTATGCTACCAAAGAGTACTGTAGAATTTTTGGGAGTAGACACTAATGTTTACTTAAATCACAAATGTCACTGTATCCAACTAGTTGAGTACAAAGTTATGGTCATACAAATATGGCTGTCACTACTATGAAAACTATCTAAGCAAGCCTCAAGATATTTGGCTATTATAAGGGCAGAAGAAGGGTATGTGTTTTCTTGATATCTGAATCGCATGTGGTGCCCAGTTGGTGCTGTAACCAGAATTCGTACATGCAAGGCTACATCTGTAAAGAGATTTTTATTTTTGCAAATGTAGGCAAACCCCATTGAGTAAACTGCCTAACTCTTTGACAGCTTCATACCATTTTTGAAAAGAAAATTCAAGGCATAAAAATGCCACAATGTTAAAATGTATTAATGTAATGGTTACGCTAGTTGTTATGTTATAAAGGTGCACTCCAATATTAAATATTAGCTATGATGTTTGAAGAAGTGAATGGTGATGTTTGCCCAGAATAGTATTATGAGTGACAGTGACTAGCTGGTTATAAAGATAAAGTTGTATATATATATATATATATATATATATATATATATATATATATATATATATATATAATCATTGAAACAGCACAAAATATATGTCCCCTTTGAAACTATTTTATAATAGTATGAGGATGGGGAACATTTTTGAGGACTGCATGACAATCTGGCACCCCACAAAACATAAAACACATATTCCAGGTATAGATGCTAAAAGTTCAATGACTAAAATGTAAAAAAGTGCCAGTGACTACCTCAACAACTGGCAGAAATTCATTCACAAGAAAGTCTCAAACCAATAATTTTTATTTAGCACTTTTTTCTGATAGCAATCATGGACTTCTTCGGAACACACAATTACAATCATATGATATACATACTTGCTAATAAAGTGGCAATAGTGACATAAGACACATTTAAAGGTGCCATTAACTTTGGTAATCAGAGGTAGATCTACTTTAGTTGTATCTTGCTGTAATAAATATTTTAATTTAAAAGATCTTTTATTGCTAAACCTTGGTGTATCTCCTATAATGGAAACTTAATTAGTTTCCTCTTTAATTATATCCCAGTTCTTATATAATACATTCTTAATAGCTGTGCTATCAATGGAAATATTCAAGTTAAAGGAGTTAGCTGAACCAATTGAATGCATATTTATCTTACTTAGAAAATCCCTTAAAATATAGGAGGAAATTTAACCTTCCTATCTTTAAACCTGTTGATAATACTATACAAATCATGAATACGATAATCCCTGTCTATAAACATTTTAGTGCTAAACAAAGTTTCACTCAAAAAATCACTTTGCTGTATAATCAATCTCAATACCCAGGAGATCCAGTAGACGACAAGTGTTGTTAAGGATGTCTAGACATTGTTAGGTTATTTGCAGATAGTGGCTATGATAGGAGTGAACTGCAAAGAACAGCAGAAGAGATTACATCTAAAAGAGGAACTGTATTTCCTCCTATATTACATGCTGGGTTGACTAGCAAGAGCAATTCAGATAAGAATGCTAGCATAAACTACACAAACAGTTTCTGTTTATGTATGACAGTTGATGACAACAGTATCAGGAAAATATTACAGAATAACTGGAATATTCTTACAGGGAAATTTAAACTAGGTCAGAAAATAGGTGAACAACCAAGAGTTTATGTTAAAAAAGCTAGGTCCATTAAGTAGTTTCTAGAGACAGATCAGATCATACATGTGTTAATTTTATTCTCACTGACAAAAATCTAGGAATATTTGCATTGCAGTTACAGTTGCAGTTACATTTGGGGAGATCCTTCCATTATGTTACCCCATATGGACAGAAGTATTAAAATAGGACACTTTGATTGTAACAGCATAGGCATAGTGTACATTGCTATATGCTCCTGTTGTTACTCCTTTTATACAGGAATGACAACAAGGACGTTAAGTGCTGGAATAAAGGAACATTTATATTCTATAAAGAAAAGAAACAGAAATAATGGACTATTTAAGTATTCCACTATATGTAAGTCTTTTAAAACGTTTTTTTTTTCTGTCCTAGAGTTAGTTCCAAAAGATTGGGGGGGGGGGGGTAATTACAAGAACAAAATTCTTAAAAGAGAAACTTTCTGGCAAGTTAAGATCCAAGCAGACAAATATCCTGGTATTAATGAAAGCATCTGTATAAAGTGTTTTTTTAGAATAGTACATTTGTTAATACTGGCTGGTTTACATACAAAATTGTCAATAATTAAATGTGTTCTACAGACTGAATTGGAACTGTTAGAAGATTGGTTAAGTATTTAATTTCTGATTTTTACTAGTGTATTTAAATGTGGTTTTTACTTCATTTTTTATTCTGATAAAGTCTTTGGATGAAAGTGCTAAATCTTTGTGAATAAATAAGAATTATCTTGCTTGTGTAGTTCCTGCTGCTTTCAAGTGAATGTTTTCTTGTTATAAGTTTGTTTCTATGTTCTGTGATGGGATTTGGCTTTTTATTTATAAAATGTGTTTTCAGCACAATATTGCAAACAAATGCATATCAGGCACACATGTTATCATTTATGTTAGTATAGTAGACTCCAAAATGTAACCCCCCCCACACACAAAACTTGATAGCATTGCACTCTTTCTTCCCAAGCACACATAAGCACTACCCATAGCATTTCATCCCAAGTTACATATGCACTTCTCACATCATTCTTCCTGCGTATACATACGCATTTCCAAAATCGGTACTTCCATGGATGCATAAGTACTTCACAAATCAGTAGACACGTGTATGCATAGCACTTCCCGTACATTCTATTTTACTTCAATAAATATTTATAAGAATAAAAATGTTTTAAAGTAAGAAACTGAATGCTGTGTAACATGGTGTGAATTTATTGTGTGCATTTTCTATTAGTCTCTCACCTTTCTCGTTTTTATTTTAATTATGAATTAGTTTGCCCATCTTTGTTTTATTTCTCTCCCATTTATGTTCATTTATTTTTTACAGATCCAAATTCCTTAGGAGTAGCCCAGGATTGTAACTCCCAGGTTAGGGAGCATTCACACTCTGCCCATCCAGGGACATCCTTGTAGGACTGGGATAGTGGCAATGGTCCTGCAGGCACCCTGCCACATGGGAGCATGGCAAGCTTCACTGAACAGGGGCTTAGGGACTTGGCTGAGGTCATTCTGAAGCAGGTCATGGACAGATGGATTCAGCCAGCTGAGGCCTCTCTTCAGCAGGTTTTAGAAATGTTGTCACCTTTGGTGCTGACCACTCCCCCACCACAGGCCCCTTCCCCCTCTACATTGGGGGTCCTTCACTGCAGCACCATCTGGCAGTAGAAACATTTGAGGCTGTGTGGTCTCTGGGCACTTGCTAGTGCCACTCCTCCTCCTCACCCCTTCCTCTCTTATCCTTTCTCCTACACCCTCTTATCTAGTTCTCACCCACACAACCCTCTTATGTAAAATAAAAAAATCTTGAAAAACTAGGGGGGGTGTATCCCCTACAAGAAGCATAGTGCCCCTCCTCTCCCACCTCCTCCAGAACAACCCTCTTGATATGTTCTTGCTGTGTCTTCCTGTTTGTTGGGAATCTCCTTTTTCAATCTTTCCTATCTGCCACTTTCCATTCTTTAAATCAAACAGGGTGGCAACATAAAGATACCTCCATATAAAACATTTTAAACCCATTTTTTAAAAATATTAATAATAAAAGCTGTGCAGGCCACCACTTGTCTTAAGTCTTGCAAGCGAGACTGAGCATAGCCACGGTTGTCCACAATATCCAAATACATACAAAGTAAAACAAAGCCCACAGCTTTCATGCAGTACTTTGTACGTGCTTAATGCTTAATTTTAGGTACTTTGCTGTTTTGCCATAGGTTGGTATGCATATTTTTCAAAATGTCTTCACTTTTCCTTATTCAGAGTTAATAACCTGCAGTCATTATTTGCATATAAGTGTAGCGGCACTCTTTGCAGATTACTGCTATGGAGCTGTGAAGTCCTAGATTAACATTACTACCCATATTTTTAAGGCAGCATAAAGAAGCTTGCTTTCATCTAAATAGTTTCTCTAGGTTTTTAAGAAAAATTCTCTTTTTTTCTCTTTCCTGTCCTTTTTTATTTGATTAGGTAATAAAACAGTTTGTATCACCATCATTCATTATGGCTTAAACATTTCCATAATCCAAAGACTTATTAAAACATGTGAGTATTTACTCAGATGCTTCGGAAAAGTAATGAAATGTGGTGATCTTTCCAAAATAAATAGTGGTTGATGTGGAACTGCAATGGAAATGAAATACTGAAACAAGATTCCCTGGATTTGTACATCTGCATTTCACACCTGCATTTTTGAAGACTTTAGCTTGGCTGGCTCATTATTTTTTTCTGACTGTGAGGTTTTGCAACCTTGATAAAAGGGGGATACATTGCTTCATTATAGACTAAGCTACTCCCCTTTTTACCCCCACAGCTAAACAACCTCAGAATAAGAATATATGAGTAGTGGTGGTACGAAGATTGTTGAGGGGTTCTCTCCCATCTGCACAGATACAGAATGACATACATGACTATGAGTTTTGAAAATTTTGACATACCATTTTCAATGATTTGTGTTTTATCTGATTATGTATCATCAACTTAAAACAGACCTTATAACCAGTAGAGCTATTTCAAATCACTTGTTTCACATTTTACAATTTGCCTTTAACTGACCATTAAAGATTAAATTTACAAACAGAACCATGTAAACATTTTACCTTTCGCCAGATTTTGCATCATCTGTGTAGTTGAGATTGTAGAGAATGGACTTAGAAACATCCTTTCTCACTTCCCAGGTGCACATAAGTTTCTCAATACCATCAAATGTACACCTCAGATTCTTCGGTTCAGCCTCATCCCCTGGGGGAAAAAGGATTATAAAATGATGAAATTAATGTTATACATACTTGACCTTTCAACCCTGCGTCCAGCTACAGAGTATAAGTGTGAGTTTAAATGCAAATAATTTCAGAAATATCTTTTAAAAGCACATACTGATACTGACATTTGTTTTAATCAAGTATTTATCGTTCGTAGCTCAAATTGTTTTATTTAACTGAGAAAACAAAAGAAACACCATACAGAAAAAAGTGATAGGCAGCAGTATTTTAGACAGGCTTGTCAGATACCCTGAAATTATTTGTCAGGCTGCGAAATGCTGACATGAAATATAGCTGCACACTGGCACTGAATGGTCAATAAGGTACAGTACAATGCATTTTGTGTCACATAAACAGGATCTACATCTTTGCTGGTGGCATCATACAGGTCATTACCATAGCACAGAGGTTAATGTGCATAACAAGGAAGTTGACATATTCTATGCTGTAGTCCCACTCCTTCTCATTTTGGAATTCTTCTAAGGAACAAGGCCACTGACTGTTATTTTATTTTTTTGCTGCAACTTTTGAGCTGCAAGTGTGGCATGAAGGCATATATATGGCTTTGAGCAGCGTAACCAGGTACATAGCAACTCCCAAAGTAGTCAGGCTACACTACTAACTTCATATTCCCTGGTGTCTAAAGCTAAAACACAATCTTAAAATGCACAAGGAAGGCTCCAAAGCAAAGAAAACAATATTTGCAATGCTTTACATTCAGCAAGATGCTCCTTGTTTGCTCATTTATTTACTAGTTTGTTAACTTGTTAAAGTACAAGTGGGCAAAACTCACATCTGCAAGTTGTATGCTAAAACACATACTGAGCAGAAAGAAACGGTGTAAAACAGCTCTTTTTCCTATTTGCTGGATATGCTGTATATCACACTTAACCCGCAGCTCATTTCTTTTTTTCTCACCTCCTATAAGAAATTTTTTATGCGTTAGCCCAATAGAACAGTTTGCCTAACCCTATGATATCAACTAGAGAACCATGAAGCTGGAATGATTGCCAAAGGTAGGATTAAGCAGACTACTGCCAGCTTGTTTACATCAGGGAGAGGGAGGAGGGACCACCTTCTGTTATACTTCACCCAGGGAAAGACGAAGCAGTATATAACATTCCATCAAGTTACAAGATGCCAGCAGACACCTTGCACTTTCTGCACAACAACATGCCTTCGTCAATCATCCACACAAACTCATTGTCTGATGACTCTCAGTGGGTGTATGTAGAGAATGAAAAAGGAAATAATGGCTGAGAAACAGAACGAGGGCCCTACTTGTAGTAGCCAGACCCCCCCCCCCAACATAGGGTCATCCTAAAACCTGATATCCTAGATTTTACTTCTTAGGGTAAGGAAGACCTGTCTAAAAGGAGGACAAAGCTATATAATATACAGGAAAATGACCATACTTCATTGGTAGAATTACATCAGAAAGAAAACATTGCTTTATGTCTGTCCCATGCATTCTTGAATTCTGTTACTATCTCTGAATATCTTTTTTTTTCAAGAACACTGCTTCAGTCATCCAGTTCTTTGTTTTGAAAGCCCAAGAATGACATGCACATTGTCAATTTCTGATATAATATCCTATCTCCAGTCAAAGTGTTCCACTATATTTTATATCACACACTACATAATGGAAAATTCATATTGTTTGGTTATGTCACAAACAAAAGTTATGCAAGCATAGAAAGATTTAAAAAATATTTTTTCTTACAACAGTGATTCTATTATTTTTACAATAACTTCAGTTAAAATGAGAGCTGGATAGCTTAAAGCCTCTGTTTTGTAAAATGGAAACACATTTTTTTTCAGTTTTGAGGAACCTTACTGACGACATGTGGTTTAATAAACAAGGATATTAGTTAATAGCATTAGCAAATCAGCCTTTATTTTTCTTAGAATTATAGGGTAAATCCCATTAGATGTTCAATGTCTTAGGCATCTTTTATGTTGACTGTTTTAAAGACTTCTGTGGAAAGGCTATAATTAATCACTTTATGGGGGTATTTTACTAGTTTCGTTTTGGTAAATCTTTTTTCTTCCTACTTCAGCACTAAGGAGAGGGTATTAATTTAGTAGACCCAATTGTTCTTATCTTTTTAAAACTCCATCCATTTTATTTAGCTTCACTACTATTACTTTTCTTGCCTTTGTGTGCTATACAATATGCACCTACATACTGTATAATTTCACTTCTTAATTGAATTAGCTATAGTGTCTTCATTTCCAACACTTTTGTTTCTTCTATGTGAAATGACATTGTTGTCTGCCATCCTGTTTCTGTTTCTTTATATTTCCAAAGTGTTATATTGTACTCTACCCTTTCATGCCATGTTGTCCAAGAGCCATAGTTTTTTCAGTTGGATTTCCATTTTGGTTTGGCACAACAGCTGGCTAATTATGTGAGAACAACTCCAATGTATTACCATTGTATTCATTAGTTAGAACACATCTGAAGCATAGACTTATACTGTCACAGAACAAAATCAAGTTTGAAGCACCACTAAAACATTTCACATGCTATCTTTGGAACTTAATATAATGATATTTATTTAGTTACCTAGTTATTTAGTCATGTATGTATTAGCTTATTGATTGGGTTTAAAGAATATTAAACAATTTACTCAATTTAAAGTCTCTAAAAGAGCATTTCATGAATGATTGTTTCTTTCGGCTTTTCCCGGTTAGGTGTCGCCACAGCGGAACTCCAGTCTGCTAATGACTGGCAGTTGATTTTTATGTACCGGCTTGCCAGGCCTGACACACAACCTTCAACGAAGGTACGCCCATTCACTCATGTCTCCATGCAGAAAACGCTCTAGCTGAGAATCGAACCAGACAGCGTCTTACTGTGAGGCGACAATGCTACCGCAGCACCACCACCGCAGTCGCCATTTCATGAATGATATTGCCTATAAATGTTTTTTGGGATAATGACTTCTTGCCACCCAATATTTCGCTTAACAGGCATTACCTTTTTTTATCACTGACCACTTTTTTCCAGTGTTCTTACTTCCACATCATTTTCTTTTTCCTAACATTAATCGTCAAGTATTTGAAGCTCAGAGATAATTATACCTTGTCTTCCACTTGCTGAATCATTGCCTTAGATACTGCTCCAGCATTTTTACTACATTTAAACGTTATCCATCTTCCTGCTATCTTTACAAATCTAAATGTCAATGCTTTTCTAATAGTTCTTAGTGTCTCTGCTCATTTTAGATTCATACATCATGGTGTTCTACCTTATACTCCATCCATCCTGCCAATAATTATTTCACTGTTAACATCTGCACAATGTTCTTACTTTGCTTTACACTGGCTTTTCTTATTTTTTACATGTTTGCCTATTATTATGTTGATTGCATACTACAGAACTATTGCTGTTTGATAACTGAGGTGTTTGATTTTATATTGTAAAACTCTTGTTATAGTCTTGTCTGTGTGCCTAAAGTCATGGCTGAAATGGGTCCGCAGAACAGTTCACCTACCCAGTTAACAAACAAACAAATAAATAAATAAATGAGCTGGTACATGACCATTGTCAGCCACAAAAAAAAATGGCCAAGAGGTAAAGACAAATAAACAATGGGTATACACTGACATAATGGAAACACATTCACATAAATAACAGCCTTGGAGGTTAAAGGTAACTCACTGATGGCATGTGTAACTATTGTAAACAAAGTTGGCCGCAATATGAAGCCTTTAGGAGCTCTACTCTCCTCTGCTGATTGGGAAAATACATATTTATACCTATTTTAGTAATACTCTGTCTACCAGTCAAATATACCTCATTAGTTTTATCCTGCCACATCTGTACCTTACTTCCTAAGCAAACAAATAATAATCAAGTAATTTACAATTTCAAGTTTTAAGGAAGTTAACAAATAAAGCAAGATGTACAGTATGTGGTTCATTGTGTGGTGTAGCAGTTCTAGAGGTGATGAACCTTTCCTTCTGAACAAGAGCTACTGAGATCCTAGGTAGAATGGACAAGAATGAACAGCAATAGTTGCTTAAAGATATGTGATAAGGCCAAAATCAATGACGGGGGGGGGGGGGGAGGGTAATTTTTCAGTAGTTTGTTACTGTCATAAAATAAGCAACTGGGGATAATTTCCAGTTTAACTAAAATATTGCCATCCAAATAGCCATATAATATGAAGTCATGAGCAGATAGCCAAGAATATCCAATCTAAGCTTAATACATTTTAGGCATATACCATCCTTGCTTTACTTGCATTAATGACTGAAACCTGATTTCATAAAATAATGCAAAAGTAAAATTTTCTTAATTTTACTTCAACTCAATCACTGTCCATTGAACTATTTGCTACACTAAGCATTTTATTGAATTATGTAGTAATGGTTACATATTTTTCCTGTTACATTTGTTCAATATTATTCGATTTATTAGGGCTGCATTTTCTCCCACTGTATAACTTCAGCTTTTTGTTATTGGTATTCACTGTAGATATAATCTTCCTAAAATGAGCATGTATCTATTAATTCAGATCACTAGGACAACACATCAGCAACATCAATTATTGGTCATTTTTTTCCTTATCTATCTTAGAATAGAGTTAAATTGCATGGACTGTACTACAGTTAGATAAAAAAGAAATCTGCCCTGGTATACAGCTAGTCATACTTCTCATTTAATGCTAATGACATTTGCTAACTAATTCTTGGTAGATACTGTGGAAGGCATACATGTCAGATCAGCATTATTTCACACTCATTATTCTCATGTCCGCTCTACTCACAGCAGGACTGATAGAGTCTATGTTTCACGATTGCAGTTTACAAATATTGACCATTTTGACATTACTTCAAGCATTATCTTAAGTCATAATTACATGTCCCGCCCAAATACGACCTCATTAAAAACTTTGAAAGCAGACTGATAGGAAAGGCAGAATATTTTAAACCTCGGCTTATTCAACAATTCGCTGTCTTTGAAGACATATGTTAAGGACAATCATTACAAACAGCAGTATTAAGGGATATCATTTTTATATGTTATATTATGAGAAGTGCAATGGTATGAGATCATAAATCTTAAAATACAGGAATAAAAAATACCACATTTATAAGATAAACTAGTCCACATAATACAAAACCCAGCTGAAGCTACTTACATAAAAACAGGATTTCTTCACTTAAAGATACATTTAAAAAGATAATAAAATCACATTGTCTTTTCAAAATTAAATATGCATTATAAAACTATATCACCAAAGACAATTAACCAAAAACTAAGTATATATTTAATGCAACAATATGCCAAATGACTCTATAGTTGTTAAAAATCAAATATTACTTCTCTTTTTAAGGGATATTATTCAAAAGTGATGGTGGCTTTTCCTAAAGAACATTTATTAACTGGTCGACAATTTCTTCAGAAACTCTAAGCTAATGCTTTTTTTCTCTGAGTCAATCAGTTATTACACTAGTTATTTTTAAAGGCTGACCTTCAACTCAATATTAATTTGAAAATAGGTAAAACCCCAGGACCTGATGATTTCCAATATGGAATGTATAACTTCCTACTTAAATTAGTCATTCACTTTCTTTTTTAAGTAACTAAAGCAGCCATAATAAATGTGGAGAGATACCACCATCCTGATAAAAATCAAGGATTGCCAACCTCTCTAAAACCCAAAAGGATCCCAAAAAAGTTGCACTCAGTGTAAGTCTGCCCTGAATATGAAATAATTGCTCTCAGTGTAGCTTACTTTGGTGTAAGACCCGTCTATAAAAAAACTTACATCAGGGGTCAGATTTCAAAAGACCCACTCTCAGCCTGCTCTCAATGTACGTGGTCACTTAGACAGACAGCATGTCTTTTGGAATTGGGCCCTTGGTGTTCACAGATTCAAAGGTTGATAGGTTCATTGTTATAAACTAGGCTAATGGCCACTACAGCCTTTACAAGCCTAGCCATGCAATCCAACCCAGTTGTGTCCCAATATATCATGGGTGTTATTAGGAGCAGTATGTTAGTTAGGACATTTCTAGAGGTTAGGGGTGGAGTATGTTAGTTTGGACATTACTGTCTGCCTCTGCCTATCTGATAGATGGAGCCAGACCCAGGGTAGATTTCTGTTTTCCCATCCACTGGTCAAGGTTAATGTTAAGCTTAAATAGCATTAGGGATGGACGTGGAACCTGTTCCAGAGCACAGGGGTCCTCTGAGACACATATCTGCCTCATCAATATCTTTTTTATGTCAGAAGCAAAACTTAAATCTTTGGATCTAGTGGTTCTGATGTTCATGTTCATACTGTACATGTGTGTTTCCATAGAGACATATACCTTTATATAGTAAAGATTAGAAATGTTTCTCCTGAAAATGCCTTTAGTTTACATGTTATGTATCACAGTTATCTCAGGAAGAAAGGTACATTCATTACAGTTAGACAAATTTCAAACACTATTACATAATTATTTAATTATTGATTACAGAATCATTAATATATAGAACATTATTTCTTTCATATTCCCTCTCAAATTGGCTTCATGTTATTACAGGCACTGCAGCAATTTCTTTCCTTCCCTCCTTGCTGTACAAGAGAATAGCCAGCAGATACACCTCTCCTACTTATTAACACTATACATGGGAGGAGTTGCCCTTTTGTCCTAGAAATGCCTGCAACTGATACATACTTAAGAATAAAGTAAAAGCAGTAAAAGCACCTTTTGCGGTTTGCCATTTCACTTCTGAGCTCCAGGAGCTCCACCTGCCCTTGTAGTTGCTTTTGTCATGAGGTTTCAGACGAATTCGGGCAGCATATCCATTTCCTGGTACAACAGAGGCTTTCTGAATTTGTAAGTAGTTGATACCATCAGCCACTAAGATTGATTGTGCATCCTGAAAAAAATGGAGCATGAATATATATTGCTTTCTGACAGAATTCAGTTACCATATATTGCATGTGCGACAAAGTTAACGTTGCTAGCCAGTGTTCATAACCTTTTTCACTTATCATGCTACAATCAGTTTACTCATATTCCGCTGACTCAGTTTAGTCTCCACTTTCTGAGGAAACATGAGTCACTAAACACAAGATCTTCTGACTGTCAGGTGGTATGAAATGAGCTCTTACAGTTTTATAGCACACTGAAACCACATTTGTGATGTACCACTGATGTCCTTTCCTTATCACACTCCGCAGTGTGACTCTGATGTACTGTCCAGCATATGGTATGTTATACCAGTTCATTTGGGTGCAGTAACTGAAAGGCACATTTTTCTTACTGTTCATACTGCTGGTTGAGGATATGTTTTTTTTTTCCTCTGAATCACTTATGAAACAGGGATCTACAGTAAGATTGGGTAGCTGGTAAGAAGCTATGCATTCCTCACAAGCCACACACTTCATGGTAGTCAGCATAAAAGACAGTCCTATTATTTTTCTCAAGGAAGAACATACATGATATATATACAGCAATAAAGATAAGTGAAGATATTTCATTTCTTGATCTGTTTTTAAGTTGATTTTCATAGTCTGTAACTATTTAGCTAAGATGTCTAAATCTGTATTAGTAATTATGTTGGATGTGAAGGTGGCCTAATGGTTAAGGTGTTTGCCTTACAAACACAAGATGCAGGGTTTGAGTCTCACAAGGGATAATTGGCTAGGCTTAAAATGGCTCGCAAGGGCAGTTAGTTTAGTACTAATCTATGAACCTATGTGGGAGGATGGCATAATGGATAAGGTGTTTACCTTCGAGACACAAGGTGCAGGGTTTGATTCTCACATAGGGTAATTTGCTAGGCTTAAAATGGCCCACAAGGGCAGATAGCCTAGTACTAATCTATGAATTGCAGTTCATCTTTTTTCATTTTGAGTGGTTTGAGTCTTGATATTGAACCCTTGTTTCTTTCTTATGTGGTAAGTGGCAGCCAGGCTAGTTTAGAACTTGTGTTTGCTTAAGGCAGTTCAAGATCAGTCAGTCATAGAACTAAATATCTTAAGGATTTTACCACCCCTCCCTCCCAGTGGTAGTTGTGTTCAGTCTATCTGTTGTTGTCTGGCCCTTATGATATTTTGACAACATAATTCCCTCACTCTCCTTGTTTATTGGCTGTCATTAGTTTGCACATAAGGCTCATTTTGCAAAGATTCTCCCCTTAAGCTATTTAATACATTTGTCCTTCCACTGTATTCCTTAGAGCCAGAAAGAGTATCAACCAAGTCAATCCATGTTGCTTTTTTTTGAACTGGGGGACTCTTGAGTTACTTGCCCTTAGTATAAGCTTGTCTTTGTTAGCTCTCATCTCAATATTTTCTTATATGCTTATTCAAATGAGCACTTGAGGATCAAATTGGGAAGTTCTTCTCCTCTGACTGCATTTTTTTACTCTTAAAAACTCCTAAGCACTGGACAAGGCTGATGGTCAGCCTTTAAGTTTCACCTCCATTGTCAGCCTTTCAGCTCTAGGTCTTCTAAGGCAGTACAAAAATTGCCTTACGCTCTCAAACACTGAACTTGTACTCAAAACTAATAATTACATCTCTGAGAGGTGTAAATAACTAGAGGCTTCCCCCTCACCTATAAACTTTCTCACTGAACTTCATACACCACCGCCACAATGCTTCTCTAATCACACCAAGGTGTCTTATGCCTAGGCTGTAAAACAATCACTTCAAGAGCCTCCTAGAAATAGAGAGATTTTCTCAGCAAATATCAGACCACTCATCCACAAGAAGCATATCTCACATCATTTACCACATGCATACCTCCCATCATCCACCACATGCACACCTTCCATTATCTGCCACAAACATACCTCCCATCATCCACCACATGCAGACCTCCCATCATCCGCCACATGCAGACCTCCCATCATCCACCACATGCAGATCTCCCATTATCAATCACATGCAGACCTCCCATCATCCATCACATGCATACCTCCCATAAAGAGTCACATTGAGCAAGAACAAACAGAACCCTAACAACAATAAAACTGTTTTAGTGATAGATGACTTTGTTGTCAAGCTCACTCACTCAACACTCACAAGGCTGAACAAGGAGGGGGCTATAGTTAGTTGTCTTTCAGGTGTCACTATGACTAACATTACAAGGGCTCCAAGGGTCCAAATTCTTGACAAATACAGCTATGATACAGTAGTGGTGCATGTTGGAGTGAATGACTAGGCATGTAGAACACTGAGGGGCATGTCAGAACTTTCCATGGATGTTAGAAATGCTGGTCAGAGACTAGTCCTGAATGTAATCCTTGCCTGACCTCAAATGTTGCCAAGAAAGAAAGAAATGATAACTGGCTTCAATAACTGGTTAAATAACTGGTGTCATTCCAGTGGTATCCATTATGTGATGGATGTCTAAATAATAAATTGCCTGATTTTGAGGCACTCCTCCATTTAGAAAACATTCATGTATTTATAATTACTAAAACTTGATTTAAATGTAAAGAGAGGACTTACCCTGTAGCAGAGTGTTATCCATTTCATGCTTTGAGGCCCAGTGGTACTGATGGTGGAGCCTCTATATTTATCAGTGAACATATTACCTCCAGGCAGATCTCTAAGGACTCACAAACTGAACTCATTGAGCTACAGATCACTTTAGATATTACTAATTAACAATTAATGGCTTGTTACAGAACACTTTCTTTGTCCCTTGATGACCATATAAGATTCCTCGATGTTCTAAATGATCTCTCTATTAGAAAAACTAACTTATTTTGGATTACTTTAACTGCACTTCAATAAACTAGGACACCTATACCTCCAATGTAGGATATGCTCCAAAATTCCAGGACTTAGTAAACAAAATTCCCCTTGTGCATTTGATAAATAAACCTACTAGATGGCACAGCATTCTTGACCTGATTCTTACAAACACGGTTGCCTTTTGGACTTCTCCTCTGGTATCTACCATGAAGTCTGAACATAAATGTGTGACCTTCTCCTTTCAACTCTCAAAAGCTTCTACAGCAAACTACACTGAATTTAAAGGCTGCAAACATGAGAACCGAGAACCTCAGCCTACTCTATGACAAAATATCAAAATTCATTTATGACTGCAGCCTTAATACAATAGAAAGATTCACTAAACAACTCTTTACCCATTTAAAAAAAATGTTAGTAGTCCCTAACAGAACCAAGTATTATGGAAAACTGAGATATAAACCACCATGGTGGTACACCACCATAAATAAACAATGCAGAAAAGAAAGAAACTCACTGAATTATTTTGTAAATTCAAAACCCATATTCCTAAGAATAATATCAAAAGTATTACCAAATAAAACTGAAGAAAACTATCAGAGCCACTAAAAGAACCCATGAACTTAGGCTGGCCTCAGAAGCCAAAGATAATTATAAATCCTTCTTTAGCACAGTTAGTCTTCTAAGCAGAGTTCATCTTCCAAATAAAGGAACCCTTATAAAACAACTGAGTATTTGGACTGATTACAAGAACTCAGGGCAACTCTTTGATCCAGCAGAATTAACTAGGACTGAAGAAGCATCCTGAGAACATGACAAGAAGAAGACTAAGCACAACACTAGTTTTCCTCCTGCAGAAGCAGCAAATCAATAGCCTACCTTGCTGAAAACCTACTCATAATGGAGCTATATATTCCATCCCAACCAACATTGCCAAATATGATGCTTGTGAACAAATTTAGTGCCAACTTTACCCCTGAGACTTCTCTCCAAAGCCCCAAAATATCTGAATCCTTTACTCCTCCAATCATCTCTAAAGATTATTTAGTGAAATTGCTAAACAAGACCAAAAATACTTCCTCCATGGGACTTGACAATATACCTGCTGCTGCTTAAATAATAGTGTTAAACCTGTTCTTGTTGACACTCTCCTCAAACTATTTAACTTAAGTTTAGCTACTAGTTCTGTCCCTGATGACCAGCACATAGCAGTGGTGATGACCCTCCATAAGATTTGCCTTACAACTGACCTGGATGATTACAGGCCTATGAGCTTTGCAAGCATTATTTGCAAAGCCACAGAATGTACTATAACTCTCCTCATAAACTGTGGCATCAAGATTGTTGGCAGACTTGACCACCAACAGTTTGGTTTTGTGAAAGGTAAAGCCTGTCTATTTAATCTGGTAAATTTCTTTGAAAGGCTTATGGAGGCTGTAGATGGTGGCCATGTAGTTCATGCAGTGTATCTTGTTCTGACTAAGGCCCTTAACACCAGTTCCCATGCTGGAATCATATAGGTTCATAGGTTGGTACTAGGCTATCGGCTTTAGGGCCTATACAAGCCTAGCCATAACAATTCCCTGGTTATTTCTTCCCACAGTATTTACTTCCCTGGACCCCTGTCTAGCAGGGTGACTGACATGATCCCCGGGGTGAATTTCCTATCTCCCATCCAATCATCAAGGTTCCTTTTGAAGAAGGCCAAAGAGGTGCTCTGCTTGACGTATATGGGCAGTCTATTCCAGAGTCTGGGGAGTCTCTGGGTCAGGAACCTATCCCTCCAGCATGTTTTTATAAATTGTGATGACAAGGTTTAGATCCCTAGAGCATGTGTCTCTGAGGGATTGGGATTTTTTTAAGTGTAGTATGTCCAACAGCTCTGGGTTTGACATGGCCTTGTATGTTAAGCAGAGATCGCCTCTGAGTAGACAATATACGACAGAGTATAGGTGGAGTTTTTTTTAGACGGTCAGCATAGGGCATCTGCTTTAGGCCTGTGATTCTTTTAGTGAGGTATTTCTGCGGCCTTTCCAGTTGTTGCAGATGTCTTGAGAGGTACATACCAAACAGGGCATTGTATTCTGTAATGGGTCTAATGAGGGAAGAGTACAGTGTGACAATGACCTCCTTTTGTCTGGATGAAAAGCCCATAGTGATGAGGTATGCCACATAGAAGGATTCCCTGACTGTTGTGGCGATGTGGTTATCGAAGGTGAGACCACTGTCCACCTGTGTCCCTAAGTCTCTTATCACACTTTCGGTGTTTAGTGTACTGCCACCTATGTGGTAATTCATGGGTACATGTTTTTTCCCAAAGGGGATAACTATACAGTTCTTGGCATTGAGCTTGGGCCCATGGTTCTGGCACCAAGCATCTGTTTCTGTAAGGCCCTTTTGTAGAATATCTACATCATTTGGGGATTCAATAATGGCTCCCAGTTTGCAGTCATCTGTGAACTTTGTTAGCCAGAGTCCCTTAGTGTTGGCCTGTATTTCAGAGAAGTATATGCCAAACAAGAGCAGTCCCAGGTCTGAACCCTGAGGTACTCCACTTGTCACTTATCTGGAGCTGGATTTGGAGTCAGCTACTTTTACAGTGTGGGTTCTGTCAGTAAGCCAGTAGGTAACCCATCGAGTGACATAAGGATTAATGCCCAGCTTAGTAAGTTTATCTATGATTACAGAGTGGGGGATGGTGTCAAAGGCCTTGGCGAGGTCCAAGTAGGCTGTGTGGACCACCTTACCCTTGTCTACGGCTCTGGAGACTGATTTGAAGAAGTCAATCAGGTTCAGGAGACATGATCGGCCCTTCACGAACCCAAACTGCATGGGGTCCAGTGTTTGAAGTCTGCCAATGTGTTTGTTTATAAGTTCCATGGTAATACGTTCCATGGCCTTGCAGATCAGGCTTGTCAGACTGATGGGACAGTAGTTCCCGGGGTATAAAATCGAAGTGCGTTAAGATTTGACCCATATGTGGTAAGAGGGATAATAAACTGGCTGAAAGACAGAAGCCATACAGTGTAAGTTGCAGGTACTTCAACAGAAAGTATGAAAGTGAACAGTGGTGTCCCTCAGGACTGGTTCTAGGACGTCTCCTTTTTGTTATTTTCTTCTCAGGTCTCCAAGTATACAGTCAAGAACTCTAGCTAAAAACTCTTCAGACAGTTGCAAACTGGGGGTATTATTAAGACACCCTATGCACCCCTCCCTGAATGAACTTACCCTCATAACCTGTTGGTGTACCTAAAATGGGTTCACACTAAATGCTAAAAAGTGTAGTATCATCACTTTTGGTAGACAACCCCTCCTCTCATCATACTGTCTAGATAACACACCCCTACAAAATTAAAATATAGTTATGGAACTAGGTACATGTTGATATCTCTCTCTCTCTTTTGACAATCATGTAACAAAACTTATCAGGAAATCCTTTTATTTAGCCCAGGCAATTTCTGAAGGAATACTGTCAAAGTCTAATGAGGTAAGCAATGCTTATACTCAACTTTGATATGGACAGTTATCAAGTTCAACACCCCATTTGGGCTGTATCTCACATATCAAAGAAATTAGAAAGAGCCCAAAGGTTCCTAACCAAAAGAACATGGGCTTAACATTCCTGAGCTACCAAGACAGGCTGGACGTTCTATCACTTTATACAGTGTCATATACTTTTGAGAAGATCTCCATCTTGTTGCCGACCTCATGTTTCTTTGCAAATCCAATATCTCCACTGTTACTAGAACCAGGGAACTAAATCTTCGCTAACAGATAAATAAAGCATGATCAGATGATAGGTTTATAGCCCAGCACCTCCCAAATATCTGGAATAAACTTCCCCTGCATATTAAGCACTTTGACTTACTATCTTCCTTTAAACCCAGACTAGATGACTGAATGGGTAAATGCAAATTTACTCCAGGCTTGACTGGTATGAGCTACTCTAGGTTTAGTTTGAGACTTGCATTAATTTCTCATCAGTTTCCACTGTACAAATGAACTATATGTATTAAATCTTGTTTCAAATAGATTTATTATACCACAAGGCTTTCCTGCATATTACTTGTATAAGGAAACATTTCTATGTATTGTGAAACCATGCAGTAAAATAGGAAACTGAAAGTCCTTAAAGGCAATATGTAACACCCTCCCAAGGTGCATTGTATTAGTTTGTGAGCATCATGTGTAACATTATATAATGAATATCTGTCAGCACCTTCCATCCAGAGGTATTTTTCCACAGCTATAGATAATATAAACAGTTTTCTATATATACCTAGAGTGGCCAACAGATTACAGCAAACATTTATTCATTCAGTCATTGCATGATAAACCACTATCTTTTCACAGAGTTGCTGGGATGTTGGAGTCTATCCTGTGAGCCAATGGGTAAAAGGCAGTAAACCCATTCTCAACAAGGCACAGGTCTATCACAAATGCATACACTAATACACACACATACACACACAACCACACACTACATCTACAGATAGGTGAGGTGAAATGCCAGTTTCCCAAAGCACAATGCAGTGAGAAACCTAAGGATGACAGCTGTTTTCTGCAATAACTGGCTGGCGTTGGGATGTCTTAGTATGCACCAGCACTGATTCCTTTCTTTTGGGAGATTTTTCTCTTCACCAGCTTGGTGCAGCTGTGACTTTGGTATATATAAGTTTGGAGGTGGGAGACTTTCCCCTGCATTAGGGGATGCAGAATAGTTTAACCTCCTGCAAAAAAAAAAAAAAAAAGAAAAAAAAGATTAAAATTTTTTGCCCTTTTGAGTTTCAGGCTTTAGTTTTCAGTGCATTTGTGCTTTGGCATCCTGACATTTGGAGTTCCATAGCAGAACCAATGTAGACAGACAGTCAGGCACCCACTCACTCACACAGACCATACACACACGCCTACACACAATTTGGAGAATGCCAGTTCATCTACTGCATGCCTTTGTGAGGTGGAAGATGGGAAGAAATTAGAGTACTTGGCAAAAACTCACATGAATGATGTGTGGACAGTGACACGCAGGCTCTAGTAATAGAGCACACCATCTGAACATCAGACTGAAGAAACTCCTGTTATTAGGCAGCAGTACTACTCACCACAACACTATGCCATAGCAAACAATTTGGTATATAACAGATAGCCCTGAAAGAAATTCCAGACTTTGGATGCCTAGATTTCAGAATATAACTGAAAACATAGGTACACTGGCAATATGAAGGCAGCAGACATACAATGAACACCTTTAGAATGACAGTGATCCAATATGGTGGCATATGGTGACTGTCATATGACAAGAGGATTCCAAAAAATTCCAGCACAAATAAAGTGGATACCCACTTCATTTGTGCTGGACTTTTTTGGAAATCTCTTGAATATTGGTTTAGTCCGTGCACTTGGCCTCACTTGCGTGTTTTTGCTTTTGGGACTGTCATATGACCCCACCAAGCCTTTTAGTTAGGCACCAAGCAGTGTAATAACTGAGACAATCAGTGCATGTCCAGCCATTTATTATTTCTTGTAACAGTGGAATACATAAGAAAGGTCAGTAAACGTATTCGTTACAGCTGATTTTTACAGCATATCACAACATCCTCTATGCTAACTAGTAGTGTAAGTGGAACATAGAACTGCACTATTTTGATGAATCCACTTTACCAGATATATAAGTTAACTATTATTTGATAACTACCCAGTTTAATTTTTGTGAGCAATATAAATACAAAAGATTTAAAAGCAATCACTGCAGTGAACAACTTAAAATGGAGGGAGAATATGCTCCTGTCATAAACTATACCTAGTCTTGGTAATAAGATGGTTAATTTCTGACCTTGTCTGACTAGATGCAAGCAGGTTTTGAACTCCTGAGCTTTTTAAATTTGTCTGGTGTTCGCAATGCAGCGCATTTGTCTTTCTGTAGTGTCCATCTCGATAGGAGTTATTTTCTTTCACAAAGCCAGCTTCTATCATGCCATATTAGTTACCAGTTAAAATTTCTTGTCATAAAACTTTTTGTTTCTTCACATATTTGCACAGCAGATCCTGCGTGCCAAGTTTTCTTACCATAGTCCAAGACTTTCACATACTCTCTGGTTAGTGAATGGTCTCTGCAGTCACTGTGGTCTTTGCAGTCACTGTGGTCATATGGTCTCTGCAGTCACTGTGGTCATGATACATTTTTATGGCTTCAGACACAGAAAATAAGTGAAGTTAATGTTTCCCTCCGCCTGAACAAACATGACATAGCAAAAAAGTACTAACAAGGCTTCCAAACAAAAACTCTGCTGATGATGGTATTTTGCTCACAGTGGGAGTTGGTTTGACATTTAATAACGTATTTTTTTCACTTTACCTCCATATTTCAAGGTTTTCTTGATGACTTGACTTCATGTCCCATGCATGTCTGTTGATAAATCTGTTATTTTTTGAGTTATCATATGTTTGATTCCCTGTTTTATAGTGGATTTCTTAAATGCTTGTGCCGAGTATTGGAGTCCACTGCCAGTCATTGTTACATCAGGTGTTTCAAACTACAATACATAAAACTGCATTGTCCCTGGAACTGCTTGGCTTGATACAGGCACAGACATTTCATCAATAAATGAATATTAAGGCTGTTTGTCAACAATTAGCAAATATTGGTGACCACTTATTTCAGAAGATCAGAGGCAATATGTTGTCATGGTTTTGATGGACGGTAATTTATGTGAGTCCAAAGGATCTTTAATTTGTGGTGTTGATATTCTGTGCACACACTACAGGATCTGAACATTCATTCAATGTCATCATTAATTTTTGTCCCATAAGCATTTCCTCTCCCAAAGCATCATACCTTTACAACACTTTCATGGCTTATGGACTTGCTTCTAAATATCTTCAATCACTGACTCAGGAATGAGCACTTGTTTACCTTTAAGTATCACTCCTGCTTCCATTGCTGGTTAATTTCATCCCTAAAAAATCAGTCATCTTGTCAATCTTGTAATAACTCTTGCATCCTTTCCAGACATCCTTGGTTGATCACTTCCTTTAATGCACTAAATCTGGGGGTGTTTGAAGTTTCACTACACAGGATGTCTTATTCCCATGAGGGGAAGTTGATAATTGCCACAGTGTGCATTTCTGGATCTTTAATGTCTACCTCAGTTCAGTTTATGTACCTGTCCAGCTCAATGTCACCATGTCTTTTCTGGGTTATCAGCTGACTATGCGTGCCTGCCATGGCCATCTTGGATCTAGGTTAATAAATCACTCTGTAGTTATATTTTTGAGTTTTGAAAAGCTTGTAGTCCAGTCTGAACAGTGTATTTTATGTTATTGTACCAAGGCTAACAATCGTTGGTTACAGCCAAAAGCAAATGGCCTGTTAACTTGAACAAAGGTCACAACTAAGGCTTTTAGTGATAATTCTATCTCTGAAATTATGGTTTGGATCCACTGTCATCACTGACTTCAGTTTTCAAAGAATGCCTGGCAGTCATTGACCTGTCTTACCCCAAATTCTCAAAACTGGACTCCTTCTGAATGGCCGTGGTCAAGAGGTAGAATACATTGGTCTACTCTATAATCTATGTGAGGAATCTCCTTTCCATAAAAGGCACGCTATGGCATGTCGAATAATACAATTCGGAAACATTACATTTTCATAAATCACAACACCTATTCATGCCACAATCCAAAAGTGGCCAATCCCAGCATGAAAACTCTGGTGAAGTCTAAGAATGGCAGACATCATTAGCCAGATTAAATAAGACTTACACTAAGTGCGCACTAAGTGTACACAATCTGTATTGAAGAACATCCCTCCACATTTTTGTGCTTTCTAGTCACTCAGAAAGATTATACGGTGCGTATGTAGTCTACACTTTATGAATCCCCCTTGATATTTAAGGCTAAAAGCAAATCAATAAGAAAACTAAAATTAGGAGGAAGAAGGTGTGAGTTATGCTTGTGTTGTCTGAACACTCAGAATAGTGTACACTTGGTGCAGGCATTAATGAACCCCAGGGCACATTTCCACATGTATGCCAATAACAGTATTGCCAGTATAATGGGTAAAGCACTGTAATGCTTGCATTAATGAGGCTGGGATTATAGTCTAAATGAAAATAAAACAATAAACTAAGTGCATAATGTAACTAAGCTATAAAACTAACAACTCATTTCTTAACCTTCACTGTACTACAAAGCTACATAAACAAGTAAATGACACTGCGGGAAAAATGATAAAAATGTGGCTCATAACTATTATGCTATTTGATAATTGCGTGGTATGTTTTAATTTTTTTTCAGTTAATTTTTCATATATTTTATTAGTTTAGTGAGGGTCACATTAGGATTTTTTAGCTTAATTGTTTATGTATGCTTTTAGCTAAATTTAGTTAGTTTAGATAGTTAAAATCAGGTCTCTATTAGTAGGAATCCTGTTTCCAGTTATGTAGTTGTGATTAGTGCTTCAGTTTATCTTTTACTATTTCATTTTAATTGGACAATTATGTTTTTGTAGGCTGTGTAGACATATTACAACTGCCATGAATTGGCATAGTGCTGTTTTCTTGTTTTCATATTTAGCCTTGCACATTTTAAATTTAATGATTTCTTCAAAACGTGACACTGGTTTAAAGCTACACATATTATTAAATAAATAGAGTAACTTTCTAGGTTCTAGTATCTGAAGATCTGTTCAGGAAAATAAGAAAGTATGAATATTTCTGACCATTTGCTCAAAATTTTAAAGTATGTTGTTATGGTTTTTAGTGCTTAGGGCGGCCTAATGGTTAAGGTGTTTGCCTTATAAATACAAGGTGCAGGGTTTGAGTCTCACAAGGGATAATTGGCTAGGCTTAAAATGGCTCGCAAGGGCAGTTAGCTTAGTACTAATCTATGAACCTATGAATAAACATTGACAGGTGTTATTGAGTACAATGAAATGAATGTGAGATGCAAGTTCAAGTTTTATTTTTTTATTATTTATTACATGCACATGCGCGCGCGCGCGCGCACACACACACACACACACACACACACACACACACACACACACACACACACACACACACACACACACACGTGGAATATATGGAACAGATATGTGAGACATATATATCAATGGAAGAGATGGAAAAGATGTGGATGTAAGTTGTGGAAGAAAAACTGAAGTGAGGTCAGCAGACCAGGTGAGAATAAGAAGATCAAGACGATCACTGAAAACAAAATTATAAGGGGAGGGAGAGTACTTCCTAGCCCGAAACAAACATCAGGGACAAGAAGAAAAATAGAATATTCACGAGGTAGAAATTAAATAAATCATCAAATAATCTGAAATAAAGTAAAGAGAAGAAGTTTAAAAATTAGCAATCTGGGAAGTAAAAGGGTGATTCAAGAAGATTAGTAGCAAAGCCTAGGCCAGTGATACTTTTTCCTTCAGTGTTTTATCTGTTGTCAGCATCCTGGAATCCCTGCTAAAGATCACAAGCAAACAATGTAGTTATACGATGACCATCAGTAGCATTGAGAAAATGCTCTGATAACACTTTGTTTGGTGGGCATGAAGTGTGACTTTTTCTTGCTGAAAATAATAATGAAGGAACTGAGAAGATGTAAGCCCACCAAAAGTAATTCTTTTGGATGGTCGTTGATCAAGTAATTGTTCAGATGAGAGTACACAGGGACAGACTTAACCCAAAAGCTGTTATTGTTGGAGTCGACCATTTTAAGAATACTCTATCAGCCACAGTTAGGCAAAAAAGGTAGACCGCAGATTGGTAACGAACATTCCCGCCTAAAATAAACAGAAAATTCTATGGGGAAGAAAGCTGAAAAAAAGTTTGATAGTCATCTCTTAGATACAAAGTGCTCATCCCATTTTTCTAAGGTAAGAAAAGAACAAGGGCCTGGAAGATAATTTCTCTGAACTTTCAAATTCATAGCTGCTGGCTGAAACCAGAGGGAAAGAAAGAGAGAGACAGAGATCCCAAATGGGTCTCCAATGAGCCATTTTGTTTCAGAAAAGAAGGAAATTAAAAGAATACTTTGGTGGCACCCTACTAGAAGTGTATGACTCGTAACTACAACTTTGTTAAAAGTGAAAAAGAAGCACACATTCAACTTAAGCTGTGAACTGGTTCTTCCTCTAAACTTGGGATATGGGACATGAATCTAGCTTATCAAATAATGCATAACAGCCTACCAGACAATCTGAAAGTATTAGCAGATAATCAGGGGCGTGATAAACTGATCTGCATTAATCTTATAATGATGTATAGCAAGGATGGAGTAATAATAATGAGGAAGAGGGAGTCGACACCATTAGCTTATGGTAACCCTGGCTTTCTTCTTAAGTCAGTATACTTCCATTCAGGGCGCTGAGCCATAAAACAAAAACATGCCCCTTATCTTTATGTCTTTTGTGAGGATCTTTATCATCACTGTCATCCTTTTCAGATTCATTGAAGTAATTGTCATCTCCAAATTTCACAAAATGAAAAATATATGGGGAGACATATTTCCTTTGCTGGTTGCAGACAGACAGCTGTAACTTCAACAAGAGGCTGCAGTGAACAACTGAATGGGTGGGCTAACTGGGACAGAGTTCATCTACACTGGGGGCAGTATCAGCTTTGAGTATGATTACAGTTTAAATTAATAATTTATCATGAACCACTTCATACCATAGGTAACAATCTTATTCTTCATTCCATATACATTATGGGTTATACCCTGACCCTGAGTTCCTACCAGGTTGCCTGTCAGGTACATGACTGCTCCACCCCCACCCCAATTTTTGTAGCCTATGCACAGTCTTCCAGAATCAGAATCATTATACGGTGGCTTTGTGCTCCTCTTTCCCCATTCACTGTGGCCAGCCTAACAAAAACAACAATACATGCTCATAACAACAGTGCATGCTTATAACAATACAGCATTTTCAAAACAACAGTGTATGCTCATCTGGAAACTAAGTTTACCTGCGGTACACATAGACAGATTTTTTTTTTGTCTCTTTATAACTCTGTACAAGAAAAATGCACTACATAAAAGGCAGCACTGAAGGATTCATTGCTATGAGAAAAATGTGATATAATCCTTGCACAAGAGTAAATGCTATGTTTTGGAATGCCTCCAATCCTGAAACATCAGACACACAGAAATGATTGGAGAAACCCGTGTCCTTCAATTGAAACATCAGTAATACTACAAAGATTAAGCAGTAAAAGAAACTCACCGCTGAGCGAAGCAACCTTGGATAAAAAGAACTGTACACGAAAAAGCAAAAACCAAGGGTGCACCAACAGCTATGTGAAAATCCAAAGGTTAGCAGCAGACAAATCCAAAACGACAACAGCCAACAATATATTCCACTTTTTATTGACAGGAACAGAATAAAATAGTAAGCGCTTTCACGTCCTACGACGCTTCTTCAGACTTCAATAGCATTCAGTGAAAAGCCACTCTTTAAATACAGCCTCTTTGCACAGCCTAATCACCTAACAAGCAATTAACTAATCATGTTTAAAGTGCCTGTGCCTAAGGAATTCAATGGTGCTTTAAAAGTTGATCGCTTAACACAACATTATATGCATAACATAGTGCAGTTAAAATGACTTCATAAAAATGTTGTTTCAACATTATTCATAAAACACGTATAGCCCACTCTTTAAATACAGCTTCTTTGCACAGCTTAATCACATACCAAGCAATTAACTAATCATGTTTAAAGTGCCTGTGCCTAAGGAATTCAATGGTGCTTTAAAAGTTGGTCGCTCAACACAACATTATATGCATAACATAATGCAGTTAAAATGACTTCATAAAAGTGTTGTTTCAACATTATTCATAAAGCACGTATATGACAGCAAATGTATTTCATCATTTGAAGTCTTCTTCTAAAAACTCAATTGAGCTTATCTGTCATTAACCAGATTATATAACTTTTATCTATATAAATTAGCTTAGTAAGAATATATAAAATAATATATCTAATAGAGAAAACCATGATGTCTAGTAGAAAAAATATATACAATTTATGAAATGTCTCACTATAGAAAGCACATAAAAAAATCTATATTTTTTAGCAAGCTTATTGTGACTATAAACAAAGCTTCAGTGTTTTCTCTATTAGATATATTATTTTATATATTCTTACTAAGCTAATTTATATAGATAAAATTTATATAATCTGGTTAATGACAGATAAGTTCAATTGAGTTTTTAGAAGAAGACTTCAAATGATGAAATACATTTGCTGTCATATACGTGCTTTATGAATAATGTTGAAACAACACTTTTATGAAGTCATTTTAACTGCATTATGTTATGCATATAATGTTGTGTTGAGCGATAAACTTTTAAAGCACCATTGAATTCCTTAGGCACAGGCACTTTAAACATGATTAGTTAATTGCTTGGTATGTGATTAAGCTGTGCAAAGAAGCTGTATTTAAAGAGTGGGCTATACATGTTTTATGAATAATGTTGAAACAACATTTTTATGAAGTCATTTTAACTGCACTATGTTATGCATATAATGTTGTGTTAATCAACTTTAAAGCACCATTGAATTCCTTAGGCACAGGCACTTTAAACATGATTAGTTAATTGCTTGGTATGTGATTAAGCTGTGCAAAGAAGCTGTATTTAAAGAGTGGGCTATACGTGTTTTATGAATAATGTTGAAACAACATTTTTATGAAGTCATTTTAACTGCACTATGTTATGCATATAATGTTGTGTTAAGCGATCAACTTTTAAAGCACCATTGAATTCCTTAGGCACAGGCACTTTAAACATGATTAGTTAATTGCTTGTTAGGTGATTAGGCTGTGCAAAGAGGCTGTATTTAAAGAGTGGCTTTTCACTGAATGTTATTGAAGTCTGAAGAAGCGTCGTAGGACGTGAAAGCGCTTACTATTTTATTCTGTTCCTGTCAATAAAAAGTGGAATATATTGTTGGCTGTTGTCGTTTTGGATTTGTCTGCTGCTAACCTTTGGATTTTCACATAGCTGTTGGTGCACCCTTGGTTTTTGCTTTTTCGAATACTACAAAGATCACACTTCCATGAGATATATGTTTTACTCTCAAAGTAGTAGGTTCCTTCATTTAATAAAAACAGTTTATCTAATGTTTGATCACTGTAAACATTTCTTTCTTTCTTTCTTTCTTTTTGTTTTATCTTTTTATCCACCACTACCAGCAAACTATCAGACCTTCTGTAATTGACTCACTTATTCAGTTCCCTGTGGGTCAAAAGCCAATCCTGAGAAAAGGGTTGTACCAGTAATTTACATTTTATGTACAGCAAAGCCATAGGGCACCCACCTCTGGCAAAATGGTACTGGACACATAGCGTCACCCTGCAGTACCACTCTGTTACATAGTTGGCATTTTTTTCCTGTGAACCAGTTTGTTGTTGCAGTATAGTACCTCTTTGTCACATTATCCAGACTGATTCTTTGTTACAGTTCTGGGTCACAACAAGTGAAGTGGCCTGTGAAAATCAGCAGACGTGCCATATCATGGCAGTTAATCACAAAGAGAGCCTTTCACACTAATGACAAAAGTCGCAGCAGTACCAACAACTATCCTCTGCAATCTGGCAACTTAAACCCGCACAGTGTAGTCTCATCATTTCTATCAATACAGTGTCAAGTAAGAGTTGAGAAATAACAGTGCAGTTTAAGACAAGGAAAATAATTCAAGATTTTGTTGTGAAAATATCACACAGAAGATTGCTCTGTGAGCAATTTTCATTTTATTCACCATTCCCACCAATCCTGTTTTGTTCCTAAACCCTTTAGCTCTTAAGATCTTCACCCTTTAATCATAGTTCATAGGTTTATAGGTTCATACTAAGCTAACTGCCCTTGTGAGCCATTTTAAGCCTAGCCAATTATTCCTTGTGAGACTCAAACTCTGCACCTTGTGTTTGTAAGGCAAACACCTTAACCATTAGGACACCCTCCCAACTATCTTATTCTTCATTCCATAAACATTATGGGTTATACCCTGGCCCTGAGTTCTTACCAGGTTGCCTGTCAGGTACATGACTGCCCCACCCCCACCCCAATTTTCGTAGCCTATGCATAGTCTTCCAGAATCAGAATCATTATATGGTGGCTTTGTACTCCTCTTTCCCCATTCACTGTGGCCAGCCTAACAAAAACAACAATACATGCTCATAACAACAGTGCATGCTTATAACAATACAGCATTTTCAAAACAACAGTGTATGCTCATGTGGAAACTAATCTGGTTAAACTTCAGTCATCCTCTCTTTCATATCTTCCCACATCCTAGTTGCAAAATGCAATGCTCACAACTTCAACCACTTTTTCCAGCATACTTACAACATCTCAAAGTAACACCAGTATTGCACCAGTACCAAGTACTCTCCTACAAAGTAGCCCTAATCAGATAAAACTGAACGCACATTGCTTAATAAGAAATTTATTAATAAAACATAGCACTTTAGAGACCCTTTATCAATAGTAAAATGAGATTTTGACTACCAGCAGTAACTTATCCAAATTAAAATTCATATGAGTAGATCTAAATTATAATTAATATGGGAAGGACCTTAGTTTAGGTTAGGTATGGAGGTGTATCATGAGCTAAACTAACTTTTAAAGACGTGACAGATAACAGTTATTTCAGGCAGGGAAAAAAAGACATCTGACAGTTCATATTCATTTAGGACAGACTATTGAAACATTCTTTTCTCTTTCCTATAAGAACTTGAGATTTCTTCAAATCAAAATGTGACCTTCTCAGACACCATAGTTCTTTTATCTGAAATAAATGCAAACAATAGGCCTTATCTTCATAATAGCAGATTGTTTGATACAATCAAAAATACATCACTAATGCGTAACTGTATGAGGAAAGTTTATGTTTTCACATCCTTCTTACAAGGAGAGTATACCAAGAAGTCTAAAAGTAATATTTGGAATTACAGATAAAAGACCAAAGGCATAGTTATCATGTTCTCATCACATGTCACTAAACTAGTCTGGCCCTCCACTGTACAAAATAGAACTTCAGGACTGTTAACACACTTGTTCAGGACAATATCAGCTGTTAGGTAATGCAAACTGCACTGAAAGCAGCTTAAACATTAGAGACAGGTGTGTCAGAGGAGCTCACACTGACTGACCACCACTGCCCAATCTACTTTGCATGGTGTCTTAGAGATGTACTCTACAAGTGATGGCACACATATGCCCTACGTACATCACTCTGGCATAGACTATGCCATAGAAAAAGAAGAAGAACATCAAAGTCCTGTATCCAATGCCACTATTTAAAAATAAAGTGATTTCCCTTAAAAGACCCAAATAAAAAAACACCAGTGAGGCAGCTGAATGAATTTCAATATATTAGTTAAGCACTTTCATTTCAAACATCCAAAGATACTTCTTTGGAACAAATACATAGAAACAAACATAAGGACGTCAACAGCCTCCACATTAAAAGTGAAGTAAAGTAAAAATTTTTATCAGATGTCTTATGTTTATAAACAAAAAATATTTTTAACTATTAACTTTTATTTTATTTTTAATGGATAACGATTTGATGTTTATTGTGATGATGTCATGTTATATACTTTATACAAGCCATTTGCATGTTTCCTGGTATATAAGTGATTTAGTAGTGATGCTCACACCCCCCAGAATGCCCCTTTCCTTAGATGGTGTATAATTAAAATGTAAAAAGGGAGAGTCCATCTCCTGTCCCACTTAAAGATCTTACAGAGTGTCTGTATGTTGACATACAGTCCTTTTGGTTTAAAGAGATATTTGCATACTTTTCTTTACCTGCAAACTCATTTTTCTTTGATATATTTTACTAGGTATAGCAATGTTAGGCTCAAGCCCCCCTACTTCCAAATTGACATCACTGGTAAGATCAGGCGAGGCTCTGAAGAGTTATTTTGGCTGCAGAGGGCATTAGAGTGAAAAGTCACAAACAAGTACCTTAAGTAAGGACCTTCCCCATACTGTAACTGTTTAGGTACTTCCTGGATCAGTGTAGGCAAATTTCACTATTTGTGGTATCTGCTCCTTAGAATGAGTGTGACTGTTCTCTTTCACCTATTTTATGAATACTGTGGTGTCTCAGGAATACTTTCTATACCAGGTTCCTTTCCTAGTGGAGTCCATTTATTTTTTACTCTTCTGCTGTTCCGTAGACACACTCCTGTTTGTCTCTCAAGTTGTAAGTCACAGTGAGTTACTAATGAGTTTTGTCTGCTGCTTCCTCTCCCCTGTCAGGTACATATATCTCAATAAAACCAAGAACAGCAAAGTCATAAAAAGAAGAGCTGGACTTCAAGATACTTTAGCACTTTCATTCGTTTTAAATATAACATGAACTTCATCAGAACAAATATCTTAATACACCACCCCTTTATACAAAAACACATGGCAACATCAACCAATGAAAAAAAAATTAATTAACTGTGAAAACCATATTAAAGAGACACTATGAATCTAATATTACATTTAAATCTATAAAAATAAATGCATAAATGCCTTGTATACATAAAACAATAACATTTATAAATGTATATATTTAAAAAAACACATGCAAAAATAATACAATGTGGCTATACCTTTATAATGTTTGCATTTGTAAAAAGCACTTAACATTTATTGTCTCATTCAACCCTGGAAAATGATCAGCACATAATGCAATTTGCCATTTGCACTCCCTGCATTCCAATAAATCCAATATATCTCACTCCTAATTCTCTGTGTACTTCCTCCCATCTGGGCTGGCCCAGTTCTATCTTCCTTAGCATCCTTATACTGCTGTTTTATAAACTGTCCTTCTCTAACTCCTGATGATATGATCATCCCTGCTTTTACTGTTAGCTTTTATCACTGCCACTGCTATTAAATGTGTCCTAGACATTTTTATTTACCTTTTGATAATCCTGACCGATTGTTTTCCTGCAGGACTCTTTTTGCTCCCACTTTATTCCCCACACTACTCCCATTCCCACCCACCCCTGACATCATTTCCTTTATACTGGGTCTACCCCTCACTCTCCAAATTACAACCTATCACAAAAACCCTAACTTACTAGTTGTCTACTTTTTATATTACAGTTACATAAACAGGAATTTCACAATCCTCTACCCCCCCCCCTCACTGGGAATCTTTGGGCTGGAAATAAAAGTACCATACACCATTCCTAAGAACTGGTTTACCTATAAACTTCAAGAAAAAAAATTATACCTGGCTTCACATATGTCTCCTAATTATTCTACCCATACACAGAGTAACTAACTTATTGTTGTTAAATTAAAAAAAAAACAATTGTAGTAATAAGAACTATAAGTGCTAGCTATTTTTCCCTGGCACTGGTGTGCACACAAACCTTGGTCTCCCTCACCCCTTTTTCTCAGTGCTCCTATCTTAACACTGCTTTCTCTAGAATTGTACTCTGAAGCCACAGACACCTGTCCATCTCTTTCTACACTCTTTTTAGTGAGGATTTTCTAAATTTACATTCTTAATTCCCCTCAGGAACTTTCTCCTCTCACCCTTGTGCCCTAGTCTTTTAAGGCCTCACTGATAGTTTCTATATTTCTGCAATCTGTAGATATCATCTCTGCCTGCTCCATTCACCCTTGCGACGGTCAAGCTCACTCCACCCCTCACCCTACTCTATTTCCACCCACCCTTGACCTCATTACCTTATATCTAACCAAGCTCCTCCCACCCTCCACACCTCATCCTCCTCCCTCCCCCTCTAGCCTATCACTAACTTCCTAGTCACATACCTACTTTACATGTACTATCAGCCTATCACCAACTCCCTACTTACTCACCAACTTTATATATTACATCTACCAGTCCTTTATCTGAACAACCAATCCACTAGTCATAACTTTCAATTCTTCCCATACCTCCCCTGTAATTTTTCCCACCACAAACACCCCCACACTGTACTACTATTCTCCATTCTACAGATACAGACTTCGGTCCAACTTTAATTACCTCCTTCACAAATGTACTCACTTATTAGCATTTAGTCGTACTCTCTAACACTACTGCCTTATCTGTCATACCCCTCACTCATTTCCTCTAACACTATTTCCCACCTCTCAATTTCTCTCATACCTCTTCACTCAGAACCTACCTCCATTCACCATGGTCTATACTCCCATACTTCCTATTATTTTACCATATCGTAAGTTCATAGGTTGGTACTGGGCTATCTACCCAAAGGCATATATTAGCCCAGCCAGGTTGTGCAGTATTCACCGCCCCTTTAGTAGTTCCCTAGACCCTTGTACTAGCAGCTAGTACCCTTGGCCCCTATCTAGTAGTGCTGTTGGTGTGATCCCCGGTGTGAACTTTCTGTTACCATAACCTGTCAAACTTCAGCCCTGATACCCTAATACCACACTCACTTCTACTAACTGGTCCTTTCTATCATATTTACCACTTATTGATGCAGAGCAAAAATTTAATAACATTTTCTTAAGCATCCTTAATTCTCCCGCTCCTCTAAAAAAAAAAGTTAAACCCCTACTCTCTTCCTGGCTATCATCAGTATTCCTACCTTCAATCCAGTCTTTCCTAAAATCAAAACTTCCCCCCATGCCCTATTCACTCCAAAATCAAAACTAAGCACCACTACTTCAACTTTCCTTCAGTACTCCACTTCTTCATATCTACAATACTTGCAGGCGACATCCACCCTAACCCTGGCCCCATCTACAGCAACAGTTCTACCTGCAACTCTACCCAACACACCTCCCACCAGTGCCCCCGGCATCTAAGCTTCTTCTATCTTTACTTTCACAGCCTCTTAAACAAAATTACTGCATTCCATGCACTTCTTGACAAATATACTCATAATGTCATAGCTCTCACAGAAACCTGGCTCAAACCTCACATCCTAGATAAAGAATTGCTACCCCCTGGCTACAACATTTTCCAACTTGACAAACCTAAAAAGAAAGGTGGTGGCATCACCCTAATTTACCCCCAACACCACAACCTCTATCCCTTAGACACTACACTCCCTCAGTTACTTCCAGCTGAACGCTTAACTGTGAGCTGTAAATTGAATGATTTTAAATCACTAACTCTTGTTGCTATATATATATATATATATATATATATATATATATATATATATATATATTCATCCTGGCAACAATATCCTAGTACTAGAACACATACTGTCCTGGATCACACACAATGTAACTAATGAAACTATCCTGTTAGGAGATGTCAACATCAAATGGTAATCCCTTACATCTAACTTCCCCAGCTCTAACATCAACCTTCATAGCTTTAAACAACTAGTCACCTCCCCCACTCACTTCAATAAACCCAATACCTACTCCATCATAGACTGGATAGTCGTATCTAACCCAATCTCATACCATCACCCCACACCTCTACCTGATTCCATTAGTGACCACTCTCCCATCCTCTTCCAAGGAATCATTCCTCATCTACCAAGGGCACATAAATGAAAATATTGCAATAACCTGTCAAACTTCAGCCCTGATACCCTAATACCACACTCACTTCTACTAACTGGTCCTTCCTATCATATTTACCACTTATTGATGCAGAGCAAAAATTTTATAACATTTTTTTAAGCATCCTTAATTCTCTCGCTCCTCTAAAAAAAAAAGTTAAACCCCTACTCTCTTCCTGGCTATCCCCATCTACTCATGCTCTTATGCAAAAAAGAGACTATGTCTGGAAATTCTGGGCTAAGACAAAATCTCCCATCTATCTTGAAACCTACAAAGAACTACGTACTCTCACCTAAAAACAAATTAATATTTTCAAGAAAAACTTATCTTAACCCCAAGACAACCCATCTTAATAACCCCCCAAATTTGTGGAACTCTATTAAACAAATACTACACCCTGGTAACCCTTCAGCTCCAAACCCTTGACCAAATAACAACACCACCAAAACTGCTAACATATTCAACTTCCATTTCATTGACTATCAGCAAACTAACCCAAACCCTGAGTTCCCCAAACCCCATAGAGCCCTCTGCTCCATCTAAGCAGACCCCAAACTCCCACACCTTCTCAGACCCCTCTTCTCCTGCAAACAACTCATTTTCTTTGCAACTGGTTTCTACTAGCTATATAAAACACCTCTGTCTCAAGCTCTAGCTTTGCTCTCCTTCCATAGACAACCTTCCTCAATTCTTCCTCAAACTGTCAGCTAACTCCTTAGCTTGCCCCATATCTATCCTTATAAACCAATTGTTTAGAGAATGCAGTGTTCCCTTGATCTGGAAACAATTTATATCATACTTCCTCATAAGGGTGGCAGTTCCCCAGACCTATCTAACATCTGGCCTATAGCAATTATGTCACCCCTGTCCAAAATACTTAAAAAATGTGCACATAGGCAACTCATGAGCTACTTACTCAAAGAAAACCTAATTACGAACACACAACATGGATTCCATCCTTACCACAGCACTACTACTGCACTCATCTTCTTCACAAACTCAATCCCCCTTGCCAATGACAATAACAGACTTACTTGTCTCTTTCTTGACCTAAGGCATTAAATACCACCTTTCACCCTATGTTACTCTCCAAACTGTCTGACCTCAGCCTATCCAAGACCACTGTTTCCTGGTTCTCAAGCTATCTCTCTAATAGACAGTAATCAGTTAAATGGCTCTCCTTAATGTCTCCCTTTCTCCCCATCAAAACAGATGTTCCTCAAGGGTTAGTTTTTGGTCCGTTATTATTCAATATCTTCACTAATTACTTGCATTCATTGTGCCCTGACTCCTCTGTTATACAATATGAAGATTACTCCACAGTCATCTCTACCTCTCAGACTACCTCTCTGACCTTCATCTCCTCACACAAAACTCCTTTAACTCTATTGAACAATGGCTCTCCAATAACCAACTCATCCTAAATCCTAAAAAGACTAAGCTTCTTCTTTTCTTACCTAAATCTCTCTCACATCTCAAATTATCTTCTCCATTACATCCCTTGACAACTCTATCATTAATGTTGAAACTCACATCAAACTGCTCGCCCAAATTCGACCTCCATGTCTGCCGCTGCATAAAAAAAAACATCAAAAACTGGGGCTTCTATATAGAAATAGCATATTTCTCACAAAAGACTCCAGTCTTACTCTTGCCCAAGCTTTCCTTCTTCCTAGTCTTCTCTACAATTCACAAATACCAACTAACCTACAGGCCTCTCTCCTTTCCAAACTGGAATCCACCTATAACGAAGTTGCTAGATTTGCTGCTAACCATACCTCAAAGGCAGACAACTCCCAGTCCCTCAATCTCTTAAACTGGCTAGAGTTCCCCCACCAACTTCTCTACTCCCAACTCCTTATGATTCATTCCACCATAAACAAATCATCTTCCTGTCCTTCTATCTCCCCACTTATCTCACGCTATACCCCTTCCAGAACTCTCAGAAGTTCCGACCAACAACTGCTGGAAATTTACAAACCCAAAAAATTCATAAGCCAAAATCTTTACAGCTACACACCCACCCTAGCTTGCAACAAAGTACTCTTGCACATCAGAAACATAGCCCATGCATAGGAATTCAGAAAAGTATTAAAAAAAATTTGCTTCTGACCTGGACCTGTCACTGTAGACAGTCTAACACAAACCACCCTCCCTAATTCCATGTCTCTCTCCCAATCTGTCTGCTCTGCTATCATTTTACTAGTATCCACCAGACCCTCCTTATTACTTTGAATTATTATATAGTCTCATTATTCACACACCTACAAACTCTTATTACAATGCTCTAAACTCTAAACCTAGACACAGCAATATGCTGTCTCTCATCTTACCAGCCTTGTACAAACACAACTACCTCTAACTTTTTCTCATATTTTTATATATACTTACTTGACTTTGCGCTATTAAACCTTATCTGTACTCCTTTTCCATCTGCTTGCATGCTTTTGTGAATTTAATCTCATTGTATATTTTCATTATGCATGTGAGTACTTTCTCTTTTCTATATAGTTCAATTGTGTAATTACTTTGACACTTTGTATATAATTTTCTTTCTATGAGCTATATAAATTATAATTATGCAACTTTTGTTTCTTAGGGCGCTTGAAGTATTACTATGCAATTGTTTCTTCTGTGGAGCTTTTCTCCCCGAGCCTCCACTGAAAAAGGGCACTAGCCCAGTCAGACTTTCCTGATCAACAGATGTCAAATAATAATAATAAAAATAATAACCCAGACCCTGAAAACTCACCAATTACTCTAAATAGCAAAGCACCACCCCTACAAAATTGTGAATTAACTAACCGTCCTTCATCTACCACCTCAGACTATAAATCTTCCCAGATGTACTGTCCTATCATTAAACAACCACCTGTCCATAGTAATAAAACTAGTACATAAAACTCCTCATGCCTTCATTCTCCTACTTGTCTTCCCAAAAAATTGAATATTGTCACAATCAACCCCTGTAGCATTTATCACAAAATTACAGAGCAACATGCCTGGATGTCACAGTATAACCATGATATTCTTGCCATCACAGAAACCTGACTAAGCCTAACATTAAAGATGCTGAGCTACTCCCTCCAGGCTACAGTATTATTAGAGTTGCTAGACTACGCAAGAAAGCAGGAAGGATAGCCTTAATTTATCCATGTTCATACAATTTCTCTCCCTATTCACACAACATTCCAAAATTCCAAAATGCAAAAATACTAGTATCATCGCTAAAGCTTAACAATAACAAACGGGTATGTTTTGTTACATTCTACATCCCACCTGGAAATAACATAACAGCTTTAGAAGAAATCCTCTCCTGGGCAACTACTTATATAACTTATGAAAAAACATACTAGGAGATCCAAATATTGACTGGCAAAACCGTACATCAGACTTTTCCTCAGCTAGTATAAACCTTTATGGTTAACCATAACTTTTCAAAACACACACTAGATTTAATAATACCAATAGTAAAGGTGCAATTCTAGACTGGATACTGGTCTCTGACCCTAGTAAAGTTATAACCTCTGGAATCTATTCAAACTCACTTAGCGACCATCTACCAGCCTATACTGAAAGAAATACCACTCACCAACTTAAACAACTTCAAAACCTTTCTAAACTCAATATAGATGCCTTCATCAATACTTTGAAAGACTTTAACTGGTCTGTCCTGAAAACTCTTCAACTTGATGAGGCAGTCAATATTCTTAATAACTTATTCTTAATACTCTAAATAGCGATACCCTAAGCCTCAAAACAAAAAATAGTGTGAAAATTATCCACTCACTAAGGCTCATTATCCAGACAAAAACTTTAATGTCTAACAGAGATCAAGTTTGGAAAGCATGGCTTAAACTTAAAACTCCCTATACCCTGCAACTTACACAGAATTGAGCAATCTGAGTAAAAAACAAGTTAACCTAGACAAAAAAACATTACAGCCATCTACAATTTTGACACAAAAATTATTCCAAAAAATTCTAGGCATCAATACATAACCTGTTACATGTGGGCTCAGACATGGAAATATATAACCTGTTACATATGTCTCAAACAAGGAACCCAGACTTTCTCTTAAGAGCTCTCCACTAGAAATTGTAACCTTATTCAATGCTTGTTTCATAGAAAGCATTACCTTCCTAACTAAAAACTCTTCATCCCCATCCAGTGCTTCTACCACCTCCTCAACACGCATCCTAGTAATTCAGCAAACAGGGTAGACCAAAACCAAAATTTTCCATACACCATACACACTACTACTGCTTCCTTTACCCCCTCCAGTATCCTCACATGAAACTAATTCACCCTCTATATCCATTACTAACAGCCTTCACGTAGGACCTGTCTCCACATCAATGAGAATAAAACTTCTACTTAAACTCAAACCTTGCTCCACTGCAGCTGACAACCTCCCACATGTATACCTAAAGATAGCTGCCAATGCCATAGCATACCCAGTCTCTATCTTTATCAACACATAAATATCGGAAGCCTATGCATCCTCACTATAGAAAAAATACTATATTATCCAGCTTCATAAAGGTGACATCTCAGCTGAACTCTCTAACTTTCGACCTAATGCAATATTATCTCCTCTCTCAAAAGTTTTGAAACATGTATTCATAAGAAATTCCTCCACTATTTTTTACAAGACAGTCTCTTAGCATCCACCCAACATGGCTCCTGCCCAACACACAGTAAACTACAGCCCTCCCATAGGTTCATAGGTTCATAGGTTCATACTAGGCTATCTGCCCGAGGGCATTTACAAGCCTAGCCCATCGTTTTGTGGCTTACGCCACCCCTTTAGTATGGAGAACTATACCCATTATTTTGCTGTGCCTCTGTCGAGCAGTGACACTGAGGTAATCCCTGGGGTATATCTGCGATCTCCCATCCATTGGTCAAGATTTCTCTTGAACAAGGCCAGCGAGGTGCTCTGCCTCACATGTACCGGGATTTTGTTCCACAGCATAGGGAGTCTTTGGGTGATGAATCTATCCCTCCAGCACGTCCTATTAATAGCCGTGTCAAGGTTTAAGTATCCCGCCCTTGTGGCTCTGATGGATCTAGATTTTTTGAGGTGAAGCATATTCATCAAATCTGGGTTTGACATGGCCTTGTATGTTAGGCAAAGGTCACCTCTGAGCAAGCGTGCGACTGAATAGAGCTGGAGTTCTTTCAGTCGGGCAGCATAGGACAGATTTTTGAGACCCTTTATCCTCTTGGTGAGGAACTTTTGTGGCCTCTCCAGCTGCTGCAAGTGTCGGGTCAGATACATTCCAAATGGGGCATTGTACTCAATCATTGGTCTGATGAGTGATGAGTAAAGGGAGACTATGACCTCCCTTGATCTAGATGAGAATCCCTTCATGATAAGGTGGGCAATGTAGAAGGTCTTCCTAACTACTTTAGCTACATGGGTGTCGAATGACAGACTACTATCAACCTGGGTCCCCAGGTCCCTGATAACTTCTTCTGTGCTCAGTGGATTGCCACCTATTTGGTAGCTAGGGGTAACCTTGAGGGGTAAACAAGAAAAAGCCATCATTCACTGGCACCATAAATAAGTACAGGGACTGAGGAAAATGTGCTTCCTCCTTATTTCCTGACCTGTAAAAAACTTTTAAAACATTTTCTCATCATAAACTCCTGAATAAACTGTCTCAAATTGGATCATCCATTTGTCATTACTGTGGTTCAACAGCTGTTTAACTGACAGGCTCCAGTCTGTGAAATGGCAGATTACTCTCTCTCCATATGTCCAGGTGTCCATTGGTGTATGTCAAGGCTCTGTTGCTGGTCCCCTTCCCTTTAATATCTTTATCAATGGCCTCTACACCTCCAATGATTCTACACTTATATGTGACTCTAACAACCTGCCTTAGCTCCTCCATATTACACAAGAAGCTTTTTCTTCAGTTGAGAAATGGCCTCATAATGCCCAGCTAAATCGCATCCCCCAAAAACAAAGTTACTGCTATTTTTCCCAAGTCTTTTCACTGACCACCACTGAAATTGAAGCAGTCTCCCATACAAGATTTCTTGGATGACTATAGTTGATAACTTTAAATTTGACCTGCATGATAAAATAACATAAAAAAGACTCTCCAAAAATTAGGAATGCTCTACAGGCATAAAAACGTCCTTAGCAACCCCACCAAAACCACTCTTGTTACTACCTACTTTCTCCCACCTCTCTTATACAGTGCACCCATCCTAACCAACATTCAGGCTACTGTTAAAAATAAGCTGGAGGCATGCTATAAAAAGGTTTAAATTTTGCCATCAACAAATAATCCTGTAGTCACCACAGTATTGCCCTTAAGACTTTGAATTAGCTTGAAATGCCTCACCACTTTGATTATATACATCTTATCTTCACCCACAACATTGTTCACAAAGCCAGGGACTGCCCTGCTTTTATTCCTAGTCTTCATTCCTGTCACACTAATAGACTACCTTGATTTAATAAACAACATCTTCTCAACATATATAAACCCCACAAATCCTGTGGCCAAACTCTTTATCCATACTGTGTTGATAGAAATAGAATTCTATCCCTCCACAAATTAAATCTACCTCTAACCTCTCCAACTTCAAATTACTTCTAAACTTGTTCCTCCCTCCTTCCTTCCACCACTACCAGAATTGGAGCATGTTCAGAGAGTAGGAATTTGTAAAATCTATTTCCTGGACAAAAATCACATATAATTTTGTCTATTTTATATTATCTGGTCATCTCTGTTCCAAAGAGTGCACTCCATGTGTTTAATGTAATCTCTATAAATTGCAGCTTGTGAATATTTTATCTATTGACAATGTTCTTTTTCAGCTTGTTATAGCTGTCAAAAAATTATGACTGTGTATGTGTAGGTTCACACTGTATGGCTGAAGCTGAATTTTACTTAGTTAATGTCATTCTTCCATATTAGCTTTTGTAATAACGTTAACTGTAACCATATTACATCACTGTGGAGCTTTTCTCCCCAGGCCTCCACTGAAAATAGCATAGTATCCCAGTTGAACTTTTCCAGTAAACAAATGTCAAAATAATAAATAAATAAATCTTAAACAAACAAGTCTGGTAGCCTTAGAAGTTGCCACAGGATAGGAAGAAGTAGAAACTGTTGACATAATTATGCTCACATAGGATTTTAGTTATGAACTAAACTTCCCTAGCTTAACTGTCCAGAAACAAAGAGACAGAGAATGTTAGGAAATTCATATCGACTCATTACAGGTTAAAATAAACAATAGTCACTCATTCTGTATATCAAGAAACTAGAGATACCTGCAGGTTTTGTACAATATATAATTTATTTATTTTTTCACCTTTAGTGGTCTCAGCAGCTATGGGGATCCTCCCAACTCAAACATTTACATATTTTTTTCTTCTCAGCTCTCCTTTTTATCTAAAAAGAGAGTAGTGTGGACTGTTTGTTCTTTTAAGTAACACAGCAGAAATTTGTTGGGACAAGGCTATGGGTTTTGAAAAGAAATCATAAATTAAGCTAAATGTGTGCATTCTGACTGTTGTGGATTTAATCTACATGGATACTAAGGTTACATTTGCTAAGAACAGCATTTCATTTAACTTGTTATGTGAACTATCAATGACATGAACATGTTTTTATTGTAGAAACACATTGTTTAAATAGAAAATTGCTATGTTTACAGAACACAGTACTTAACACATGTACCACAGCAAAAGTCTTAAGGTTAATTGTCCATGTGGGCTATTTTAGGCAAAGCCACTTTCCCTTTGGTGAGAATCAAACCCTGTACTTCTTATTTGTGAGGTAAACACCTTAACCATTATGCCAGCCTGTAACTATGTACTTAGCATGATGACAGATCTCTGGGACTGTAGCCATCTTTCATAAATTATAGGATTAAGGTGGTGAGCCTTGAGACTAGTTGTCAGTCCAAATATTCACAGGCTGCTTAGTACCTCCTCCATTCCTATAATGCACTGCACTGCTCTCCAACATGAGCAAATCTGAGGTTATCCACACTAAAGAAAATACATACTATATATATATATATATATATATATATATATATATATATATATATATATATATATATGGATCCCTATCACAACACCGACATGCCACAGACCCGACACTCAAAACAACGACATCAAAACACCGAAAACGCACAAAACCGACAACTCACAAAACCGAACACCATAACACCGACATCCAAAACACCGACACACAAAACATAAACTACACATTGCACACAACTATACATGCACTAACCCTAACCCAAACCCTAACCCTAAGGTCCGACACTACCACACACTTACCCTACCTGCACCCTAACCCTAACTCACTTAACCCACCACTAAACCTACATTCCGTCACTATCGCACACTTACCCTACCCACACCCTAACCCTAACTCACTTAACCCACCACTACACCTAAAGTCCGTCACTATTGCACACTTACCTTACTCGCACCCTAAGTCCGACACTACCGCACACTCACCTTTCCCGCACCCTAACCCTAAATCCCACACTATCACACACTTACCTGTCTGCTCCCTAACGCTAAATCTCTCACTATCGCACACTTACCTGTCCACTCCCTAACGCTAAATCCCTCCCTATCACACACTTACCTGTCCACTCCCTAACGCTAAATCCCTCACTATCGCACACTTACAGACTCGCGCTCACACATTGCCCATGTCGGTGTTTCGGCTGTCGGGATTTCACCTTGTCGATCATCTGTCTTGTTGGTCTTCTCGAGTCGGTCTTCTTAGCGTCGGTGTTTCGGAATGTCAATGAAGTCAAGGGGACCCATATATACATATATGGGTCCGCTTTTAACTGAAGCCAAAATCTTGAAAGTTCAAATTACTGAATTTCAGAATATAAAAAAACTACAGGGTAGTAACACTTATTATATGCCACCAGAAGTACTTAGAGAAACAAATAAAAGAGAAATCACATTAGTTTACTCAAACTATTAGCGGGGGGGGGGGGGCAAGCCCCCCACACCACTTGCTACTTAAATATATCACCTCCAAGATCGCACTTTACTACACTAAGATGAGTTATGTTGTACTATAGTACATAAAAAGGGAACATGACTAAGGCTACAACAGGCATTCATGAAGCACGTAATGGTATGTTTGCCATTTTCTTCTGTGGAGTGCGATCTTGGAGTTGATATATTTAAGTAGCAGAGGGTGTGGGGGGTGCAGGGCTTGCCTCCTGCTAATAGTTGGAGAAGAGTAATATGTTTTCTTATTTGTAAGTGTTGGTGTATTTTGTTTTCTCAATATTCTGAAATTCAGTATTTTGAGTTTTCAGTATTTTGAACTTTCAAGTTTTTGGCTTCAGTATTTTGAATTTCAAGATTATGAGCTTTCAAGATTTAGAAGCAGTGTGTGTGTGTGTGTGTGTGTGTGTGTGTGTGTGTGTGTGTGTGTGTGTGTGTGTAGATTATCTTACACTCTCATCAGCACAGTTTGCATGACTGGCTTTTTATTACACTTGTCTGACCAATCAATGTTCATTAAAACGTGCATACTTGCATTACATGGGACCATGGTGTACTGTAGTAGGCTTGTTACATGGGACCGTGGTGTACTGTAGTAGGCTTGTTACTTCTCTCCACTCGTGTGATGATGAAATTGGTATCCACAAGTAAAGGGAGGCATTGGGTATAGACTCACCAATATGGGAGGGCAGGAGAGACTTCCTCCCTGCAAAAATGCTCTTCTCCATATTTTCTTAGTAATTCTGAGTTCTGTATCTTGATGTGTGAAAATCAATGAAATGTAACTCTTTGCACAATGATGCAATGGAATATAGATAAAGCATGTGTTTACAGATAATATCTATATCTAGCTAACCATTCCTAGCTAGCTGGCTATGCACACACACACACACACACACACACACACACACACACACACACACACACACACACACACACACACACACACACACACACACAATCACACACACAGACACACACACAGACACACACACACACAGACACACACACACACACACACACACACACACACGCACGCACACACACATATATAATATAATTTCAGCTAAAGTGGGGTGAGGTGGGAGGTTGCTATAGACAATGGCCTCACTACCATAGTTTAAGCAGTTTATTACGTGCATTACTTTAGTATCTGACAGGTGAAGGTCTAATCGTCTCTGAATGAGAATCAAACACTATTAGAACATAAAGTTTCTAATTAGAAAACAGGGGGAACATTTAAACGATTTAAAAAAGGCAGGTTCCTACAAAAGTAAGTAAGCAAACAGACAATAAGAAAATAAGCTGAAAAGTATTAATATGATATGTATTTTCAATAAACAGAATAAGAATGATGAAAATAGACTGGAGGACAAAACCAAACCCGGCAAAGACAAATCCGTTTAATGAAGTGCTTTTTGTTACTGTGATACTGTCACTTCATCAGATACAAAGACAGCTTTACGACATTCTTTTATAACACTAAATTCATATGATCACAAACACCAATCAGCTAACTACATATCATAAATCAGAACACATTAAACAGTGAATTAATTAATGCACTAAAAATGTTTCAGTTAATATAACATTATTAAACACATAAAGGTAAAGATTTTACATAAGAATTTTAACGTAAAAAATGCTTAGGAAATTACTTAAAAAATACTTAAAAAACATCAAATGAATGCTTTTGGAACCCACACTCATGGGTCATAAACTATTTAACATACTTTTTAAACCTTATCTATTTAAACTCTTTAATTTCAATAAACAAGCTATATTGCAAGCTTCATTTAAACCTGGGGTATGAAAAGCATCTAGTACTAATTGCCAGAAAAGCTCGAGTTGTTCTAAATATAAAGAAGTAGGACCACCCCTCCTGTCTAACTGCACTTAGTCGATGGCTTTAAATGTAAACGTATGTCCCCCTGTAAGCTGAAAGGGTCTTGCTAAGGCATTTTCATTCTTATTTTTCTCAATTGCATAAGCATGCTCATAGATTCTATCTCTCAGCCTATGTTCAGTTTTTCCGACATAGAGAATGCTGCACAAAGTTTACACTTTGCTATGTATACCACCATTTTTGAATTACATGTCAGGCTGTAATGAAGAGTGTATTTTTTATCATTAATTGAGAAGGATCTCCCCACTGTAATGAACTTACACCATTTATGCATACCACAAGTATACATTCCTGCCTTACTACTAGCTCTTCTTGGGTTGTTACTTTCCATGTTTTTTAAATTATAACCCTTTTTAATCACTATATTTGGGGTTACAGCCAGTTTGTCTACTAACACCTTGTCTCAACTAATTAGTTCCCAATTTTTATATATGATATTTGACACTATGGAACTGTCCATATTGAATGTAGAAATAAAACTATTCCTAAGATTGGACTGAGTATAAATTTGCAGGTGTGTTAGGTCCTGCATCTCTGATTCTAGTATTTCACCAACAAGTGGTGTTTCCAAATCCAATTGAGGTAAGTTATTGCAGCAGTATAAATCCTTACCTATGGGAGGAGCATAAAACCAGTAATAGTAGTACCCTAAAGGCAGGAGATATTTATAGCATGCCCTGCAGGACTCAATGCAAACAATGCCATTCACTTCAGATTAGATGGCCAACTTGTAATGTTTGCAAAAGTCTTAACAAACATCTAAATGGCTACCTGACAAATGCCCTGCAACAACTCCTATTACTCCTATATGAAAAGTGGGGTAACAGGGCACCTGCTCTGGTGTGAACATGCAGGGAACACCTAATGTTTGACAGCTTACAAGATATCATTAAGGGATTGCAATTGCATCTGCTTATTAGACTGCTTGTAAAAGGTCAAACGTCTGTTATTTTTTAATGGTAGTCTGTGTAAAATTATCTTTAAAAAAATAAAAGTTTTATAGACAATTTGTAAACTGTCTAGCTGTCAAACGTCTGTTTTTGTTTTAAAATTAATAATTAATCATGATTGTGATCACCTAATGACAGATTGTTAACTGTCAAAACATTTTTTAAATGTTCAGTGAGGGATACACATCAAATGGGCATGTTTCCCAAGGCACTAAATTCACTTGTTATACCTGTGCCCTGTCTCTCTCATCCTTTCTCACCTATTCTAAAGATTTGAATAGAAAGTAGCAATTGGAGAAGGCTGGTTGAGTGCTAACCTAAAATCTACTTTAGGCATGAAGGAAGGGGTTAGTTCATATGTGTACTCTGCCATTGTGAAAGATCTTGCAAGGCACCTTGCAGATGAGGGCCTGCAATTTAGATATCCTAGTTAAAGTAAAAGTCACCAGGAGTAACATTCCCAGGGAACAAACCTGATGGTTCCTTAGGAGTTTTGCTCAAAAGAGTGTAAAGTTACTTTCTCATTTAAAAAAGCTAAGGCTCTTTGGGGCTAATACACATCTCTTAGGTGGGTTCAGATGGAATACACTCTCTAGGAATTTTTTGATCAGGGAATGTGAAGACAAAGGAGAGTCCAAGAGCAAACATGCAGCTGAGAGGTGAACCTTAAAAGAGGCATAAGAAAGGCCATTCACCAGGAGTTCTGAAAAGTATTGCAGGAATTGTGGTTTGCTGCACTTTTCTGGCAGAATGTCTTCACATTGAAACACAAAGAAAATCGTTTCCACTTAGCTAAATAAGACTTCCTAGCACTGGGGTTTCTAGCCTCTTCAAGGAATCTTATCCTTATCTGTCAGTGTATCCTTGAAAAGTTATCAGGCTAACAGGATCCCTGTTATCAGCCTCATATGATCTAGGTTGGTAGGTACCAGGTTCCCCCGTTATGCATGAGCAGTGTGCAGGGCTACAGAAAGAGGCGAGGGCACTCTTTAGTTAGAACCATAGTTTTCTTCACCAAAGAGAAGTTATTAAGAGGACTAACCCTATTCATTCTGCTCTTCACAAGTATCCTTATTATCAAAGGAAGGTGTAGGAAGGTATATAACAGACCTCCCACCTCACATACAAGATACTGGTAACATTCACTGTCAGAATTTGGGGCAGTCTTTCTGCAGCTAGCATTTTTATCTGGTACAGTGAGGTCTCCTTGATATGCTTATGTCGTATTGGTTTTTGTTTTCCAATTTCTTTTGATTTTCAACATTGATAAATGTGACCCAAAGCAGGTTCTGAGGCATCTTTGCTGAACTACTATAGTTCTGCCCTGGATGAGTTCCATTTGCTAAGCTAACACATTTAATAGCAAGCTTACCCTTGCTGAAAGCATTTTGGGTCACTCTGCATACTCTTTACTTTAAAGTCAAAGCTGAAATTCTTGGGATCGTGTCTTTAATTTTCTTGCAGATTTTGCCCTGATACATATTTGCAATTAGTAGTTAATAACCTAAACTGCTGAATGGAAGAAGTATACACCTTCTTAAAATGGTATATGTCTCTGCCCTCCTTATCATTTGGCAACATATTAAGTCCTGTGCCAACTCAGAATCCTTCACAGTTTTAAAGACATAGTGATTTTTAATCAGGCTCTACTAGCTAATTGGACTCTATGAACCTTGTTTTGTTTCATGGAAGCAGGTGGCTAAGAATAGGATAATGGGACACTGATTCAAATGCAGCCTCATATTCCTGAAAAAAACAGGAGGATCATAGGAGAGTTAGTTTCTTCCATGCTGAGAAGACCCAAGTAATGTTTGCTAGGGTCTTATATGAAGTAAGCTAGAGTATCATAAGACATTTCGAGTCTCCTGAAAGAAAACATTCTATAAGGGGATCCAGAAGAGCTTAATTACTCATCTTCTGTACCATATGTCATGGAAAAGGAACTTTAGGAAGTGTAAGCTAATCTGGGTGAACTGCCTTCTTAACTTTAGTAGAATGGTGGAACCTGATGCAGAGGACTGTGACCCGCGGGAATTTAACATTGGCCAAGCCATTGTCTACTCCTCTGTGAACCTCTTACAATCAAAGACCATTTGTGACAACACCCATAGAAGAGATGCATGGGCCTCAGGCATCTGGCCTGCTTGGCTGGTGGGTGCCAATACCACTCTAGAGTGAGGCCTATAAAACTTTTCAGACCTTCTTGTTTCTTGACCACTGCCTATGACAATAATAGTAGGAATAGCTGCCTCCTCTCAAAATTCAGAAAGAGCTATCAAATCCTTGAGGGTAGACTTCTGCTGCATCTGCCTAGGAGACATTTTCCAGCCAAGAAAACTCAAAAATCTTCTCCAAAGCCTGTAAACAAAGTTATTAAAATTTCTGGAGGCAGATTTCAACTGTACATACCTGGGTATCACTGTCCAGCCTAGAAATCTCAGCAACCTCTTCCAAGGTATGAACAGTAGCAGAAGATAATCTTCCACTCTCTGTCTATTAACAGGCCAAGACAAGTGGGGACCATTGGAAATTAGTTGTGAGACTGGAGGTAAACACAACAAAGTCTCATATCAGGTCTGGCATTAACAAGCCTTCGTGGGACTAAGAAAAAGACTGAGACCTCTTACTCCCTGCCTTTGATCTTTTCAACTACTACTTTATGGGTCACTCCATCGTTCTAAACATTTGAGTTTGAAGGCCTGTGGAGAAAAGTTCACCTGTACAAAGATCTCATGTTTTTTTTTTCCCTAAGTTGGTCTATAAGATTTTTAGTTCTGTGCAACAAAGTCTTCTTTCTAAAGGTTGCACAGTGCTCACAAGAGTACACCCAGTGCTGTTCTCCAAGGCAAAAGGGCACCATGAATAAAAATCATTCCACTTACACAGTTGTTGCTTTTTCAGGAATGTCATGCTTCAGACCTTGTAGAGTTTCTAAATCAAAAGTTCAAGTTTTGAAAACAAATAATAGTTGCTGTACACAAAACTGTACAAGAATAAATACTAAAAAGGGTTCCCAAACTAGACATTATTATTTAGTGGAAGTCACCTAGAGGGGATAATGGACATATGGGCTGACGGCTGACAGATTCCTGTGGGGAAATTAACGAATGTCAGTAGCAGCTCCACCTTTTGGGCTGTGCTTCTTTCTCTAAAACTTCAGATCAGAGGGCTAGACAGCCACTGCTGGTTAATTCTCGTGGACAGAGAACTATACTGCAAAAGTTATCCCTATGATAAACATCTTGGCTTCTAGATTTGTGGTTCAGTCTTGATTTCCAGTTACAGACAATGATTCATCAACATGAGATGCAATGTCTAAGGATAATACATCATGAAACACATAGAAAGAAGCCAAATGATATTCAGAGAAGAAATGCTCACCAGGGCTAAGTCTGGCACATTTTACATTGGAAGAAGTCCATATATGGTGTGCTAAACATATGTAAATGGGTAATCATTTGAATGGTTAGGAGTTGTAATGCTGAGTCCTGTAATGTGGAAACTGAATGGATGAAACTTCAGACTTATAAATACCATGTCTGAGAGATATGGTGATTTTGAAGTTGATATAAGCTCAGGGGTGCATGGGAGCTTGCCCCCCTCAAAAACAGGTTTAAAGGAGTAGAGAAATGTTCGATATTTGCTCTTCTCCTGTATTTTCATTTTTCTCTCTCTCATTTCAGCACTCAGAATTATGAGTCCTGATATTTCAGTAGAAAGCCATGTAAATGAGCCGGTCTATCTAAATAGCTCAATAAGACAAATCAGACACAGCTACACTGAATAACAAGGTTACCTCTCAATACTACTGCAATGCATGTTTACAACCATGATACAGAAAGATACACCACAGTTTCCGGTATCAAAATAACAGGACATACAGCCTTTATTCAGCACACATTAAGGTGACAAATAGCTTTTAGAATCTACATGAACAAGAAAAGTCGCAATGCAATCCTAAAAGCATATATCTCCCAAAGAGACACGATGTTGCAGAGACTGTCACATACTGCTTTGACAGTTTATGTATAGACATTTATGAACATAATTGCTTACAAACACCTGACCATATACTAGGTGAAAACATAACAGAAGCTATATTCTTGTAACATTCTAGTACTGCTACTGGAGCAGATTTGGTCAGGGTTTGTTCTAATTGGCAACTGTGGGCTGTTACCTCTAAGGAAGAATCCAATAAGCCACTGAAATATAGCTTAATAGTCACTGGATGAAAAGGGAATCATTACTGAATGCCAAGCAAATCGTGCATACGATACATGGATCATGTGACAACTGACCTGTGTCACAGAGGAATAAAGCCCTTACTGTACACCGATGACCCATATTGGATTAGTTACATGGGCGATGGAGGTACTGGGTGGGGGAAGAATGGGAGTGAGTGGTCAGTGCTAGCCTGCCCATCCTAGTGGGTGGGAGGTTGCCTAGTCTTGCAGCAATAGCATAATTAAGAGCCTGGTTTGCTCTGTACTGCAAGAAGTGGTATAGCAAATTGTTAGGAGGTTGTACATGAGGGGAAGTGCTCATGTACCTCACAAAGACAGCATTTATGTAACTCACAAGGCTGTCACTGGGTGTTAGGTGGTTAGAGCAACTCCCCAGCAGCAGTGTTGCTGATTCCCTCACCAGCCCCAGATGTGGTTCAGATTTAGCCTGCAGGAGACTACGACTGATATGGTAGACACAGTTTACATAGAGAGGAGTAGTGTCAACATTTTATGAAATGGTTGCCTCCATGTCACACAAGGATGAAGCTCTGACTATGAGTCAGGTGACCCAGATGACCTGTGATCAACTAATGGCCCAGGTACCAGAGGAGCTAAAGAGGGAGGGTGAGAGTAAGTGGCTGGTAGCATCTTGTACATCCTTGAATGATGAAGATTTGATGTACTGCAATGTCCAGTCCTGCTGGACAGAAAGTTGTATGGCATAACCCTCAACCTCTTAGTGCATGAAATCCAGACAAAGCCTGACATAATGGGGGAACAAAGGCCCAAAAATAGGGACACACTTTAAATATTGCTCTCAAAAACTTAGAAAGGTGCTAGAATAACAGGATTTATGTTAGCATGCATTTTCTGAAGGACATGAAGTCTGAAACTCAAATGCATGTCATTATTTAGTGACTTTAATCCTTAGATTATCCCAGTGATTTGTCAAAAAAACACAATTATTAAGAGGAACAGACTAAAAATATGAGGCAAAAATTTGGACATTTTGTGAAAATCTGCACAGTTGAGAGGTATGGACTGTATGGCATGCAGCATATGGACTTTAAGCATGTGCTTGGCTCTGCCAAACTACACTCGTAGGGTAGCGTTCATGACATGTGTACTGGAATGTGCATTTTCACAGGAGAAGTAATAGCATCTGCAAGTGTGTATGTCAGCTGCTAGGGTTAGAGCCAAAATAGAAACAGCCCTTATGTGGCCTAGATGATGGTCACACCATGATTGTCTTTCTTACCCGCAATGGAGATCAAATAAGGGGGCTACTGCAAAGTTTAGATGTTTGGCATGTATGACGTTAAAGAAAAAGACAAAAAAAAAATGTACCAATTCAGTTCTCTATCCCTGTACAACAGGCTTATGCAGTGGTATAGAAATTTCTGGGTACCTTGTCAGGATTCATACACACTTATAGACACACACACTGACAAACATTTTGTGCATTCACATGCATGAGAACATACAGTCATAAGCATATGTGTGTGTGTGTGTGTGTGTGTGTGTGTGTGTGTGTGTGTGTGTGTGTGTGTGTGTGTGTGTGTGTGTGTGTGTGTGTGTGTGTGTGTGTGTGTGTGTGTGTGTGCGTGCGCGTGCATGTGGGTACTGCATTCCTCATAACTCTCACTAACACATACATGTGTAAAGTCTGATTGCGCATGTCACCCCATTTTCATCTGCTGCTCCTTGTACACCAGTCAATGGTAAGAGCACATGATGTATATCTGTATGCTCCTAATGAAGTATACAAATTTTCTCTACTGCATGTCAAAAATATACGTAGCAAGATACAAAGCCTGCTCTTGCTTTGTGCCCTCACTCCAACTGTAGATATTTAGAAAAAGTGTACAGCAGCAGTGAGGTGCACAATACAATCTCTCCTCTTAATGTGTGTTCATAAGAAAGTTTGGTAAATGTCCACAGTGTCACCAAAATGAAGAGCAATGTAGTCTGCTATAAGGAATAGTCCTTTGGTCACAATTCAGAATGACTGAATCCCAGTTTTTAAGTAATGTGTTCCACCACACTCCAGATCTCCCCATATACACAACATGAGTCAGTGTGAGTGTATGTGTGTGTGCATTTGCCTGTGATGCTTTTCTTAGTGATCCTTCCTCTCTCTCTCTGTGTATATATACAGATGTTTTTTGTTTTGTTTTATTACACTTTTTGGTTTTTGCTCCTATCATAATACCTGTAATAACTTGTATTATCTACTTCTGTTTATAAATTATAACCTTGTATTGCCTATCTCTGTTTAAACTTGTAATAACCAATGGAGCTTTTCTCCCCGGGCCTCTACTGAAAATGGACATATATCCAGCTAGACTAGCCCGGTCAACAAATGTAAAATAAATAAATAATATATATATATATATATATATATATATATATATATATATATATATATATATATATATATATATACACACACACACACACACACACACACACACACACACACACACACACACGTATAGATAGATTGTATTTACCCATCCTATGTCATGGCTGAAATTTGCAAAATACTAATTCATTGATCAACCAAATTAATAAATACATTTTCTTCAAACTAATGCTCGTCTCTGACAAACTTTTTTATTGTTGGCATAGTACTTTAAATATCTGTTGCAGCAAATAGTTTTGACAGAAGAATAATGCTGTCCATTTAAAGTTAGTATAGTTGATTCCCTGATAATATGGACAGATATGTCAGTACAGATTTTTTTGATGACTGGCATTTTCTGTGCCCTCATTTTAGATGTCTGAGTGCTATTTTTTGTCAGCAAAAAAGAGTGTTATATTTAAAACAGCAGAGCTATCTGAAGATGATATGCAGTGGTTGGATGATACAGTTAACACTAGCATTACTAGGAAGTCATTTTGTCATATAAAGCTTTTCTTTAATTTGAAGTACTGTAATCACTATAAAGCATATATTCTTATGCAATCCACTCTGTTTTACTCAAGATTATTCGGCAACAGCATTATTCATCAAAGCACGCAATACAAAGTGAGCAACCAGAAAATGCAGATGGGTGCTGTCCAAGTACTTTTAATTTCAATTTGTCTGAAATGCAAGGTATTCTAAAAACTGAAAACAATGTCACTCATCATGGCTAACATTATTCAAAAAAAAAAAAAAAACTCCCCAACTTCCTACTTTCCTGAGCTACCATTTCTTCCTTAAGATAACTACAATGAGACTCTGCATTCATTCTTCATCTATGTTATAACTGAGTTGCATCACCTAACTGAAACATATGGAAAATGAATGACAACCTGCTTCTGTAAGTGTGGATGTGCATGTAACCTTAGCACCAGAGCTTTTTATGTAGTGCTTTAGCCGCCTTATTTCATGGAGTATGATATTTCTCTCTTTTATTTTTCTTTGTTTTACCTTAAAATTATTCAGTTAGTCTTTTTATACCTCTCAACTTCTTAGTGCAAGAAATCTGGACAAAGCCTAAAATAATGGTTAGACAAAAGCCCAAAAATAGGGAAGAATTTTAAATATTGCTCTTACAAAGTTAGAAAGTTGCTAGAGTGACAGTATTTGTATTAGTGTGCATTTTCTGAAAGATATGAAGTCTGAAACACAAATGAATATTATTTAGTGACTTCTGCAGCAGTAGCGTTGTTACCTCACAGCAAGAGGTTCTCCCGGTTGATTCTCGGCTGGAGTGCAGGGAGTGCCTTCTGTGTGGAGTCTGCATGTCCACCCCGTGGTTGGGTGGGCATTCAAAAGACATGCGTAAATGGGTGTGCCTTTGTTGAAGGTTGAACGTCAAGCTGGAACCTCGGCATTCGTGAAAATCTACTGCCAATCATTAGAGGACCGGAGTTCCGCTGTGGCGACCCCTAACTGGGAAAAGCCGAAAGACAACAACAACAAGTCTTAAGTGATTTGGCAGAAAAACACAAATTTTTTGAGGAGCAGACCAAAAATATGAGGCAAAAATCTAGACATCCTGCGAAAATCTGGACAGTTGAGAGATATGAGTTGGCTCTTGAAAGGCCTCTAGGAGGGAAATTGAATATTTAACAGACTGACTGGCACTTTGCCAGAAACAAAGAGGCTCTGAGTTTATATGTTGTTTTTCCTTGGCACCCTTCCATGGGGTGTGCAATAATAAACTAGACAGTTCTCCACAACACTTTGTCATGGATGGCAGCAACAAACTGCATCATAAAGTAGGATATGCAGTTTTCAGGAAACTGAAGTGTGGAGATGCCAAGAAATAAAAGCAGTACCAATAGGCTCTCAAAAGACTGCTTATCCCCCAGTGTCCAGATAAAAACATTGATTAAGCCAAATGGTAAAAGAAGTTAAAACATTCTCTAAGACTTGCACCTGTCATGATGTTTGATAAACTGTATGTATCACACATGGGCAAGAAACATTCCTGCCAGTGATAGTAAAGGCCGTGTACAGTCACCATTGGACAGTCTGAATGCAGAAAGCACATGCATCGCTAAATGAATAACGCAACTTGCTTTGCTAATTGCACTAGCTTACCAATGGGCACACCATTGTCTTTTAGGAAAAGATATACCTGCAGTGCAAGGACAGAATCTGATGAAAGTCCATAGTGACTCATCAGTCATAACTGCTGATTGAAGAAGAGAAAACAGCAAACATGAAAAGAAACCGAAGACAGGTAACCTAAAAAAATAAGGAACAGTTTACATCACTGGGTAATTGCTACACAAAGGAGTTAGAATAATTGAAAGCTGACTCACAAACATGACAGCAGTAATGAAAAAGATATTTATAGAAAGAAGTAAACAGGCTTTGACAAGTCACCATTGTTGTGACATCTGCAATGGTAGCCAGTTAAGTTTTTTTTTTCTTTAATGGACTTATGCTGATAAAGAAACCACAAGTTATCTACAAAATTTGCTCTTGGAACTAGCACCATAAATGTGGGGATACCTCTCAACTGTACCAAATTCCTTGGTATTTACTAGTTTTGAGGGCAAAATAATGGGGTGCCACGAATTTCCAAGTGGCCCCTTTAATTCCCGATTTTTTTAGAATTTTTTTTTTTTTAATATATATACAACTTTAAAATTATGGATGATGTCACCACGCATTGCCAGTGTATAGGGGTGTGTGTAATGACATCAGCTTCTTCAGGCAGTGCCTGACTGCCTGTATGACTCTCAGAGGTGGGAGATTTCAAAAAAATAAAACACAAAAACTTCAGGTGTTAACAGCTGCCGAGACTTCGTGCAGCTTGTGAGGAACCTTCACTTTAACTGGACATAATGCTTTGATCAACCTGCAACGATGCCCGTAAATGTAAGATTGCTATCAACTTTCTTCCTCTTTTCACTGTCACCTCTGTACAGCTGGAGTAAAGGTAGGTTGTTACTTGTTAGAATTTTTATCTTGCCCTGTTATAAATGAGGGACTGATGTATTTTGTATTTTAAGCTGTACTTCGTGTCTTTATTTAAAATTCGGCTAAAATCAGGGGAAAATAAAAGTAAGTTTGTTGACAGAAACAGTTTGCAAACAAATCCAGATACTGCTACATGTGTTCAAAGACTATATATACATATATGTATCAATACAGCACACAAACCACTGCTTTGTGTATACACTTGCATTGCAGATTTACCGATAAGGAAAACATTTGATTAGTAAGTTTGAGTTAAGCTTTGAGACCACCAAAACATTACTTTTGTAGTGTTAAAAGCTAAACGTGTTTTAAGTGTTGCTGTTTGTTTACACCAGTTACATTTATGCCTTTCAGCTGTATGATTTAGGCATAACTGTAGTGCTGTGATTTTGCATTCAGATTAAGTTTTATTTGTCCTAAATGAAGCTTATGCAAAGATTGCTTATCAGTAACTATGGGGTGTTTCAAATGAATAGTAGCCATTCTAAAAAAATACAAAAGTAATCCTCTCATTCTCACTGTGTGCAACGATATTTGAAGGTCTCTGCTATGCTTTTTACTGTTCGGTATGCTTCTCAACTGTACAGATTTGTGCCCCGTATTTGTGGTCTGTTGCTCATAAAATTTGTGGTTTTCGGGTAAATCATGGAGGACTGAATTCACTAAATAATGACAGACATTTGAGTTTCAGACTTCATATCCTTCAGAAAAATGCATGTTAATGCAAACCCTGTTATTGTAGCAGTTAATTTTTTTTAAGAGCAATAAAATTTGTCCCTATTTTTGGGCCTTTGCCCCCCCCCCCCATTATTTTTGGCTTTGTCCAGATTTCTTGTGATAAGAGGTTGAGAGGTATGATTTTAGTGGTGCTTCTCGAGCATCAGGACTGCAAATAGTATATTTTATTTTTAGAGTGCGGTGCAATTATTTGATATTATGGGGAAAGACAGGTGTGCATGGAAATAATCACAATTACATTAAGTGTTTTGATGTATGATATCTGTGCTGTTAATGGACTTTTGCCTTAGAGTACTTAGTGTGTTTACTGCAATCCACGTGTTCATGCTTATTACGATTTTGCTGTTCTTTGCTAAAACAAAATTTTTATGGCTCAGTGAATAACGTAGTATAATAAATTATTAATCCTGCGGTAAGCACATTTTGATCACTATATCGTTACATAAGTCAAGTGTGATATAATTACACCCAGCTTGCAGACTCATTCTGTCAGTGATTGTCCCAATGGCACGTGGACTGTAGTGCTACTTTATAACCAACTTCTTTAGAATCTATTTTAATAAGAGTTTATTCAACAAGCGTGTAGGGTGGAACCAAGCTATTAGAAAAATCCTAAGCTCAAAATGTTGAGCAACAAACATAACAAAAATGAGAAAATTAGTGAGTCCAGGCTGTTCCTGTCATTTAAAATTAAGACTTTATTGAGGAATTAGGCAGATGAGTGCTGTTTCCTCCAGGTACTCCAGTTTCCTCCCACGTCCCAAAGACATGCTGTAGGTGGATTGGGCACTTTACATTGGCCCTAGGTGTGAGTATGTGCCTTCTGTGGAAGGTTGTGCACCAGACTGGCGACTCGACACCATAAAACTCCACTGCCAGTCATGAGTGGACAGGTGATCCGCTGTGGCGACCCCTAACCTGAAAAAGCTGAAAGAAGAAGAAGATATACACACACACATATATATATATATATATATATATATATATATATATATATATATATATATATATATATATATATATAAAATTATGTTCAGATTTTTTATACGTTTGTTACAAGACTCTTCTGTGATAGGATAATTAGGTATAGACAGAGCCAATGAAGTGTATTTGGAGGGGCTGGGCTTAGTCACTAAGTTAACGTAAGGTTTGTCCCCTTTTTTATATTAATAGGACCAAGAAAAATAGTGACAAATGTAGTGGCCTGATTGGTGGTCTTTTAAAACTTGGTTTGCATAGATTGGTAGTTTTGGTCAACCTGGGCTTGGTCACTAGGTAGACTAGAGGTACGTCCCCTTTTACTAAAAGGACCAATGAGAATAAAGCTAAATTTAATGGCCTGATTGGTGGTCTTTTAAAAACATAGTTTGTGTAGATTGGTGAGTTCTAAAAAAAGGATTACCTACATGTCACTAGGCCGAACACTGGAACTTTAACCTGTGTTTGTGTATATCTACAGTTGTGCTAAACATAAAGTCAAAAACTCAGAACGATGTTGGACTATAGAGGGAATCTTTCAACACTTTCACCTTAGCATTTTCAGAGTACAAATTAAATTGTTATGACTAAAGAGGTGGGGGTCGGGGGATTAGAATATTTTAAATAAGGTTGACATGGATTTAGCATAAAGAGTAATCAGTCTATTTTTGATTGTAAGGAATGTACTTTAGATCAGTGATAATTCTAAGATAGTAACAACTAACAAGGGCATAGAGGGAACGGTGGATCATTTTATGCAGTTGGTATGCCCGAAGAGGTGTTCGAAGCTGTTAGAAGAAACAAAAATGAGTATAAAAAATAACATTAAACATAAAATTAAAAATGAAAATAACCAATGAGTAAAATAAAGATAATAAGTTGGCATACATTATGGAAGAGCTGTAAGTATAGTGGGAATCACTAATTGACTCAATTTGGGGGAATGGGCTTGGCCATTAGACATACCTCTCAATCTCTCAGAGCAAGAAATCTGGACAAAGCCAAAAGTAATGGTGGGACAAAGGCCCAAAATAGGTACAAATTATAAATATTGCTCCTGTAAACTCAGTTGCTAGAATAACAGGTTTGTCCCATTACTGGTTATTTAGTGACTTAAATCTTCATGTTGGTATCCCACAATTCCATTACGGTGGGCAGGGTTACATGTTTATCTATGCAAAATTTATGTTAATCAGCATCCCAGTTTTTGGCCAGTTGTACCTGTGAAGGCTGCCAGCCTAGCTAGATAGAATTTTGTAGATAATTCTGTGTCATTGTAAATATTAATATAATCCAAAGGTTTGTGTAACAAATTAAGAAAGTTGTGTTATGTTCTGAGCTTCAAAAATGTAACCACAGTGCACCCTGCTGGAAGAAAGTTGATAAGTCAAGCATTTTGGGACTGTTTGATCTCAAGCCCAGATACAGGATATCTAGACTAAGGAATTCTTTCTATTGTTTTAGGACAAGAGTTAAATACTAGATTATACATGTAAATGTTTTTTATTGCTGTGGCTTCCTGCAGGTGCAGATTACAAAAAGAAATGTAAATTTTAAGTTCTGTCAGCCTGGGAAACTAAATCAGAACTGTTAAGAATGATGTAATCTGAAATGACTCAGCAGTACTATGTTATCAATTTAAGGACAGAAATAAAGGAGAGCATTGTGGATTTTGTCTGAAGAACATCAGCTCACCAGCACCTGTTTTGCTATGTAAGTAGGATCTTAGGCTTTAGTATTTCTCTTGAATTTAGATAGGAACTTAGCCAGATTAGTCTAGCTGTTGTTCTATATTTATATCAGACTATCCTACAATATTGTTTTAATGTTTCCTGTGATCTCTGATCTCTTTATTGTCATTGTGTTGAATTGATGAGTACTGTCTTGTGTTTTTATTATTTATTATTAAATATTTTAAACCTTTCAACTGTGGCTGTTTTGTGTAGAGATAATTTAAGCTCTTAGCAAGTATTTGCATGTATTTGGTGATACTGCCCAAGCCACTCCAATAGTCTTGCTGTTCAGCACACTTACTATTTGGATAACAGTAATATTGCACAGTGAAAATGAAAATGGTCACCCTTTGGTAAGGGCCTTATTAGTAGCTGATAAGAATAATTGGTGGCAGTGATTATTACCTTATAGCCTGGTGGGAGGGGGCATAGTTGGAGAACCTGTGCCAGCCTTCCCCAGAAGTGTCTGTGTGTTTATATATAAACCAGATCTCAAAGTTTGTGTGTCAGCTACTTGGGCAGGGACATGGAGCACTGGTTGGACAAAGAAGGTACTGGACATTTTGGCTTGACTACTCGGCTGAGATCTGAACCCTATAGCTGTGTCAGTGGGGAGTCTTATTGGGGATCTGGAGAGAAAGGGAGAAACCAGCCCCAGACTGACTGTGATCTCTGTGTGCTCTTAAGGGAAATTGTACATTACTATGTGTGTACTCCCCCCAATGTGCACGCCCCTCAATGGGGCTAGTGGTGAGGAATGAGGCTCCTTGATTACTGGTCCAGTGCGCAGGCATCACATATTAATTGTTTGGCAGTGGTGGGATATCCATATCAAATATTAATTGTTTGATAGTGGTGACTTAGCCACATCACATATTAATTGGCTTGTGGTGTGGATAGTGAATTCCTGTTTGTGTACAGTGATCACTGAAGTGTTTTTGTACTCTAAATCAGCCATGCTGTGAATATTCAGAGTTCAGATCACAATTGTTTTATTTCTTTTGTTATCTTAGTTAGTCAGGAAAAGCAGGCAAGCATGTCAGCAGAGGAGTACGGTAAGCTGACAAGGAGCCAGCTGGCTGGGAAGTGCCAGGCTAAAGGACTGGTGCATGAAAATCTGACTAAAGCAGACATGATTGCAGCTTTGGTTACAGCTGCATCAGGAAATAGCAAGCAGAAGGATGATAAGACTAGCCGTCGAGATGTACAACACTCAGAGTTTGGACAGCTCAACCTTTCTGCAAATGACTTAAAAATCCATTTGGAGCTAAAGGGACTTGAGTTGGGGGCCAGGTATTTGGAAACAGAAGCAGAAGAGAAAGTAAGACGTCTACAGGCTGTGGAGAATGAGAAACTGCTACATGTGGAAGCTGAGAAGATGAGGCAGACACAGCACAAAAAGTAGATGCTGACTCTTCAACAGAGTCATGGAGGTAATGGGGAAGGGAGTAACTGGACCCCAGAAGCACAAAAGGTCAGTAAATTTCTTTTGCAGGGGATAATTGTGATAGTTTCATTCATATGTTTGAGAGGATATGTAAACAGTATGATTTTGACCAAAGGCTCGGGGTACAGTTCCTGACCCCCCTTACTCCACGGTAAAGCTGTAACTGTGTTGTCCAAGATATCGGATTATGAATTTTTTGATTATACTGCTGTTAAGAATTGTTTGCTAGAATTTTTTAAGTTAACACCTGAAGCTTATAGGAAAAAGTTTCATGAGCATAGACGCAAGGCAGATGAAAATGTGTGTGAATATGTTGCTGAAATAAGCACTTATTTTCATAGGTGGTTGAGTGGATGTCAGGTCACCACTTTTGAAGGGCTGGCAGACATTTTGGAGAGGGAAAAAGCCCTTAGCACTTTTTCTGAGGACATGAGGATCTGGTTAGCCGATAGACAATGTGCTACTTCAGATGAGTTGGGGAAGAAGGGAGACTTATACCTAGCAATCAGGGCATCACTGCACTAGAAAGGGACACCCAGTGCTGCTCATGGGTGTAAGGAAACCCATGGTGGACAGCCCAGACTGCCCCAACATAATCTGCCAGTAGCAGGGGATGCCACTAGCCTGGGTACATGTCCAGGACCAAGGGTTAAATGTTCTGAATGCAACCAGTGGGGCAATGTGGCTTATAGATGTCCATGTAGGCAAGGTGGGGAACAAAAGGTGAGAGAGCCAGTAAGTGGGAAGGACAAAATTCCAATAGTAGGTTGTCTTGAGACAACAGGGGTATCAAACTACCATCCTGCAGATGTCCTGATAGGGAAGGATTTTGATGAGGCAGCACCATGTGTTTATGCAGTTACATGCAGTCAGGCTAGGAGAAGAGCATTTGGGTCTAGTAGCCTTGGGGAGTCCCAGTCAGACCGCATACTTGCAGCTAGGACTGATGAGGTGGTTACTTCAGGGAGGGAGTTACCCTGTAGCAGTGAGACTGAAGGTGAGCCACAGCTGGTTGTGGGTACTGATGTTCCCTTGGACACAATGGCTGCAAAGGTAGAGGTGAGTAGTAGTACCCAGGCTGACAGTGATGCATCACTGTCAGAGGATACCAGACTTCCTGTGTAGGGGGAGGTGGGTAGGGTTACAAAGAGAGAGTTGAGACAGGCTCAGCTCTCAAACCCTACATTACAAGGCCTGAGAGAGGTAGCTAGTGAGGTGCCTGATTCTCAAGGGAAGGGGGACTCTGTATACTGGGACAGAGGGTTACTGTATAGAGAGTGGACCTCTTAGGGTGGGCTAGAAGGTGAGAGAATATAGCAGTTAGTAGTGCCTAGAGCCTACCTTCTGTCACTTCTAGCCATAGCCCATGATAGTCCCTTTGCAGGTCATATGGGCATAAAATGTACAAAGAGATGCATTATGCAAAACTTTTATTGGCCTGGAATTTCCAGAGATGTAGCAGGGTACTGCAGGACCTCTGAGCAGTGCCAAAAGGTAGGCAAGACAGGAGACAAGGTGAGAGCTCCTTTGATGCCTTTGCCTGTGACTGGGAACCCATTTCAGAGGGTAGCTATGGATATTGTGGGGACTCTGAGTTCCCCAAGTTCCACAGGGAAAAAGTATATCCTAGTGGTGGTAGATCATGCTACAAGATACCCTGAGGCAGTGGCTTTGTCCTCCATTGAGGCGGAAAAGGTGGCAAATGCTTTGTTAGAGGTGTTCAGCAGGGTAGGTTTCCCAAAAGAAACACTGACTGACAGAGATGCCAATTTCATGTCAGATCTGCTGACTTGTCTGTGGAAGTAATGTGGGGTGAAGCCTACCAACCTCAGATTAATGGTCTTGTTGAGAGGTTAAACTTTACACTCAGGTCCATGCTACCGACATTTGCAGACCAGTTTAAGAGGGAGTGGGACAAATACTTGCCCCATCTGTTGTTTGCTTACAGAGAGGTTCCCCAGAAATCCACAGGTTTTTCACCCTTTGAGTTGTTGTATGGGCACAGGGTGAGGAGGCCTCTAGATTTAATTTGTGATGAGTTTGAAGGTGAGTGTAAATCTCACAAGGAGTCTGTTGTGGCATATGTTCTAAATGTCAGGACAAGGCTCAGGGAACTCATGGGCTTGGCCCAGGAGAACCTGGTAGAAGCCCAACAGCAGAAAAAGGTCTGGTATGACAGGAATGCTCGAGCTGGAGAGTATGTTATGGGGCAGCAGGTACTGGTTCTCATTCCTGTCAGACAAAACAAGCTGCAAGCAGCCTGGGAAGGACCCTACAAGGTGGTAAGGAAGGTCAGTGATGTTAACTACATGGTGGAACTGCTAGGCAGAAGGCAGGGGCACAAATTGTACCATGTTAACATGATGAAACCTTACCATCATAGGGCGGCCCTTGTGCTGAGTATTTGCAGTGGATTGCAGGAGGAGTCTGTGGGAGATCTGGTGACTGATCTGCTCAGTGAGGCTCAGACTGACACCTCAGTGGAAGGGGTAGCAATGTCCCAGCAGCTATCTCCTACCCAGGTTTGAGAAATCCTAGCAGTGTTACAGGAGTTTGGGAACATGTTCACTGGGAAACCAAGGCACACCCACCTGGTGCATCACCAGGTGGGTACAGGTCCCCAAAGGCCTATTAGGCAGGCCCCTTATAGGGTACCTGAGAGAGTCAAACAAATTCTGTGGGAGGAAATACAAGAAATGTGGGAACTAGGGGTAATTCAAGAGTCCAACAGTCCCTGGGCCTCCCCGGTGGTGCTGGTGCCAAAGGAGGATGGCAGCACTAGGATCTGTGTGGACTACAGGAAATTAAATAATCACACAGAGTCAGATGCTTACCCCGTGCCTAGGATAGATGAGGCCCTAGAGCAGCTGGGTGGGGCTAAGTATCTTACCACCATTGATCTTACCAAGGGTTACTGGCAGGTGCCCTTGACTCCCAGTGCTAGAGAGAGGTCAGCCTTTGTGACTCCTTTTGGCTTGCAGGAGTTCAAAAAGATGCCCTTTGGGATGAAAAATGCCCCAGTGACTTTCCAGAGGCTGGTAGAGCATATCCTAGCATGAGCAGGAGGGTTTGCCCTTGCTTACCTAGATGATATTGCCATCTACAGCCATTCCTGGCAAGAGCACCTTCAACATGTCAGGGAGGTGCTGCGCAGACTACAGAGGGTAGGGTTGACCATTAAGCCAAGCAAATGTCAGGTGGATATGGCAGAGGCAGCCTACATGGGACATAGAGTGGGGAGTGGTAAGATCAGACCAGAACCTGCCAAACTGGAAGCCATTCAGACATGGCCTGCACCTGTTACCAAAAAGCAGGTGAGGGCATTCTTAGGGACAGCAGAAACAGAAAGTTTGTCCCCAGTTATAGTACCATAGGTGCTCCCCTCATAGACCTGACAAGGTAAAACAGGCCAGATAAGGTAGTGTGGACCACAGCATGTGGGCAGGCATTCCAGAAGCTTAAAGAAGCTTTGGGAGCACTCCCTGTGTTAGCCAGTCCAAATTACAGCAAAGAATTTGTTGTGCAGGTAGATGCTTCAAACCATGGGGAGGGGGCTGTACTTAGCCAGATTTCTTTGGAGGGAGAAGAGCACCCAGTGGTTTATCTCAATTGTAGGCTCCAACCCAGGGAGGAATGCTATGCAGCTGTAGAAAAGGAATGTCTAGCCATAGTTTGGGCAATGCAGAAACTTCAGCCTTATCTTTCTGGAAGAAAATTCACTGTAGTTACAGTTCACAATCCCCTAAGATGGTTACACAGAGCCAGCCAAACAAATGCCAAGTTGCTAAGATGAAGCCTAGAGCAGCAAGCATATATGTCAGTGCAGCACCATAGTGGGATTAGCAATGCCAACGCAGATGGACTCTCAAGACAGAGAATGGGATAAGGTATACTCAGATAGACCTGACCATCTCAAGCAACGTTTCTCAAGGGTCACTTGAAAAACTAGCTTGAGTTCTCTCTCGGGGGGGGGGGATATATGAAAGCTTCCAGCCTAGCTATATAGAATTGTGTAGATAATTCTATGCATTTTAAATATTAATATAATCCACAGGCTTGTGTAACAAATGTAAGAAAGTTAAGTCATGTTCTGAGCTTCAAAAATGTAACCACAGTGCTCCCTGCTGGAAGAAAGCTGATAAGTCAAGCATTTTGGGACTGTTTGATCTCAAGCCCTGATACAGGATGTCTGGACTAAGGAATTCTTTCTATTGTTTTAAGACAAGAGTTAATTACTAGATTTTACATGTAAAATGTTTTTTATTGCTGTGGCTTCCTGCAAGTGCAGATTACAAAAAGAAATGTAAATTTTAAGTTCTTTGAGCCTGGGAAACTAAATCAAAACTGTTAAGAAAGATGTAATCTGAAATGACTCAGCAGTACTATATTTATCAATTTAAGGACAGAAAGAAAAGAGAGCATTTTGGATTTTGTCTGAAAAACATCAGCTCACCAGCACCTGCTTTGCTATGTTAGTAGGATCTTAGACTTTGGTATTTTTCTTAGAGTTAGAAAGGAATTTAGCCAGATTAGTCTAGCTGTTTTTCTGAGGCTGCGGTGGTGCAGCGGTTAGCATTGTTACCTCATAGCAAGAGGTTCTCTGGTTCGATTCTTGACTGGAGCACCTTCTGTGTGGACTCTGCATGTCCTCCCCACAGTCGAGTTACACTTAAAGACATGCAGGTAGGTGCGTGCATTCCTGAATAGGTGTGCCTTCATTGAAGGTTGGGCATTGGGCTGGCACCCTCGGCACCATAAAATTCTACTGCCAATCATAAGCGGAATGGCATTCCGCATGGTGTCCCCTAACCAGGAAAAGCCAAAAGACATTACTATAGTCTAGCTGTTTTTTCTATAGTTATGTCAGACTATCCTACAATATCGTTTGAAAGTTTCCTGTGATCTCTGAACTCTTTATTGTCATTTTGTTGAATTGATGAGTATTGTCTTGTGTTTTTATTATTTATTATTAAATATTTTAAACCTTTCAACTGTGGATGTTTTGTGTAGAGATAATTTAAGCTCTTAGTGAGTAATTGCATGTATTTGGTGATACTGTCCAAGCCACTCCAACAGTCTTGCTGTTCAGCACACTTACTATTTGGATAACAGTAATATTACACAGTGAAATTGGTCACCCTTTGGGAATGGCCTTATTAGTAGCTAATAAGAGTAGTTAGTGGTAGTGATTATTACCTTATAGCCTGGCAGGAGGGAGCATAGCTGGAGAACCTGTGTCAGCCTTCCCCAGGAGTGTCTGTGTATTTTTATATAAACCAAATCTCAAATTATGCGTGTGTGTCAGCTACCTGGGCAGAGACACAAAGCACTGGATGGACAAAGAGGGTAATGGAGGTTTTGACTTGACTACTCGGCTGGGATCTGAACCCTATAGATGTGCCAGTGGGGAGTCTTATTGGGGATCTGGAGAGAAAGGGAAAAACCAGCCCCAGGCTGACTGTGATCTCTGTGTGCTCTTAAGGGAAATTGTACTTTACTGTGTGTGTACTTGTTATCCCCCCAATGTGCACACCCATCACTGGTGCTAGTGGTGAGGATTGAGGATCCTTGATTACTGGGCCAGTGTGCTGGCATCACAGTACCTAATTTTCATGTGCCTTTGTACAGATTTTTGATATTTCCAGGTTGAGAGGTATGGAGACGAGTATTAATATTTGGTTCTTTATCTTTAACAAGTCCTACATCCAGAAAATCTAAAAACATGGATGAGTAGTGCAAAGTAAACTTTAAAAATTCAGTGTCTGTTTCCAAATATGAGATCAAGTGTTTCCAGTATTCCAAGTTGTCTTCCCATATGAAATAAATATAGTCTACAAACCAAGCATAAAATTGTATAGCTGGTAAATATGGATTATCACAGTGAAAAAAATATTTGTCTTCCCAATCAGCCATTACCAAATTTGCATAACTATTGGCACAGGGTGTGCCCATGGCTACACTCCATCTTTGCCAATAGATGCTATTATCAAAAACAATGATGTAAGATTGGACTGTTCTCTATAAAAAGGTGGAAATAACTTACAAATGGCAGATATAAAGAGGGGCTTGGAGAAGCCCAAAATCACTTTTATTGTTTTAATAAAGTGCTTTTATGTCTTATGTCTTAGCGACTGCTGCAATTTGTTTTGTATTATATGCTGTTTTGTTCTGTAGCAGCTCTTTAACTGCTCAATCCCTTGTTCTTGGATATTTGAATGTTATTTAGTATCTACACCTCAGATATCAGAATGTAAAAAAATAAGAAATAACTGTTCAAAGTAATTATAATCCCCCAACACCTACACACAAACACACACATATTGCTGTTATGTATATTACTGTGACTGTAGATTTCAGATGTTTGTAATCGAATAAATGAATACATTGATGTTTGCAAGACATCTCACTACTGTCAGAATATATTGTGTAACCAAGTGCAATAATACTAGTAGGTACTAAACTTTGTGTACCTCTTACTATACTTGCTACAGGAAATGTCCAGAAATAAACAGGGGACATATCTGTTATATCAGAGGAATCAGCTTACAAAATGCAAAATACATTTCTTCATATGGTACTTCAACATAAGGAGGAGCATAGCTGTTTCTTCAGCATATTATGAGACAGTCACCACCATGCATGATGTGACAATGTAAGCTAGTGCCAGCTATGCCAGAAAAAGTAAGGCATAGCTAGCTGAAGTTTTGTAAATAATTATATGTCATTTGTATATCAAACTGGTTTATACAAGTGCCTGTGTTGTAACTGTATTTGTAAAGCTGCTTGTGTTAAAAATTTACCAACAGTGGGTCCTGTTGGACAGAAAAGAATGCACCTGTATGTCAGACTGTATTGTAACTGTTGAAATGAATATATTGTAACAGTGGACACTGGAACAGAAGAGGTTAATTTCAGTCCAGCTAACTTTGAAAATTTGTCTGAAATTAAATTACATGGTTTAGGCGATAAAGATTGTATCTTACAGTTCTGATTACAGCCATAGACAAAATGTTTGTGAAAAACAGGACTAGGAATCCTACTATATTGTCCTTAGGGGTGAAATAATTGCTAGCCTGGAAGGGTGGAAGCTTTTGAAATGGTTTTATAGCTTCCAGATGGTATAACACATCCTAGCAAAGCTCTATGTGTATGTATTATGACACATATGTGCTAGATTCTGGTTCAGTTGCTAGTAAAGGGGGTAGTGTGGGTAACCAGAGTCAGATGACCAGATGTATGTGATGTCATTCTGTAATCCAGCACTGAAATGATGTTTTAATACTAGATGAGACAGAAGTCTCAGGGCACTCTTTTTTCTATTGAAAGGATCAACTTATCCCACTTGACCCTTGCATTCTTCCTCTCCCAGATAAATTCCTTCAACTCTTTATTAACTATTGTCCACAACTTCTCCTCTGGCTGATAAAAGTATATATGACCTGTGTATAAAACTAAAGGGACTAAAACAATTTCACTGTTTGTACCCTGTTATTCATATCCATAAACAAGAGCTTCCAGTTTCTCCGTTTTTATATTATCTTTTGCTTAGTCACTTCCCACAAACACTTAGCTGCCATAACAGAATCTTTTTTAACCCATACTCACAAATACTTCATTTTATCATGTCCCCACAAATATGGGAATTGCTGAACCAATTCATGTGTGAGTACATGCAGTAGTTTATAGCTGTATCCTTTGTTTTGTCTTCATTGATTTTATATCCTGAAAAGACTTGAAATTCTCTCAGAATGCTCCACAATACATTTTCTGATTTTACTGGGTAGAAAATAATATCATCTGCAAATAAAGCCAACTTTTCTTGATTGCCATTCCAATTATAGCCTTGAATTTCTGAATCATTAGTTTTCTTTGCCAATGGCTCTAAATATAAAGCAAATAACAAAGGGGAAAGAGGATACCCTGTCTGGTTCCTCTGTTCAGGCACAACCTATCAAAAAGGAAGCCTCCCACTTTAATTTTTGCCTCCGATCTGTAATATATCCTAATTAACTTTATGATTGTACCAGGAAAGATATTCTTCCAGTACCCTACTCAAAATCCCAACTTACTCTGTTGAATGCTTTCCTGCATCAAGACCCATCAACAGCAGTGGTATTTTCTTATATTCTGCTTTCTTCTGGATCATCATTGTTCTAGTAATGCTGTCAAATGTTTTTATCTCTCCAAAAAACATTGATTCATATCTATCAATTTTGGCAATACCTGTGCTATTCTTTTATTTATTAGAGACATAAACACTTTAAAATCCTAGTTTAAAATTGAAATAGGCCTATATGAAGCCAGGTCTGATGGGTCTTTATTGTATTTAGGTATTACAGCCACCACAGCTTTCTTCCAGGATATTTGTGTTTCCCCTCCTTTTAAAACACTTTTAAACAAAACCTGCCAGATCTTTATCACATTCTTCCCTCCTAACTCCCAAACCTCCACAATCTGTTCCTGGGGACTTTACAGAAGATTGATTGTACACCACCATTTTTATCTCATCTCCTCCTATCTTAACTGTTATTTGTTGAGCTTCATCTACCTATAACCTTTGCATAACTTAAGTCTTCCATAAATATTTCGCCTTGTGCTTTTACTTCATTTCCACATTCCTCTGTTTTATTCAAATTTTCATAAAAATTCTGAAATATCTCTAATAACTCTACAGGATCTTAGGTTATTTTTCCTATTATAAGTTCCCCATGTTTGGCAAAAACGCTTTCTACATTCTGTTGCCTAACTCATTGTGTTAAAAGATTTTTTGCTTTAGAGTTATTATCAAAAACAGTTGCTTAACAGCAATCTTTCTAAACTCATACATATTATCCAGATACTCCCTTATTTTCTTTTCTTAACCATATCTCTTTTTCTTTCTTAAAGTCTTTCATTTCATCCCACTCACTAGCTATAACTGCTGAAGAAATTTCTATCTTCCTAATAACTCCTGAATAATTGGTCTATATCATAAAGATGAAACATCAAAAGAGCGAACGTTCTTACATCGATCACAAATAATCAAAGCTGCAAAACCTCGAATGACCACAACAGCGATTTTTTTTCCCAGGGAAAAAAAATCACTGGCCCAACAAAAAAAAAAAATCTAAACATAAAATAAAGTGGGGGGCTTCGCCCACCACAACCCCCCTACTTAAATATATCAACTCTGAGATCACACTACAGTGGAGGAAACGGCAAAGGCCTGACAATGGCCCAGCGATTTTTCTCCCTGAGAAAAAAATCACTGTTGTGGCTGCTTGAGGTTTTGCAGCTTCAATTATTTGTGGTTGTTGTGCTCTTTTGACAGTTCATCTTTAAGACCCAAATAATTTGCACTATCCATTCCTTGAATTCCTCTCTTTTTAATGGGTCTATGGGAAAGCACTAGTGTCTCCTCTTTATTTCACTACCCTGCATGTTTATCTTAGTTGTTATTGGCACATGATCTGAAGTAGTTATTGGATCTGTGCCAAAGCGTTCAATGGCATGTACATGTTCCTGTGAAATATAAATTCTGTCTAGTCTAGCCCAGTTATTGTACCATGGGAAATGTAAATTCCCTCCAAGTTCCTACTACTGAATTCCCATCTGCCATATCAATTTTTTTCATAAATATCTTCAGAAATCTACACGTTTTTGTAATATTTTCTCTTCTAGCCCCCATGTGCATTCTTAGTGTTGTAGATCAGATTCCAGTCCCTAACTATAAGTAATATTCACTTCTAAAAGCTTATTATTTCTCCTCAAATTTTCATTAAGCTCAATAATAGTAGTTTTAGGTGGAATATAAATACATGCCAGTGTAACCCTCCTCCCTTGCCAGTATCCCCTTACTACCATAACTCTACCATTACTATCTTTTTCCCTACTAGTTAGTATAAGTTAGTATAAGTACACCCTTTTCTTTGTCTCTGATACTCTGATGAATATCAATCCTGACTACTTTCCAAATGTGTTTCCTGTAGCATTGCTATTTGGCTTCTGTATTTCTTAATGTAATTCGATACTGTTACCTTTTAGTCTATATCTGTGAGGCCATTCATGTTCTACAATACTATGTTTGGTGTAGACATTATGATAAGCAGAAGCCAGTCATCTTTTTTCGACTGCAGGAGGGAGATGAAGCTTGTAGCACAGTGTGGTTATTGTGGCACATACCTCCTATGTAATCCTATATTTCTTGTTCTGTTAATCGGGCATCTTCACTAATGCTACCCTTCCAACTGTGTCTCCTTCCAGCAGGTCATAAAGCCAAGGAGCTTCAATCACATGGGCTGCACACAGATCCTTCCCATGTGGCTGCAGCTGTGGCAGGTGAGAGAGCAGAGGATGCTTTGTTGGGGGATTCTATCGTCTTCCAGGCAAGTAGCCCCATTTGACTGCCTGCTTTGACCCAGCAGTCAATGTGGCAGGAGATGCAAGAAGGAGTTAATGGTGGAATGACCCACTGGGTAGCCTCTTCTGGAGCACATAGCACATGAACACATGTGGCTGGTCCCTGAAAACAGGCCACCAAAAGAGTTTGTGGTCTCTATCATTATCCTCTCTGACACAACTGAACCATCTTCTGCATCTAACTGATATCCCTCTGGACTATTTGCAAGCAGCATACTGACTACTACCCATTCTATCCTCAGCCAGTTATATAGCCTGAACATGCACATTGTTTACCTTCTGTTTGTCTCTGTACAGACTTTTGTCTCCCCTCACAGACTGTGCACATTCACACTGCCTATCCTTCACTGCTGCCTGTCCTTCCCCCGCCTTTCCTCCCCTTTTTCCTTAATACCCTTCCCACTATTCCTTATCTATATATGTATGTGCAGAATAGATGACTAACCACGGAAACAAGCTTCCTTCCTTCCTTCTTTCCTTCTCAGCCCCCGAATTTCCTTAATGCTTCCCTTCTGTATCTCTTCTCACTATAGTCCCCCATTTCCTACTTTGTGCTTGTGCATGTAAGCGTGCGTATGTATTAAATTAGCATAAGCAATTCTTTACATTTTTTCAGAGAGAAACATTTTTCTCTGTTCTGTTTTTGCTCATGTTTTCGCTATGTAACCTTTTCCTGGGAATTCTTGGTTTAGTACATAATAGCAGCAAACGTACAGTTGTGTAAGTAAACTTACCATTACAGTAAATGTCAATGTTCACTGCTGCAGTAGTCTAAACTATATGGGGTTTATCTATCCTGCAAGGATATAACACCCAGCCAGCTTCCAAAGCTTCAGAGCTCCTTCCTCACATCCAAACCATAAGTCAGCTCAAGCTGAGAAGACTAAAAAGACAGGTTTGTGTGCCAAGCCCTTCAGAGATTTTATGCCAACAGAGAGGGAGCCTGAACACTGAAGGACAATGCTGGGAACAACAAAAATAAAACTCCACACCCTGGCAATAACAACACACCAAGAAACAAAGGTGGATGGAGGGAGGGAGCAGGTAGTACTGCAGTGGTCATTTAAACATGTACTGTTATGGTAACTTTACTAACACAACAGTACTATGTTCTTCATATTGATCACTGCTGAAATAGCCTAAGCTGTATGGGTAGTTTACCATAGCTCACAACTTTTGAGAAGTGTAAAGAGAAGAGTCAAGGAGCCCATGGAGAATGGTCCTAGCAAAGCCTAATCTAGACCTAGAGAAGAAATTAAGTTGATAGTGCGTATATATGTACAGATGACCAAGCTACTACTAGAATACTTCTAAGACCCAACCCTTTCCAAAAACTCATAGATTTAGCCAAGGCCCTGGCAGAGTGGGCCTTGACCCGACTTGGAATAGGTTTGTTGTGGTGACCATAACAAAAAGTAATAGCCTTAGACAAACATTAGAAATAGTCTGTTTTGACACAGGAGGTCCCTCCTTCTTCTTGTCTTCACAAGAAATCAGCAAGTGATCTCAAGATCTGATAGATCTGATTCTGTCAAGATAGTAACTGAGTTGTCTGTGGACACCCAAGGTATGGAGTATCCTTTCTCCCTCATTTTTAGGTTCAGAAAAGAAATAGGGAGATGGCTATTTTGGCTTAAAGGACACTCAAATATCATTTTAGGCATAAAAGAAGGATTAATTCTCATAGAAACCCTGATGTTGTGGAAAATGGGGTGGGACTGACTTACCATAAGAACTTGCAACTTAGATATCTTTCTTGCAGAGGTCAGAGCAATCAGCAAAACTGTTTTCCATGTTAAGAACCTTAAGTCAACCAGGTTAGCTGGTTCAAATGGAGCAAGTGTCAGCTTCTCTAATGCAAAATTAAGATCCCAAGGAGGGGTCACTGGTTTCCTAGGAGGCATCTTATACAAAACCCCTTTCAAAAAAATGCATTGAAAGAAGAGGCTCCATGGGCATACATGCTGAAATGGCCGATAAATGAACCTTGATGGAGAAGTAAGAAAGTCCATAGGATAATGACTCACACAAATGTTGTAAATCCACAGAACAACTAGTCCTGAATGGGTGGTAGTTATCTCATGCGTACCAACTAGAGAACCTTTTCCATTTGCTAATATATGATTTTCTAGTAGCAAGCTTTCTTGTCTCTGTTAATACCTGCTGCATGTCCTCAGTAAACAGGTGCCTCATGGTAAACAAGATCATATCATCCAGGCAGTTAATTGAAGTTGATTGGGGTCAGAATGTATCAAACACCCCTGTTCTTGTGTGAGTAGATCCAGTCTGTGAGAAAACCTGGCTGTTTCCAAAAAAAGGAAGAACCACTATTACATGGGCCAGAAGACAGTCACCACAATGATCATGGGGGATTACTTCTGAAATTTCAGAATTACCGTGGATATCAGTGGGAAGACTAGAAAAGCATACAGGAACATTCCTGGCCAAGGAAAAGAAACGAAAAAAGGAGAGTATCTGTCTTCTAGGCCTTCTTGCATGGAGTCCTGGAGCAAAATCTTGCCAACTGATTGTTCTGAGAGAAGGCAAGTAGCTCTGATTGTGGAACACCCCACAGAAGGATTAAACCTTTTAGGACCCCCAATCGAGTTTTGATTCATGAGGGTATGATTTTTCCTGCTCAACTTGTCTGCCACACAGTTTTGTTCTGAATGAATGCAAGATGCCTGTAGGATGAAATTGTGTTGTGAAGCTATATTCCAAGCTAACATGCATAGTCTGCAAAGGGGGTATGACCTGGTTCTCCCTTGCTTGTTGATATGCCACATTTATTTATTTATTTATTTATTTAATTTACATTTGTTGACTGGGTTGTCCGACTGAGCTAAGTAGCCCTTTTTCAGCGGAGGCCCAGGGAGAAATGCTCCACATGTTCTACAGATTATAATTTACAAAAATAAGTAAACAACCAACAACTGGTTTACAGAAAATATTCAAAGCACAATACACATAAAAAACAAGGATTTATTACAGTAAATTAATCATTGTGTCTGTCAGATTTATAATCCACACGACTGTGGTATTGTCTATAACAACTTGAAAATGGCCTGGGGGACCAAAGGTGATTCATAAAATTGAATGCCTTGATCAGGGCTAGCATCTCTTTTATATTTAAGTGTTGCATCTGTTCTTGGCATCCCGCACACCTTGCACTTTGATCCCTTCTGAAAGCAAAGTTCAAGGTGACAGACTGCTTTGGAACACAGAGGGAGAAGTGGAAAACTGGATTTAAGCACATTTGCTATCTCATCATGATTTTCCTTTTGACAAAACCAGCACTGGGATTTGAAAGGATAGAGGGTGTTGGTAATGGGACCAAACAGACTTCAGATACCACTGTATCATTCTCATGTGGAGAATTCTAGGAGTATCATGAGAATCACAGGTGCCATTAGACCCAAAATCCTGAGGTGTTCCCTCACAGTGACCAAAATCTGAGTGGAAAACCTTAGGAATAGATCTAGAGAGAGATCTATTATTTTCCTATGGAAGAAAAGCTCTATAAACTTAAATGTCTAGCTGACACCACAGGAACCGAATCCTAAAGAATTCAAAGAAGACTTTTGAATGTTCTTTTGTAATCCCAGCCTGTGTAAGTGATCTCTCATCCAAATGAGAAATTCCTGTCACTTTGTAAAAGACTCTGCAAAGATAAGCAAGTTGTTTCAATATGAAAATTTTGGATACTCTGTAGACTGCAATGAGCTATAACTGGGACTAGACCATGAACATTCTTGATGCAGTGGATAGATCAAAGGGTCAGGCAGAGAACTGATAATGTGATCTAGGCACACAGAACCTTAAAAAACACAAAGTCTGAATGAATAGGGATGTAATGATAAGCTCGTTTTAATCTAGAATTACTAGGAAATTTGAATGAGTAAGAAGAGGTAACAGGTTGTGACATGACAGCATTTTGAACTATGGCACTGTCACAACCAAGTTTAGGAAATAAAGATCCAGAACTTGTCTCCAAGCATTTTCTTTCTTTGGCACTAAAAACATCCTTGAATAAAAACCTTTTTCCACCTGGAAAGGAGGCACTAGTTCTAGCATTCTCAGGGAGAGCATGTGATGAAGGACTGGTGGAAATAAGAGTCTGATCTGATGGATGAGGAATTACCCCCTGGAAAGAAATGATCTCCTCATTGCCATCTGTAAACTTAATGATCTTCAGAACACATTTGTCTGAAACTATATGTTGACAAAGAGAAAAGTGAAGATTACAATTTTCTGGAAGAGAAAGGGGATTTCCAGAGTGTGGAACACGGTCCCTTAAATAGTCATTCTGATGTGTTGGACTGTTCTTGGTTTTGGGTAGGTCCTGAATTCTATTTTGTAACCCCCTTGCCCTTTCTTCTTAGACATCTGTTTAACTGCATTTTGTTGAGACTGTATATTTTGTTTTTTGCCAAACCTGGATAAGGGGTCAGAGAATCCCTTAGAAATTTTGGAAAAGGAGGGCTAAGAATTCATAGAGATTCACTGAATCAGCTTACCCCTCTCATCACACTTTTTGATCATCTCTGCAGCAGAGGGGCTCAAATCTAAATCTCTATCAAAAGGAGAATTTAAAATCAAATTTTTAACATCTGGGAGGTTCTGAGAATGCAGCCAGGCAAACCTCCTCAAAACAGTACCAGTGGCCAAAGCCCTTGAAAAAGAATTAACTGAATCATACATATATTAGAAACAATGAGTAGTGACTGGTACAATAGAAGAAACTAAATTATTTAAAGCAGTTTTTCCTCATAAATGGCTGACAAGACATTCCTCATACTTTCACATTTAGTTAGAACAAACCTTAACATATGAGCCTGACTATTCAAATTTCTGAAAGTCAAAGTTACAGAAGCCTGCAGCCACCTTCCCATTAGTAGGATTGGATTTTATGAAATGTTTAGCAGCTGAAGGATTAATTAAAGCTATAGCTACTGGGTCAGGTTTGGGAAGACTGTATACAAACTTAAAAGACTGGGGAATGCTGTACATCGTATCTGCCTTTTTAAGGTCAGCTGGCTGAATGCAAGAAAAATTGCAGTCAGTAACACAAATCCTCTAAAGCTGACAGAAATGAAGGAATAGGAGAAGGCTCTGGAAATTCCTTCTATAACAGCTCATAGTAATTTCTGAGGGACTGAGAAACCTCAGTGTTCTTCCACTGAAAACACTAGGACATTCTGGAAATAGTCTCAAAGAAAGATAAACACCCACAAAGAGAATCAGAAACTAAGTTCTCCTCAGAGTCTGAAACAGAAATCTGAGGAGAAAATCCTGTATCTGTCAATTCTTCTTCCTGTCCACATTCAGAATCTTCAATCTCTTCAGGAAAAGAGCTTTTCCTCTTTCTTTTACCAGAAACTATTTTATAAGAAGGAGCAATAGTCTGAATTAAACCCTGGGACAGATCCAATAACTTACTCTTGTCCAAGGAAATTTAAAGAGGAATAGATGCATATTTAGATTTCTGTTTTTTTGACAGGAAAAATAGGACCATTAGTATTATTAATTACAGCAGCAGCTTCACCAGGGATGGGCACAGCATTCTAACAAACCAGGGAATTATCTGTTCAATTTCCCAGGACAGACAACAGTGGCTCTTCCTTGTCCCCTTAGGAGACCCCAATAGCCACAGGGAACATAGCTGAACTCCAGTCCATAGTGGCTGTAGGTGTTACACCAGAGGGATCCTGGTAAAAGATGAGTGGTCTGAGGTACAACTCATGGCCACAGCAGAGTCAGCTGCCTGTCACTGAGGCAAACTGCTAGCCTGCTGTGGTGGCAAAGGCTGTTTGCTTAGTTTTTTCTTTTTCAGCCTAGAAGTAGAACTGACCATGGGACAGACAGTTTGTTCCATGGTCAAGCCAAAAATGGTGTCTTTTTCCCATGGAAAATAAGCAGCAAAAGCCAATAAAAATTTGAAGTCTTTAAAAGTCAGTTTTTCGCAGAAAAAAACACAGTAAAAAGCAGTTTAACACATTTTGCCAACTCCAAAACCTAAAATAAACACAATTTCTTCACAGAAAACAAAATGTTCTAAGTACTTTAAATAACTTTTAAACATAACAGGAAAAAAAGTGTTCCCATTTACAAGTATAATGCAGTCTTATGACACTCCATTAAAACACAAACTCCTAATAACTTTCTTGAACAGGAAACTGCTATCAACAAACTTTTTTTTTAAATAGAAATAAGAGTGTTTTTTCCCTCTGAAGGGAAGTTTTCTTTCAAGCAAAGGAACAGATCAAGCTGACCTTCAAGCCTCGAAAGCCTTGGAGGTCCACTCTCTTTAGTTGGAGGAAAGCTCTGAAGGTCTTGATGCCCAAACGTGTGTTTTAGTTATCTCAGCTCAAGCTGACTGATGGTTTTAGTGTGTGGAAGGTGTTCTGAAGCTTTGGAAGCTGCCTGGCTGTTATATTCTTGCAAGATATAATCAATATAGCTTAGGCTACTTCAGCAGGGATCAATATGAAGGACATTCAAAATTTCTTTCTTACCCTCTGTTGTCTACCTGATTGTGTCTAAGCTTTTTTGGTTGGCTAATCATTTTTTTTTTCTGGTTATTTTCTATCATAACAGGGTCGCTAAGATGACAGCCTAACATTCTGGCATGATTTCTGTTATTCTTTTCAGTGTGAATTGACAAAGTAAGTTTTATTACTTGCCCCCTGTTGAAAAGCTATTCTCAGCTCTGTTGTGTAATCGTACTAACATATTTATAGTCTCTGAGTCAGGAATGCCAGCAGCCAGACTCTTCTCCAAGACCAGTATTATCTAATTTTTCTTTCCCCTACTGTATACCTTTCCTTCCCTACTAGCAAATTTTTTTGCCCTTAGTCACCTGTTTTAATATTACTTCTGAACACTAGGTGGCAGTCTAACCTGGCCTAGAACCCTTACCCTCTTTCCATTGATACTAGTTTCAGCTCTTTACATTATTCCTTCCTATTTTATCCTCCCTTGCCCTGCTGCCTAGCTATTCCCTTAATTCTCTCTCTCTGCCCTTAGTCCGCACTCCTATCATCTTCTGTCCTCAGCAGACTAGTAAGCTATACATTTTTTCCTCTTCTGTACCCTTTGTCTTAAACCATACCTGCTTCACTAGAAGCTACTTACCTGCTTCACCTTCTCTCTCTCTGGACTGTTACTGCTCACTGATTGCCTCCTTCACTACTTGCTCTAACCACTCCGTTCGCCCTGCAGACTCACTCCGCTCCCCTACCCTACCCCCAATTCCCACCCCTAGTGCTGTTAAACTTATACCTATCAAGTCGCACCCACTATACTACTCATCCTATCACCTTAAACATATACTCATCAACTCCTCCCCTTATCTCACTCCTTAATCATCTCTACTCCATCACAGTATCTATAACCACTGCTCTTTACCTCTATCAGCATATCTACTCCTCCCCTCAACCTCCTCTGACTATCCTACCACACTACAACATTTATTTAACCCTACCCAATAACTGTATTTTAACCTACCTGTCAACTTTACATAACCTTTTACCCTACTATTACAAATGGCCTACTCACATAAACCTATCCTCAAAAAATCTCTTCTCTTTTCTTCTTTATTAATATTTCTAACCTTAACCTATACCCTCACCTCCCATGAACACTACACTCTGGTATATAAGGTGTCCCACCTGCATACACTACCAACTATACATCCCAACTCCTTCTCTCACAGCAACATTACCTCTACTTCAGATCATCTGCTTCCTAGGTTCCATAGATATACCCACGTTACTTACTTCCCCAACAAGATTAGCCTACCCAAGCACTATAAAACTATAAAACTTTCACTTTAACAATCTACAAACATTCTAATAGATGGGGACATTCATCCTAACCCTGGCCCAATTCCACTAACTAACAATCTACAAAAACAATCATTCAATTATGCTTCCTCCTCTATAAGATCAGGTAATTCCCTCAAAATAGCTCAACTTAATATCCGTAGCATTAACAACAAAATTAGTCAACTGCATGCTCTCTTACAAGCACATGTATTTGATATTCTTTGCCTTACAGAAACTTGGCTGAAACCTTCTACTCATGACCTAGAAATAACCCCACCTGGATACAATATCCTAAGATGTGACCATACATCAAAAAAGGGTGGAGGTGTAGCCATCTTGTTTAAATCTGAACTTCTTGTTTCATCCTACGATGTGTTACTACCTTCAAATACCAATACTGAAACCCTTACTGTCAAACTCCAAATTAATAGCTCTAAGTCTATCTATATAATCTGCTCTTACATCCCTCCAGGAAATAATATTAGCACTCTTGAAAACATTCTCAGTAGCCTTTCCACCCACCTACCTCAAGAAACTATAATATTAGGAGACTTTGATATAGACTGGACTACATGTAATTCCCCCAACCCTAACACCCACATTAATCTATTTGGTTTCACTCAAATAATAAACTCCCCCACTAGAATCCATAAACCTAGTAATAAAGAAACTACTCTTGACTGGAGCCTTATAAACAGTCACCCTGAAACTTACAAAACAGGAACTCTCCCAGATGACATTAGTGATTACTTTCTAACCTACATAATAAAACAAAAGAAATACAGCCCTAATAATAACAATTATTTTACCTACCGTTCGAGAAAACACTTCAAAGCAGAAAACTTTCAAAATGAGCTAAAAGCCTGTAACTGGTCAACTCTAAAGCAACTTAGTCTGGATGAAGCAGTCTCTTACTTTAATTCTACATTCCTTCAAATTCTAAGCAGCCATGCCCCCTTCTGCTCCTCCAGAGTTAAGACCAAAATAGCCCCTTGGTTCACAAAACAAACCAGAGAAAAAATGTTCCTACGGAACAAAATATGGGCAAAATGGAGAGCCTCTAAAAGCTCTGCAGACCACCTATATTTTAAACAGTTAAGAAATGCTATCAAAAAAGACATCATCTTAGGCAAAAAAACTACTATTCCCACCTTCAACAATCACACTCTAAAACCCCTCAAAAGTTTTGGTCAGGCATTAATAAACTTCTAAAACCAGGGCAGGCTAGAACTCCATCCCCCTGCTCTATTCCCCATAATAATCCTCTGCAAATAGCTAATGCTTTTAACAATTACTTCATTGAAGCTATTCAAACTCTAACAAAAACACTAGCACCCATTACCCTCCCCCCTTCACAATATACAAACAGTTCACTTCCTTCCTTACAGATACAACCTGTGCCAACATCATTTATCTGCAAACTCCTTCAAAAACTCAAACCTGGCACCCCCTCTGCTGACTGCCTGCCAGCAGAATACCTTCAAATAGCTGCTAAAGCCATAGCTTACCCCATATCCATCCTTATAAACAGAACAATCACAGAAGGCTACATACCTTCCATATGGAAAGTCTCCCATATAATCCCCTTGCACAAAGGAGGTAAATCCACTGATATCTCCAACTACCGGCCAATTGCTCTACTCTCTCCATTAGCCAAAACAATGGAAAATGTATTCACCATCAACTACTTCAGCACCTTACTACTGAAAGATTGCCAAAAGCCGAACTTCGGAAAATTGCCGGTTTATTTTAAACGTTACAATAAAAACACGTTTTTCGTCTCACCTAAATGTGGGACTTCTTCAGAAACAAACAATTTAAAATTTCAAAGACTTGTATTTATACATCCTTGTTTATTTGACACCAAAAATTTGAATGCCATTTATTGTGGTTTAAAGGGACATGACTTCCAAAAATACTTTTCTTAATAGAATGAAAGACTTGTTCCCTTACTGTTTTTAAACTCAATTCAATGTATAAAATTTATTATATTAAATTATGTTAAGATTCTATATTAAAATAAAAACATAAGAAATCACTAACATGAAAATTCATTATTAAATGTTACTAAATCACATATAAAAATAGAAGTAAAGTTAATTAAGTAAAATTAAAATAAAAATGAAAATACCTAAAATGCGTTAATACCTGAATTGCATATGAAGACATAATTTAATATAATAAATTTTATACATTGAATTATATTACATATATTTCACACATTATATATCACTTATTTCATTTTTAATAAATGGCACAAACAAGATGAGTATTTTAAAAGAAAAGCTGCATTACCAATCATAATAAATATATTTGATGTTTCATAATAAATGTATCTGATGTTTCATAATGTTTGTGGAAAGTAATATGTGGATGTATGAGTTTCAAAACAGTAAGGGAACAAGTCTTTCATTCTATTAAGAAAAGTATTTTTGGAAGGCATGTCCCTTTAAACCACAATAAATGGCATTCAAATTTTTGGCGCCAAATAAACAAGGATGTATAAATACAAGTCTTTGAAATTTTAAATTGTTTGCTTCTGAAGAAGTCCCACATTTAGGTGAGACGAAAAACGTGTTTTTATTGTAATGTTTAAAATAAACCGGCAATTTTCCGAAGTTCGGCTTTTGGCAATCTTTCAGTACTTTGGTGTTCATTGTGGATTGTACTTCAGCACCTTCTCCACAATAACTTACTTGCTAACTGCCAACATGGCTTTAGGCCCTTTCATAGCACTACTACTGCCCTGCTAACTTTTACTGACTGTATAAACAGGAATCAAAACAATAACTCTCTCTCATCTGCTCTATTTGATACGGTCAATCATAACTTACTTATTAATATGCTAAAAGCCCAATCTCTTGACCCACAAGCAATTCTTTGGTTTAAATCCTATCTAGAAAATAGACAGCAAGCAGTACTCTGGGACAATAATCTGTCCACACCCCTCCCTGTGAACACTGGTGTCCCTCAAGGCTCTATCCTAGGCCCTCTTCTTTTTTCCATTTTTATTAATGATCTCTATACTACTTTTCCACAAACCACCCGTATACAATACGCTGATGACTCTACTCTAATCTGTACTGCTAAGTCTTCTTCCTCTTTCCAGACCCTTACTCAAACTGTATTTAACTCCATTGAAAAGTGGTTCACCCATCATTGCCTCCTCCTTAACCCCCAAAAAACTAAACTATTACTCTTTACTCCCACCCAAAAATCTCCACAGATCCACTTCACTATTACCTCTGATAATGGAACTTGTATTTTCCCTGATTCTACTGCTCATCTCCTTGGCATAACCATTGATCATAACCTCAGCTTTGATGACCATATCAACAATACTATAAAAACTGTCAATAAAAAACTAGGCTCCCTATATAGAATCAAACCCTTCCTTACACCACTAGCGAGAAACTCCATTTCCCAGACTCATCTTACTTCTACCCTATTCTATGCATCTGCCATATATACCAATCTATCAAAGCATAATCTTACCAAACTTGAAACTAGCTATAATAATACAGCCAGATTTGCCACTGGCTCCCCTTATAGAACCCACCACTGTCTCAACCTTTGACAACTCAGATGGTTAGAACTACAAAACCAACTTCAATACAATCAACTTGTGATTACACAAAAAATCCTGCACCACCCTACTAATGCTCCTATCCTCTCTAATCTGATCTCCCCATATAAAAATCTTACTACATTACGCTCAGCTAATAAGCTTCTAATTGCCAATAATAAATCTAATAACAAAGCTGGAGACTCACTCTTTTCCAATGTTGTGGGTAGATCCTGGAACAAGCTTCCTAGAACACTCAGTTCTCTGTCATCTACACCACTCTTTGAGAAACAGCTCAAAGATCACCTAAAAATACATTGGCTTTGTCCCTGCTCAAAGCCTGACTGAATCATACTCATCGTCTTATTTCTCCTCCTCCTTTTCCCCGCCTCCTGGGCTAGTGCCCGCCTACATTTCTTGAATAATTATTAGCTAACCCTTTCTACTACTTGTATTTTCCTGCCTATTCTCTTGCTCCTTCTTTGACTTAGTGATTGCTAATTTTCAAATGAATGTTAATGTTCAAATTACAATATAAACTGTTGCTTGATTGTACCTGAAATCTACTAAAGAGTTAAGACTTGATTGTTTCTCAAACCTATGCTAAGTCTCTGTACATTGTTCACAAAAATATCTTTTATTTTTTTCTAATCATATCTTGCTATGTAATTGAAGCTAGTCATTTTTTTTAAGTATTGTATGCTGTAATTTACTCATGCTTGGAGCTTTTCTCCTCGGGCCTCTACTGAAAATGGATGTGTATCCAGCTAGACTAGCCCGGTTAACAAATATAAAATAAAATAAATAAATAAAAATTCCAATGTGATCAATGATTTTATCTTTTGCTATAAAAGGTCTCTCTCATACAGTCTTCCTAATAATAGATGTCATCTGACCATTCTAACTCCCCAGTGTATTCAACAGTGACATGAGTTACCAACCAGTGCATTGTACTGAAGGTTTTGCTGCAAGACTTTTTTAGATTTGATTACTGCTCAAGTTTGATCTATTTATAAATGATTTTCTATGGAATGACCTACACAGAAGGGAGGTCAATGGACAATAATAGATGGCCATGCTTTTGTTCATAGTGCTATAACCATGCGGCTGTGAAATAGGGTCAGAACATAGGCTACTTACCTGCACGTTCTGATATGCTCACCTGTACATATCTTCTGAGAAACCCAAGTACATTTCCTTGTTTCAGGTAACACCAGTGAATAGTAAGAGTGTCTTGCTATGCCTTTGAGCTGTTGAACATTCTAGAAGCCACAGCAGCAAACATACTCAGTTGTGGTTGTTGTTTCACCAAAGTCAAACTTTCAGAAGAAAACATTCATATTGGAACTGAAAGCATCACGAGAGTATGAATTCATATGGATGGATGCTTTTGGTGGTGGTGGTAGCTCAGGGTGGCAGCCACATAACACAAAGCCTGAGAAGTAAATGCAGTTAAGACCACTAGTGCCAAGTCATACCCACTAGGATTTGTCTTTAAAGCACAAGCATTCATGCCATCAAGCAAAGAGCTTGAGGCCATATCCTACTGTCATCTTCTCAGCTGACTGATGTCTTGAGGAGATGAAGGCCATCATTCTGAGCAAGGGATACTGCACTCCAGACTAAAACACTATCTCTTGCTTGAGCACTCACAGTAAAAATGCCAAGGAAGAAACTGAAGGGTGCCATACTTTTAAAGTAGATTTAAAATACTTTTGTCAAAGCCATGACAATAAGCTGAGCAAATTTCCCTTTCTTTGCTCACTTACATTACATTTACAAAGACCTACTTTCATAGTGGTTTCCTCTCCTCTCCTCTTTTTTAGATGCTCTCCAGTTAGCACAAGGTGCCATGTGGGTGCATTAAGAGTCCTGTACTACATCTGATTTTGATTGTGATCACTTTCAAACAACTGATGTGTGCACAGACTGGTTAGAGTGAAGTTTGTTTGTATAAGAAGATAACTTACCAAAACTGCTATTTGATCACAGTTAAATGATTATGGGTCTGGGCTGTCAGGGACTGTGTGTGTGTGTGTGTGTGTGTGTGTGTGTGTGTGTGTGTGTGTGTGTGTGTGTGTGTGTGTGTGTGTGTGTGTGTGTGTGTACTTGTGTATGTGTTCCTGTACACATATATATGCACACACATAACTGTGTGCCAGAGGGAGTGCCTACCTTTGAAAGATGGAATATTCCTTATGGGAAATATAATCAGCACAGGTTTTATTTGTCGTGGTTTATATAACATCTTTACAGTGGGTCAGCCACGGTGGTGCAACGGTTAGTGTTGCCACCTCACAGCAAGTGGTTCTCCGGTTTAATTCTCAGCTGGGGTGCCTTCTGTGCGGAGTCTGCATGTCCTCCCTGTGGTCGCGTGGGTTTTCTCTGGGTGCTCCGGTTTCTTCCCACATCCCAAAGACATGCAAAAGGTAGATTGGACACTCTAAATTGGCCCTAGGTGTGAGTGTGTGCATGTGTGTGCCTTCTGTGGAAGGTTGGGCACCGGGCTGGCAACTTGACACTGTAAAACTCCTCTGCCAATCATGAGCGGACAGATGCTCCGCTGTGGCGACCCCTAACCAGGAAAAGCCGAAAGAAGAAGTAGATATAACATCTTTACAGTCAAAGGGGGCATCATACCATCAGAAAATATATCTCCAAAGTCAAAAAATCTGAAAGTACTATTTTGTACTATTTCATAAATGAAATTAGGACATAACCCATTTTTTGCCTTCTAGAACCATAATTTTATTGTTATAGTTAGTGTATGCACATTTTATGTTTTTACGTTTTTATGTCTACAGTATTAGCATCTGTTGGCCTGTAACTGTTCATCAGTTTCAGTACTTAATCTTGTTCACAGTCCTTTTTCTTACAGGATATTTATTTCATTATTATTGCACCTAAAAGCACAGAATAAGTAGAGTTTAGGAAAGAATAAATAAAACATGTCACTCAGATAACCCGCATTACACAATATCAAATTGTTCAGTGACACAGTTTCATAAAGGTAGAAACCCAAAAGTCCTTTATGGTCAATAGATTTTGCAGGGTTCTAAGATAAAAGTGCACTTTCGCGAAAATCACTTTACCGAAACAAGGTACAGTGGTGATTAGGAAATATACCTTTTCCCCGCTGTAGTGCGATCTTGGAGTTAGTATATATAGGTTCATAGGTTCATAGGTTCATAGGTTTATACTAGGCTATCTGCCCTAAGGCATTTATAAGCCTAGCCCAAATTATTGTGGCTTACGCCACCCCTTATATGAAAAAATACTGTGCCCATTAGTTTGTTGTGCCTCTGTCCAGCAGTGACCCAGAGATGATTCCCGGGGTAAACCTACGATCTCCCATCCACAGGTCTAGATTTCTCTTGAACAGAGTCAGCGAGGTGCTCTGCCTCACATGGACCGGGATTTTATTCCACAGCATAGGGAGTCTCTGAGTGATAAATCTATCCCTCCAGCACGTCCTATTTATATCCGTGCTAAGGTTTAAGTCGCTTGCTCTAGTGGTTTTGGTGGATTTGGATTTTTGAGGTGGAGCATGTCCATTAATTCCGGGTTGGACATGGCCTTGTATGTCAGGCACATGTCACCTCTGAGCAGACGGTATGCGACTGAATAGAGCTGGAGTTTCTTCAATCTGGCAGCATATGACAGATTTTGGAGTCCCTTTATCCTTTTGGTGAGGAACTTTGGGGTCTCTCCAATTGCTGCAGATGTCGGGTGAGATACATCCCGAATGGGGCATTGTACTCGATCATTGGTCTGATAAGTGAAGAGTACAGGGGAACAATGACCTCACTAGATCTGGATGTGAATCCTTCATGATCAGGTGGGCAATGTAGAAGGTCTTTCTAACCACTTTAGCAATGTGAGTGTCAAAAGAAAGGCCACTGTCAACCTGGGTCCCCAGGTCCCTGATAACCTCTTCTGTGCTTAGTGGATTGCCACCTATATGGTAGCTTGGGGTTACCTTGTTTTTCCCAAGGGTATGACTATACATTTTTGGCGTTTAACTTCAGGCCATGGCTCTGGCACCAGCTATCTGTTTCCGTGAGTCCCTTCTGAAGGATATCAGTGTCCGATGCACTTTCCACTATGGCGCCCAGTTTGCAGTCATCTGCAAACTTTGTCAGCCAAAGTCCTCCCATGTTGGCCTGTACTTCTGAGAAGTAGATGCCAAACAATAGGAGGCCAAGGACCGAGCCCTGTGGGACACCACTTGTGACCGGCTTGGAGTCTGACACAGCGCCAGCAACTCTAACCCTGTGGGTTCTGTCCTTAAGCCAGTTTGCAACCCATCTTGTGACATATGGGTTTACATTTAAGCTGGTAAGTTTTTCTACAATACCCGAGTGGGGTATTGTGTCGAAAGCCTTTGCAAGGTCAAGGTAGGCTGTATGGACTGCCTTCCCTCATCAATGGCCTTGGTGACTATTACGAAGAAGTCGACCAAGTTCAAAAGGCATGATCTTCCCTTGACAAAGCCAAACTGGGTCGGGTCCAATGTCTGCAAGTCCCCTATATCTTTGTTTATGAGCTCCATTATGATCCTCTCCATAGCTTTGCAGACTAGACTTGTTAAGCTTATGGGGCTGTAATTACCAGGGTCCGTGAGGCGCCACCTTTGTGGAGTGGGACCACAGTTGCCGCACGCCACTCCTTGGGCACGTATCCTGTGGTAAGGCTGAGATTAAACAGCTGCCTTATGTGCGGGTTTAATTCCTCATTTAGCTCGTGTAGCACACAGCCGGGGACACCATCCGTCCCATTGATGCTGTGTTTTAGCTTTAGAGAGAGCAGCTTTCACCTGCGCATTTGAGATGTCCGGGAGGCTACACTCGGCTGGGATAGTTATCTCTCCTTTAGGGGAGAGGGGTGAAGTTTGCACTGAACCTGTCTGCCAGTATGTTGGCAATGTCTGTGGGTTCAGTGATTTTTGTATCATTTTGGACTAATTCTGAGCATATCTGTGAGTTTCCACCCAGGTTCCTAACATAGCTGAAAAAGGCCTTATGATTGTCCTTTGAATCCATGGCAATTTTTCTCTCAAAATTGGCCTTAGTTGATTTTATGAGTGCTCGTAATTTTTACTAATAATGATCAGGGTGACTTCCCTTTTATGGATTTTGTTCTATCATGTAATAGCTTTCTCCTCTTATTGTAAAGTTTGTTAATGGCTGGGGTCCACCAGACTGGACGTTTGCCCTTTGTGGAAAGAGTCTTGGTTTTATTTGGGATTGCCTGATCCATGCAGTCCTGGAGGTGTTCATAGAAGGCATTTGTAAGGGCTTCCGCAGCTTGGGTTGTGGTTTCCTCTGACTCAGGGGCCTTGAAGGATACCACACCAGTCTTGAGTAGTGTGAAGTTTGCTTTAGAGAAGTTCTTCACTATGGTCTTTTTGTTTGGGGTGGGGGCGGGATGTGGATTTCCAGTGAGATTAGTTTATGATCAGATCTCACCAATGAGGGATATACTTCCGGTGTGGAGCATTTTGTCCCCATGTTTGTGACAATGAGATCTAGTATATTTTCTCCTCTCGTGGGAACAGTGACTAGCTGTTCCATGGCATTTGAATTTATGAACTCCAGGAACCGTTGGGCTAGAAAGTTAGGGCTTGAGTAATGTTCCCAGTCTATATTCGGGTAGTTGAAGTCACCCAATATGATGGTGTTTGGAGATACATTTATACCCTCCAGTGTCTTCAGGAAGGCTGTGTGGGGTTCCTGAGTTTGAGAGGGTGGCCTGTAGCATGCTACAATTTGTAGAGCAGTTTTGCCTATTGTTAGTTGCACCTGGATGGTTTCAAGCTTCATGCGTTGCCACCAACCTGGAGGTGTGAGTATCCTTTATGAATATGGATACACCCCTCCTTTTGTGGAGTGGTCCGGGTTTTGGGGCCGAACGCATGATATGAGGTAAAACCTAATAGTGCCGGGTGCTCTCAGGAGCCTTGAACCAGGTTTCAGTTACAGCACAGACATCGATGTTCTCCATACTGAGAAGGGCCTCGAGTGCGTGCATTTTGAGATTTAGACTTCTGGCATTGAGCAGCATTACCCTCAATTTCTTCCCATTTTTGTTTTCTAGGGTGCTAGGTTTAGAATTTGAGCCTTGCCTAAGAAAGGCACTATGGGGTGGCAAGAGCCTTAGCCAATATCCGGAATCCCAGGGTGACAGGTGCAAGCCGCCCTTGAAGCAGCGTGGCTTGTCAAGCATGTCATCCCAGGCAGACAGACACTGGATCCTTTGAATGACACCAGACATTAAGCCAATTGTTAAAGCTGATCATCTTGTCTCTATATTGTGGCATCATTCTTGGTGAAGGAAGGATACTGCTCAGGGTTAGGGTCATACCTGCCTGGGCTACATAATCAGAGAGCTCCTCTATGTCTCTTTTCATGCAGTCCAGGGAGGTACGTCTCAGGTCGTTCACACCAGCATGGACAATGACTGTGTCATATTTGTACTTGCTGTGGAGTGACCAGTGCTTGTGTTATGTGGTGGATTCTAGCGCCCGATAGGCAGCTTACTGTGACCCTCTCCTTGTTCAGCCTGGTGAGTGGGACACCAGTGTGTCTGACTATGGAGTCACCTATGACAAGTATGTTTGGTGTTGTACTTGGCCTTAAGGGCTGTGACTGCTTTGCACACTGCTTTTGTGGTTTATGTGTTGCTTGTGGGGTGTCTTGAGGTAGCAGTTGTTTGGGTGTCTGCTTTGGAGGCCTCTGCTGTTTAGGTAAATTTTTACTCAGAGCCTCCGAGTATGTCTTTGTGTGTTTATGTGTTTGATTCAGT
>NC_056725.1:1332151365-1332448865 GCF_019279795.1 Protopterus annectens
GACAATTATATTAAGTATCATAAAGCTATTTTAGTGTAATATTTTAATAAAATAACTAAAAATAGTTATTTCTCATAAAAATATTTTCGTCATTTTAAATGTTACATCAAAGCTGCTGACTAAATGTCACACATTCTATTTTTTGTTTCTTCCTTCATGTCCAAAAATAAAAAATAAAAAATCTGAAAGCTAAGTGCAGATACTGACATTTATTTGCAGAGTCAAACTAAGGCCAGAAAGTTCATTAGGAACCGACTGACTTCAATTTTTACACAATTCTGTTTAAAATAAAACCACAGCTATCATTTCATATCTGGGTATAAAAGTGGGAAAACATTCTTTTGAAGTACCATGTTAACAAAAATCACATTAAAAGTTGGCTATTTCAATAATAATTCAAAATGTAGGTACTGCTTTCTAGTTAAACCTAGGAGCAGAATATATAGTTGCTTTGCATGGGATTATCACAGCATGATTTCTAGGAAATGTCATAAGAGCATGCCAGCTGTAGCACAGACGTCTTGGAAATAAGTCAGTAATAAAGTAGTGAATGTACATTAATCAGTTTAAATCAGTAATCCTCTCAAACTACATAGTCATTACATTGAACAAAATATAAACACTGCTTAAGATATTTTAATCATAAGATGGCAATGCCCCTGTTTAATGACATACATCTCTCATAGTTAATTTAATATAGGCAGGAATATACTGTTTCACTATACTTGTCACATGTCATTAAGCAGGAACTCACCATTTTACCATGCAATTGTATGCTCCCTGCTTAATGGACTACATGTAGCATAATAAAAGACTGAGTGCCTGCCTATAGCATACTAACAAAAATATCTAAATGCCAGTTATACGGTTGAGCAAGGTGCCTGTGTATGACACAGAAATCAGGTGATGGTGGTACTGATATCACATCATGATAACACTTAGTGGAAGAAAGATGCAAGGTTTGTGACGTACTAACTAATGACTGTAATGAAGCTGCCCAATCACCCAACAGTTATAATACAGAAGAGGTGAACTGTCTTATACTGTAGTAATGGAATTTTGGCAAAGACTGTGTAATTATTAGCAATAATGCAATAAAGCTGTAAAACCCTGCATGTGATGCAGCAATCTGTGACAGCAGTGGATTTTTTAAAAGGATTAATAATGGCATAGGAAATTGTTGCACTGATCAGTCAGTGAAACTGATACTAAAGTGCGAAGTAGGTTCAGTCCTTTCATCTGTCTAATCATTTACACAGAAAGCTTGTGTATTGCACACACACACACGCACACAGACACACACGCACACAGACACACACACAGACACAGACACACACACACACACACACACACACACACACACACACACACACACACACACACACACACACACACTCTTTTATTTCTGTAGCTGTTACTTTCTTATTTGCATATTTGTATCCAGTTTACTAAAAGGAGCTAAATGCTTTCAAAACTGTCTCCTCATCATATTCAGTTTCACTGTCTTAAAAAACAGCTAAGAGAAAATAAAAGAACCATCATTCACTTCCCTTTTATACATCTCTCAAGTTCTACCCACAAAGTAACACTGCCCAAAATGGAGGAAAGCACCGGACTGAGTGCATTTTTCTTCATTCAGTGGAAAATGTATTATAAACTGGGAAGTACACACAGAATAATTTATTAAATACTCAAGTGTTTATGAGGAGGAGGTACATAATAGTATAACTCCAACACTATTAAATAGCATTTTTTTCCTTTTCGCAAGTATTTTCTGAAGACAACCACAGTGTCATTTACAAATATGTTGTTTTAGTTTTAAGTAACAGAATGTTAAATGACACATGGGATTAGGCAGTCAAATATCACTTCTTGGTGGTACATTGTCACGCCCATTCACGCATGTCTTTCGGAGGCCACTCGACCGCGAGAAGGACATGCAGACTCCACACAGAAGGCACTCCAGCCGAGAATTGAACAGGAGAACCTCTTGCTGTGAGGCAACAATGCTACCGCTGTACCACCGCGGCTTCTCACATTGTCAATGTATAAGATGGAGAGTGGAGATGGGGCAAGTGAAACAGCAAGAGAGAATATCTTTATTTTGTATTGTTTGTAAAAACAGGCCATGACAGAATTTTTTTTCTCTGGTTTATTTACTAACAGTAATTCAAAGACATGAAATGATACCACTGCTAAATGGGATGGATCACGATGTTTTCAAATAAGCACAGTGTATATCTTTATATGGCCTAATACAACACGTTTGCAAAAAGTTCTCCAGAGTTTATGTTTTAATTCTTTTTCATTGGTTTGGGAGTAAGAGGTACTCTTCCTATGCCTTATTCCACAGTATAGCCACTGACCCATAAAATCATTTTTATATATGGCATGCAAACTTGAGAAGTTACTGATTTCATGACTGTTTTCTATAAGTAATGTTAGGATTGACAGGTATAGTAGAAATTAATACTTAATTCAAAATTAACCTAAGTAACAGGCTTCTTGCTGATTGTTTATAAGGGCACATGACATAAATTAAGCTCCTTCATATTCAATATCACACTTTGTGAAATAAAGCACTACATTAAATTATGTTGAAATAATTTGGTATCAAAAACTGGGTCGTGGGAGTTCATGCAGCTGTAGAAAAATGAAACCATGTCTTTAATAAGAGAGTGAAGAAGAGGAAAAAGTATCAGTAGGGAGAATTCTTTCAAATCAGCCCAAAGAGCATTTATAGACTCTGAATGGACTAGCACCCATTTCACAGAATTAATCAATGGAGCAGATTTAGAAATGCAAACTCTGAACTAAAGATATACAGCTTTCAGTACGAAGTATACAAAAGTGCAGAAGTGAAACAGTTGCACAATGAAGTGTGAAGTAGCAACTTTTAATAAAACAAACAAAGTAATGTTAAGAAGGCTTCACTTCACTGCATCCCAAAGTGAGAGCTTCTAAATAAATGATGAATGTACAAACTCTGTGGTTTCACTATCTCAGAGTAAAGGGAATGCTTAGTTTACTTGTAAAATCAACTATTCCCCCTACATATATCATAATGGAATGTCAGAACTAATATATTTAGTTTGGCTACCATGTGTTTGTTCTTGAGACACAAGATCTCACTAATCATTTGCTCACTTGTGTTAGAGCAAAATGAGTTGTTGGGCATTGAGTCTGGGTACTCTCTGTCCCTTCATTAATATTGTGAAACTGTGGAGTTGCTATATATAATTTCAGGGTGGCCAAGCCCTCTGTGTTGTGGGATGCGGAGGGGGGGCTTGCTTTTCTTTCCTGAAAAATTAGAACTTTGGATGTGAGAAAATCAGGTTTCAATCTCTTACACTCTGAGCATTTTGTTTGCAGAAGTACAGGGGTGAAGCTTGACATGTGGGTATGCAGGCAGCAAAGCCCAAACATACAGCAGCAGCTCATTATTGGTTTCTTTTTTTATCTTTCTACACTTTGGTTTGCAGATATTTATGTTTCTGTATGATACATAGTCCATGGTAGTGATGTAGTGTTTGCCCAGAAGTATGGGAGGTAGATGATGATGAGGCCATAGGCAAGTGGGAAAGGACCACACAATCCCAAACTTTAACACTGCTTATTGCCATTTTTTTTCTTGGCTGCACTCATATTTTAGGTAAGTTTTATTGATTTACAGTTTTTGTTGCATATATTATATATAAGACTACTTGCTAAAATGGTACTTGTAGGTTATATATTTTGTTTCAGATTACTTGGACTGAGATGCAATTCAGTTATTTCTTTCAGGGGGATTTTTTTTCCATTTTACTTGTTTCATTTGCATTTTTTAGTTAGTAGTGTTGGTAGTGTTGTCGCCTCACAGTAAGACGCTGTCCGGTTCGATTCTCAACTAGAGCGTCTTCTGCGTGGAGACATGCGTGAATGGGCGGACCTTCGTTGAAGGTTGTGTGTCAGGGCTGGAAACTCGGCATGTAGAAATCAACTGCCAATCATTAGCGGACCAGAGTTCCACTGTGGCGACCCCTAACCGGGAAAAGCTGAAAGACACAACAAGGGTTACTTTATAAGTTACACAGATGCATTTGAGTCACTTTGAACTGCTTCTGCTTTCCTCTTTTCTTGACGGTCAATAGAAGCTGTTGCTATGCCTATAGTGAAAAAAAAGAGTCATACTTTTAAGAACTGTGAAGAGAAGTACTCTTTTCATGAGTGCTCTCTCTCACTTCCTGCTTCTGACCCTGCCACAGCCTAAAACATTTTTGTGGGGAGGATAAAGTATTTTCAAGATTTTTCAATTGCTTCCCACATTAGTCTTTGTTCCCCTATATTTGACTGTTTTTCAATATTTCTTTATATTAATTGCAAAACTGCAAAGATGTGCACTCAAACTTTTCAAGACTGCTTTTCATGCTCCACTTCATCTCCTGCTTCAGCCTGCATCTGAGATGTATTTTATACAAGATGAAGGCTGGAATCCATAGAGATGTCGAGCAGTGAAGCAAGACTTGCACTACATGGTGGCAATTAATTTCAACATAAGTTACACACAAATATCCAAATAATGCCAGATTGTGCATCTGAGAAGCAAGCTGTGCTCTGGTGTGGATTCAGAGAAACATTAAAATGTAGATTCTGAGAAATGCTGAAAGCCAACCATATTGGAGTAGACAAAAAATAGGTTTCAGAACCATGCAGCAGCTGCATACCAGGTAATATGAACGTGAGATCAGGTGGCAGCAGGTAGTGTGATTAGGTGTGTGCTGGTGCAACGTATTTAATTAATTGCAGCACAGTGTAAGCGCCTGCAGTCTGTTATTTAGTTACCCACATACTTATTTTTTCAATACAAAAGAAGGAAGGGGGAATATAGGCTAGTAAGAAATGGAAGAATATGATGACTGAGGCACACATACAGAAGGGAAGCATAAAGGAAAAGCAAATGGGAGAAGGCAGGGCACATTTTCTGTGGTGATACGTATCCCTGAGATACATACATATATATATATATATATATATATATATATATATATATATATATATATATATATATATATATATAAAAACACACACACACGTATAAATAGAGGGAGAGTGGGAGAGAGTATGAAACAAAGATGTTATGGAATCTGGAAGAGGAAAGCTGGAGAATGGTTAACAGAAGGGGCATACAATGAAACGCAAGGAATTAGGGTTAGATGTACACATGCTAGAGGGGTTATGGAATGGACAGAGGCAAACATAGGATAGACAAATCATGATGGGAGGAGTGGTCAAAGCACAAAGGTGGGTTGTGGCACAAGCAGACGGGGATATGCCTAAGTGAGGCTAGGTCTGGGTATGGGTAGCATATTGACTGCTGACTTGCCAAGAGGGATGTCACTGTGATCCATCAGGTGCTTTAGACTGGTCAGGTGTCCACTGGCATACTGGTCAAGTGTATCAGCCACATGCTGTAGGACAGTCATGGTAATAGCTATCAAGCATGCCATTGCACTGACAGCCTCCTCCCACACCAGCTTTCACACTGACTGCTGGGCCACAACGGGTAATTTTGCTTGGCTAGCTGACCAAGAGAGGTCAAAATCCCACTCAGCTAGGCTATCCTTCCCTTTCATCCACCAAATCTGCAGCCATGGTGGCAAAGTCCAGCAGTTGCTCATCTACCTGTATCTCATTGGCATCATCATGAACTGCAACAGGGAGATAAAATGGTCAGGGTGACATAAATGCATATGTTATACAAATGTTCCATTTAACATGCAAGTCTGTAGGTAATATGCATACTAACCCTAGTGTGCCAAAATGTTTCAGATGCCTCCTGAGCAAGGGCGCCCACAGGCAGGTGCAAGGGGTGCACTTGCACCCCCCCCCGGAATCTGCTGACTAGTTAATCTTAAAAAAAGTTTTTTGGGCGTTCTTCTTTTAACGCCCTTCAAGTCCAGGGGCAGATGCTGACATCATCGTGCGGTGCACAGTTTGCGAGCGGGAACTGAAACAGATGGTTTCAGGTTTGCGATGGATTTACTTTACCTGCGACTCGCATTATATTAGTTTGGGGATGCTGTAGTGATTGACAGTACAATTTACAAAGATTATAAACAGCAGGATGCAAAACACTAAACACTGAGGAAATCTGATATTGATTAGCATATAACGTGGTCTGCCTGAATTCCACCTCATGGTTTATTCTCTGTTGACTTAATAATCCAGGAACCTTTCTTCAACATGTGGGGTGAGACCTGTATAGGTATCTTCAAAAAAGTTTTGATGTGACATACTATATCAAATGTTTAGAAGAGATCAAGGCACACAGCTTCATCTCTTTTTCCTAATGAGGTTGTTAATGTAGATCAAATTCTCTGAGGTACGTTTCACAAACCTGATATGGATGGGGGTTTTTTGGTACTTACTTCTGCAGGATGCTACCATGCTGGCTTTCTGTGGAATGTTTGCATTATTTCTTTTGACAATAGTTTCAGCAGTTGTTGCATATCACTTGACAGTTTTTGGATGAGGCATTTAGTGTTTGGGATATTTACAGCCTTAACAAAACAAACTGATTTGGCCACTGTGTTGACTCTAGTGTGCGCGCGCGCGTGTGTGTGTGTGTGTGTGTGTGTGTGTGTGTGTGTGTGTGTGTGTGTGTGTGTGTGTGTGTGTGTTTCTGATACACTTTTATTTCAAAAGAATAGTACTTCTGGATGGAACTTGTGAATTCTAATATATCAGCTATTTTGCAATTATTTTGCTAATGGGTATTCAGATTAAACAGTAGCTCTAAGTACTTTTATTGCAATAATCCAAAACCAGATAGTGATGCAGGCAAACAGATCCTTCAGCAACAAGATGAAAGTGTAAAAAGTGAAAAGAGAAGGCTTCAAACCACGGCACATAAAATCTGTTCATTAAAATTTTTAAGATTTTATGTGCCGTGGTCTGGAGCCTTCTCTTTTTACTTGTTGTACTTTTATTGCAACCATGATTCTTTGTTTTGCAGACTTTTATGTGAATAAAATATTGGGAAGTCAGAGGATAATACAGAAGTGATGGATAAATATGACTGATTATATTAATTTACCTGGTCAGTAACCATTCCAGTGAAACATGTAGGATATGAAACAAAAAGCTGAAATGAGCATTCAGAACTTTTATACTGATTTTATTCAGAGTCTGCAATTTCTGTAGTAAGCTTATTTTAATGATGGGCAGGGGTGGAGTGCAGGTGGATCTCTCCCATCATTCAGCTGGCTGCATTCAAATGGGATTTTGGTGAAATGGTCACTTTAACTTTACTGTGTCTTAAACAGTGGTTATAGTAGTTGTGATAAGAAGAAAACCTTACTTTAATAAACAGATCACATTCTGGTAAAGAAAATGCATTGTTTGTGAAAAAAGGCTAAGCCATAAGAGGTTATTTTGAAGGAGATGTTGGTAGTGAGGAATAGACAGTAGGAGGTATGTGCTTCTGATTTTGGAGATGGTGTGCCTAAAGTAGAATGAGGGTGCAAAACATTAGAAGAACTGTAAGTGAATGCATCAGAAGAATTAATGGGGTACATGCAAAGATTCATAAGAATGTAGCTAATTATATAATTAGGTCTGTGGCTTTAAGCTGAAATTAATGCTTGATCTTATGCCAAGTTAAATATCCTACATATGTTTCTGATGTGGTTGTACATATTTTTTTTTAGAAAACAAAACACTACAACTTACTCATTTAACATTACTAAGTGCCCTTCTGCCCTTTACCCAGCTGTAAACTTTTTCTGGCACCTCTGGTGCAAGCTATTGTCTTATATGTGTGGGCTATTAGGAAAGTTTGACTTTGTAAAGAAGCCCTTGTTTACAGGTTTTTAACTATCTGCTGGATGTGTTTATCAGATATTAAGTTGTGGTCAGTTATTATTGTCGGTAATTTTATATTTTGTGCTAGGTTATGTCTGTGATTATTGGTTGATAGTATTAAGACATTATAGTTTGCTTGTTGGGTTATGGGTGTAATTAGGCTTGGTTTAGTTTTAGTCATATTTAGGAGTAGTTTAGAGTGTTGCATCTATTTTTCTGTTTTTGAAAATGAATGCTGTAGGTCAGTTTGGAGCTGTTCGATTGAAGAAGCTGCACATATCAATGGTCATTAGTCTGCACATTCCACTAGACTGTTGATAGTTGTTACATTTTTCTTTAGTAAAAACGAAGAGGAAAACAGAAAGAACTTTTACAGCGGCTGTGTAAAAAATATGATATGTGAAAATGTAATGGTCATAACACATTTGTAAAACATCATGAGAAGTATTCTGGACATGAAATGTTATGTGTTTTAAAAGCTTTATCCATTAATCTGAGGGGAGGTCACTTGAACTTCATTGGTAATTGAAGTTAAGGGCAGGTTATTCCCTGAGATGAATGGGCATATATTTGTACAATGCATTTAAAACTAAAAGCCATGGAGTTTTGAAATAAAACCATTATTGATGTTTTTTTTTTTATTTCAATTGATTTGGATGATACATTTTATAAATATTTTATAAGTACTCTAAAGGTTTTTTATAGTAATGTCTTGTGATTACATGAATTACATCACTGGTTATTTAAATGGTGATTTATGATTATAAGTTTTTATAATGAAGTCTCATTACTAATTGTGAGATGAAAGTGCTTAACTGTTGTATTTTTACAGTAAGTTTAGTTGGTTTGTGGTTCTTGGACTCTGCAGCATTATTTGGATTACAGTTCGATCCTTCTTTTTCATTGCTTATTTTTTATTAATTCCCCAATTATGTTACAATTTTTGGACAAGCAACAAATATTACAATATTTGTAAATCATGGATCATGTATACAAGAGAAAAATAAAAATGGAAGCTAATAATAATGAAATTGCTAATATAACAATAAGACATAACTATTTACATAGGTGTCTAATCAACATGAATGAAGTGGTTATTTCTATGATGTAATCAAATCATTACAGCTAGAAATGTCCATTTTCTCCAAGGTTTCCATTACAGTCAACAAAGTATTGAGGTAGAATGCTGTTCTGTTGGTTCTATTCTTTAGTGTATTGATGTCCATTTGGCCAACAGTCAAAGTAAGTTTCTTAAATTCCTTGAATGAATATAGCTTTTTCCAGTTAATGGTAATTATCTTTCGGGCTATGGTTAGTAAAGTAGGGGATTTACACAACACAAATGATTTTGTTAATTTGAAATTATCATTAAATATAATCTGAAAGAAATAATTTATATTATTACAATAAGTATCTATTTTTTACAGTCATAGAAAACATGTTCCCATGCTTTAAATTTTTGTTCACATCTCCAACAAACATCTTCACTGGCAAACATTAGAGCTACTTTATGGGGAGTAAAAAACTTCTATGTAGGAATCTCCATGAGAATAATTGCCAGTGAAGTGACAGGACAGTGTGTTTCAAAGACATAAGAACGGATTTCCTTCTCATCATCCTCTGGGGGATGTCTGTTTACCAATGTGAAGTAATTCTAGTAAGAATCTTTATGTTTATAATATATTCAGTAAATTTAGGTATGCTTCGAGGAGGACTTCACTGAAGATAACAGACGGGATGCTTATCATAGTGAGTAAGTTAGGTATGTGTGTGTGTGAGAGTGTGTGTGTGTGTGTGTGTGTGTGTGTGTGTGTGTGTGTGTGTGTGTGTGTGTGCAAGAATGAAGAAACCATTCCAAACTTGTATATTCCTTAAAGAGGATGCTTTAGTACTTGATGTATACTTAAGAAGGGATTTGTTAAGTAAAGAAATACAAATGTCTTAGAATGCTTATAACACCACAAAGCTGAAGATGTTTAGACATGATGATAGAAACATTTTATTGCTTTGACACTGCTAAAATATATTTAAAAAGTCATAATTTCATAAAAGCAGTGCAGATTATTAATTGTTGGTTGAGTCTCATTTGTTCAAATCACATTTGGTCAACTCCTTTGTGACATGAATTTAGTGTGTGTGTGTGTGTGTGTGTGTGTGTGTGTGTAATGCCCCAGGTGCTACATGATGGTGCGTAGATAATAAGGCTTGAACCCTGTACCTTGGGCCCAGGTGGCAAAAGCCTGAATTCCCTACCCACCACCATTTGTAAAAATGTTGCAGATTTTTCCCTCATACTTGTTCTGGTCCTCATAAAATCTGTGGTTTCTGTATTTTTGTGTCCTTGCAAAGTCAGTAGTGCATTGATGCAGCGGTAGCATTGTTGCCTGACAGCTACATGTTCTCTGGTTTGATTCTTGGCTGGGGTCGGGGTGCCTTACCTTCTGTGTGGAGTCTATATGCCCTCCCTGTTTTTGTTTCCTTCCATCTTACAAAGACGTGTCTGTCTGGAGTGTTTCTCCCTGGGCCTCTGCTAAAAATTAGCTTTTGTTCCAATCAGACTTTCCTTGTTAACAAATGTTAAAAATGACACACATTTGAATATCAGACTTCATATTCTTCCGAAAGTGCATGGTAACACAAAAGCTTTTATTCTAGCAATTTTCTAAGTGTATAAGATGAATATTTGAAATTTGTCCCTATTTTTGGGACTGTATTCCCCCATTATTGGCTTCATCCAGGTTTTGTGCTAAGGTTGAGAGCTATGGTAAGAACTGAATATGTTTGGGGGCTATATTCCCCCGTTACTGGCTTTGTCCGGGTGTTTTCTGCTAAGAGGTTGAGAGCTATGGTGAGAACTGAATTCATTGAATGTTTGGGGGTTGTATTCACCCATTACTGGCTTTGTTCAGGTGTTTTGTGCTAAGAGGTTGACAGCTGTGCTATGGTGAGAACTGAATTCACTAAATGGTTGCCATTTAAGTTTCCGTCTTCCTCTTTCACAAAACAGCTGATTTGGCATAGTGATATGTTGCACTGACTGTTTTGCATAGGGTCCCCTGGGTTCAAGACGTGGCAGTGAAATGTATGGTGGTAACACAGCATTTTATTCTAGCAACTTTCCAACATTATACAAGCAATGTTTAAAATGTGTCCCTGGTTTTTGGCCTTTTGTCGTCCCCCCCCAATAAATTTTGGCTTTTTCCAGATTTCTTGTGCTGCAAAGTTCAGAGATACAGCTGAGTGTCGAGTAGATTTTACAAGGAGCTGAGAGCTGCAGGGAAACGAAAGTTTAATGCTGCTTATGCTTAGTCTGCTTGCATTGTTAATAGCACAACAGGTAGTGTACTTGCTTTTGATGCTGAAGGCTGTGGGTTCTACTCCTACAGTAGGTAGATGCATTGCTGATACTGTACTGTGTTGTAAAGGGGATGGATGCTGCAGTCCTTTTTGGCAAAGATACCTAGTAACTATGAACCTGTTTTCAGTTTGCTATCCATTCTCCATTGCGGTATTACTAGCTTATCATTTTTTTAATGCATGCAACATAGGCAATTTATTCTTTAAGGGCAACAGGCACTTTATTGTAGATGAAACAATGACATATAAAGTTGTTTGCTAGCAGCAACCTCTTTATTAGTTACAGATTTTTTTAATGTGGATTTTACCACTTCAGAGATTGTGCATATTTACTGATACTGGTGGACTATAGAAGGTTGAGTAGACTTTTTATGATGGAAATGTTCTGAATTGGGCAGTTTTGTCATTGGTGTATGCATTTTGTTTCATTGTTTACTGGAAAAATGTTCAAAACAATAAATTTAAAATGCCCTCTAACAACTGTACTGTATTGTACAAGGAATATAATGTAATACAGTCAGGAAGTTGTATCAAAGAGCATGTGTATGTGTCATGTTCAAAGGGCCTATGATTTTGAAAACAGCCCAGAGTTATCTTTATCTGCCACTGGCAAAATGTATTTTCTTTGAATGTGGGTTTCAATGCTGTTTCAATGCATGTGAGTTGCAAGGGCAGAGAAGTGTTAATGCTAAGTCTATTTTCATTGTGAGACTGCATTGCTTTGATTAACATATATCTATTAGAGTTTGTGCTGTAAAATGCAAAATAAAACTTTCAAATGAAATCTAAATCTTTGCAGAAGTAAAGCAGTATACACATTACAGTGTTTATGGTAAATGGGGCAAAATAACCAAGGAATGGGACATTGGAATGGCTGCAGGGTGGAGGCTCCATTCGACCATGATTTTCTGGGGGGGGGGGTAGCAAACTCAGACAGCCCCGGTTGAACTATACCTCTCAGTTGTCCATATTTTTGCAGAATTAATAGATATTTGCTTCTTATTTTTGGTTTGTTCCTCATAAAAATGTGTGGTTTTCTAGCAAATCATTTAGGAATGAAGTCACTAAATGACAGACATTGAGTTTCAGACGTCATAACCTTCAGAAAAATGCATGCTAATGCAAAACCTGTTATTCTATCAACTGTCTTAAGTTTATACAAGAGCAATTTTCAGTAGTGTTTGTATGTTCCCCAAATATATTTGGCCTTGTTCAGATTTCCTGCATTAAGAGGTTGAGAGGTATGTGCAAATCGCTTTGTAGAATTCAGAATATCCAAATCTCTCCATTGTCCCCAATTTTGGCTCAAAATGTTGCTCTCCCCTAATAATCCCTCCTCAAAATGGCAATTTTGGAAGAAAACGTGGAGGGTTTACAATTATATATCTATAATGATCAGAGTTATTACTTTTATTTCAGAAATGCATGTAGATACTCTTATTTTGTTAGCTGCTCAAGTTAACAGCGCTAATATTAAAAAGGTGTCCCTTTTTTGACAGGTTCCCAGCTGTATTGTGTAGCAACTTTATATTTTTGCATCACATTTTTGGTCTGCTTTTCATAAAATTGTGGTTTTCTGGCAAATTAGTGGCAAGTCATTAAAGATTGAAGTTAGAAAATAAAGGCAGACATTTGAGTTTCAGATTTCATACCCTTCAGAAAATTCGTACTAATGCAAGACCTACTACTGTTCTATTATCTAAGTTAATAAGAGCAATATTTAAAAATTGTCTTTATATTTGGGCCTATGTCCCACTTCTAGTTCTATGTATGGCTTTGTCCAGATTTCTTGCTCTGAAGTTGAAAGGTATGAGTGTCAGAGCCATCACTGTCAGCCAGAGACATTTCAAACTGTGACATACTTGTTACACCCCACTCCCCATTGTAGTGGCTCTGGATGTGTCCAAGGAAGGCAAGGAGCAGTTATGCAGTGTAAGTGTGCAGAGTATTCCTCCATCCAAGGTAGACCACAAGTACGACCGTGACTTTTCAGCTGTCCTTGATTTTGCAGAATGTTCTGGTTTTCTGTCATATATTTTTATACTGTTGATTTATGCTTCTTATTATTCAGGAAATCCATGCTGTCACAGTGCCCTGTTGCTCTGTTTATTTAGCAATGATTTAATGACCATCAGGTAAGCTTGTCAGAGATTGTAAGATGCAAGTAAGCTTTAATAAGCATACTGTTAAAGAATTACCAGCATGGAAAGCCTTTTCGTTGTTGCCATGCCGAGAATATTTACATAACTGGATAATGTATAAGCCTTGGGTATTGAAATGCATATGACAGTATTTGTAATAAAAGGACAGGATTACAATATTTTCAGAAGCTCATTACATTTGTTGGAGACTTGCAGTCATCTTTTGTTGGAGACTTGCAGTCATCTTTGCAGGCTTACCCGTAAACTAAACAAAATGCCAATCTATCATGTGTGGTCCATAACTTGTGCAGGAATCCTTTAAGCAATTTATCTTGAACTTGTTTCTTGCTTGATGTTCATTTTTTACTTTGATCATGTCTTCCCCATAAACCAAGTAGATAGTTGTGTCAGGCAGCAGGTTTTTTTTGGATAAGAAACAAATATTGTCTGTATAAGAAGGAGGTAGCATACCCCTCAGCTGTCCAGATTTTTGCAGAATGTCCAGATGTTTTGCCCCATATTCTTCCTAAAAAGGATTGAAGTTGCTAAATAATGACAGACATTTGAGTTTTAGATGTCATATCCTATAGAAAAATGCATACCATCATCATCATCTTCTTTCGGTCACCACAGCGGATCATCTGTTTCCATTTCTTCCTGTCCTCTGCATCTTGCTCTGTCACACCAACCACCTGCATGTCCTCTCTCACCACATCCATAAACCTTATCTTAGGCCTTCCTCTTTTCCTGTTACCTGGTAGCTTCATCCTTAGCATCTTTTTCCCAATATACTCAGCATCCCTCCTCAGCACATGTCCAAACCAACGTAATCTTGCCTCTCTGGCTTTGGCTCCAAACCTTCCAACCTGGGCTGACCATCTAATATACTTATTCCTAATCCTGTCCACACTCATCACACCCAGTGTAAATATTAACATCTTTAACTCTGCCACATCCAGCTCAAACTCCTGCCTTTTTGTCAGTGCCACTGTCTCCAACCCATATAACATAGCTGATCTCACTACCCTCTTGTAGACCTTCCCTTTCACTCTTACTGGTATTAGTCTGTCACAAATCACTCCTGACACTCTTCTCCACCCACTCCATCCTGCCTCTACTTTCTTCTTCACCTCTCTTCCACAGTCACCGTTACTCTGAACTATTGATCCGAAGTATTTAAACTCATCCACCTTCGTCACCTCTACTCCTTGAATCCTCACCATTCCTCTATCCTCCCTCTCATTCACACACATATATTCTGTCTTAGTCCTGCTGACCTTCATTCCTCTTCTCTCTAGAGCATATCTCCATCTCTCCAGGGTCTCCTCCACCTGTTCTCTACTCTCACTACAGATCACAATGTCATCTGCAAACATCATAGTCCACGGGGACTCCTGTCTGATCTCATCTGTCAACCTGTCCATCACCATTGCAAATCAGAAAGGGCTCAGAGCTGATCCTTGATGTAACCCCACCTCCACCTTAAACGCATCTGTCACTCCCACCGCAGACCTCACCGCTGTCACACTACCCTCGTACATATCCTGTACCACTCTTACATACTTCTCTGACACTCCTGACTTCCTCATACAATACCACAACTCCTATCTAGGCACCCTGTCATATGCTTTCTCTAAGTCTACAAAAACACAATGCAACTCCTTCTGACCTTCTCTGTACTTCTCCATCAACACTCTCAGAGCAAACATCGCATCTGTAGTGCTTTTTCCCAGCAAGAAACCATACTGCTGATCACTAATCATCATGTCCCTTCTTAACCTAGCTTCCACTACTCTTTCCCATAACTTCATGCTGTGACTGATCAATTTAATCCCTCTGTAGTTACTACAGATCTGCAGATCTCCCTTATTCTTAAAAATCGGTATCAAAACACTTTCTCCATTCCTCAGGCATCCTCTCACTTTCCAAGATTTCATTAAACAATCTAGTTAAAAACTCCACTGCCATTTCACCTAAACACCTCCATGCATCCACAGGTATGTCATCTGGACCAACAGCCTTTCCATTCTTCATTCTCTTCATAGCTATCCTTACTTCCTCCTTGCTAATCCATTGTACTTCATGATTCACTATCCCCACATCATCCAACCTTCTCTCCCTCTCATTCTCTTCATTCATCAACCCCTCAAAGTACTCTTTCAATCTCCTCAACACACTCTCCTCACTTGTGAGTATGTTTCTCTCATTATCCTTTATCACCTTTACCTGCTGCACATCTTTCCCAGCTCGGTCCCTCTGTCTAGCCAATCGGTACAGGTCCTTTTCTCCCTCCTTAGTGTCCAACCTTTCATACAACTCTTAATACGCCTTATCCTTTAGCCTTCGCCACCTCTCTCTTTGCCATGCACCTCATCTCCTTATACTCCTGTCTACTTTCTTCATCTGACTGACAATCCCACTTCTTCTTTGCAAACTTCTTTCTCTGTATACTCTCCTGTACTTCCTCATTCCACCACCATGTCTCCTTATCGTCCTTCCTCTGTCCAGATGTCATACCAAGCACCTTTCTAACCATCTCTCCTACTAGCTCTGCTGTAGTTATCCAGCTATTTGGTAACTCTTCACTGCCACCCAGTGCCTGTCTTAACTCATCACTGAACTCCACCTCACAATTACCCTTTTTCAATTTCCACCATTTGATCCTTGGTGCTGCCCTCACACTCCTCCTCCTCTTCTTGATCACCAACGTCATCCTACAAACCACTGTCCTATGCTGCCTAACTACACTTTCCCCGGTCACCACTTTACAGTTTCCAATCTCCTTCAAACTGGCCCTCCTATATAAGATATAATCCACCTGTGTGCATCTTCCTCCACTCTTGTATGTCACCCTATGCTCCTCCCTCTTGTTAAAATACGTATTCACCATAGCTATGTCCATCCTTTTCACAAAATCCACTACCATCTGACCTTCTGCATTCCTTTGTTTAACACCATACCTACCCATCACTTCCTCATCCCCTCTGTTCCCTTCACCAACATGCCCATTGCAATCTGCTCCAATCACCACTCTCTCACCCTTGGGTACAGTCATCACCACTTCATCCAACTCACTCCACAATGTTTCTTTCTCATCCATCGCACACCCAACCTGTGGAGCATATGCACTAACAACATTCATCATTACACCATCAATTTCCAGCTTCATACACATCACTCTATCCGACACTTTTTTCAACTCCAAAACACTCTTAGCATACTGTTCCTTCAGGATAACTCCTATGCCATTTCTCCTCCAATCCACACCATGATAAAACAATTTGAACCCACCTCTGATACACCTAGCCTTGCTCCCCTTCCATCTGGTCTCTTGCACACACAATATACCAACCTTCCTTCTGCCCATCATATAAAATGCATACTAACATAAATCCTGTTATTCTAGCAATGTTCTAAATTCATGAGAGCAATATTTATAATCTGTCCCTATTTATGTTGGACTTTGTCCAGATTTCTTGCAGAGGTTGAGGTGTGTGAGAGAAAGTGAAATCCCCTATTTAGAGTTAGCAGGTGGAATTTATTTTCAAGTGTATTTTCAAGGAATTGTGAGCTTCAAGGGAAGAGAAGTTTACTGCTGCTCATGCTAAGTCTGCTTAAAATGTGCAACTGTTTTGTTTAGCAAATGGTATCATTATTGTGGTATAGAATTTTAAAGCAGTGTTAGTAGTACAGCAGGTAGCATATCTGCATCTTGATGCAGAGGGCTATAGGTTCTACTCCCACAGCATGTAGATTTGTATTTTAAGGGGGTGGAGTGCTGCAGTCCTGGCTATGTCCTCCTTTGGATGAGATGCCTAATAACTATAAACTTGTTTTTCAGCTTACCACCCATTCTGTATTGCAAATATACAAGCTTACCATTTTTAATGTAACATAGGCAATGTATTCTTCAAGGGCAGCAGGCACTGAATTTTTTGATGAAATGCTGAAATATAAAGTTGATTTCTAGCAACAACCTCTTCATTAGTTTCAGATCTCTAATGTGGAAATATTCAGATGACTTACTTCTGCAGAGATTGTGCATACTGACTGACATTGATGGATTGTAATGACAAAAGTTTAAGTGGCCTTTTATGGTTGAAATGTTTTGAATTGGGCAGTTTGTCATTATTGGCTTGTATGTTTTGTTTCATTGCTTGCTGGAAAAACATTCAAAACTATAAATTTAAAACACAGTCTAACAAGTGGTGCTGTATTATAGAAGGGATATAATTAAATTATTTTATATTATAATTAATACAATCTGTATATATTATAATTGTGCATAATCATATGTATAAATATGTACACTTCTTATGCATGGCTACTCTTGCTTATCACAGTAACAGGAAGGATACTGTAATGGCTGTGTCAAGAAAAAAGGTCTAAAGCTTTTAGTTGAGCATATAATGAAGTTGTTCACATCAGTGATAATGCAGACCCAGTTTCATATAACTAAGGGTCAACCACACAAAATCAGAAAACACCCAGAATTTCCCTTGCCCACTCAGTAAAACTAATCTTGAAAAATAATTAATAATGTGCATATATTAGGGCTATTGGAATTATCTATAAAAAGATGAAGTGATGATTTGCAACTATGTCAATGTTGGGATTATGAGGTAATGCTTGATTAAGCATTAATTAAAGGATATACATAATTTAGTGAATGCACACAGTTTAAGTTAAATACAGCTATAACGTGTCGTGCATTCAGAGCACAGAATGCCAGCTTTTATTTAAACAGCAACTTGTGTTACTGAGAGCTAATCTTGGAAGCCAAAGAACACTAGTGTTATAAACTAATCTGTTTAAATCTGTATAATCTGAACAGGCTCATGGGACTCAGTTTAGTGTCCTACATGAAAAATACTGAGCTAATGAACACTATTACCCAGTAGTTGTTTCTAAGTCACTTACAAATAAATAAATAAAACAAGGGGAAGTATTTTGAGGTAAAACAAATATCTTGTCTTTATGGTAGGTAAAAAGTAAAACTCTGTTAGTACCCAAGTAAATAAAATGATTATTAGCAATGAATGAGAAATTATTCCAGCACAGAGAACTGAACAGCCAAGCCTTCTAGATCAGAATTCAAAAGGGCTGCCAGCTGAAAGTTCCCTTGAGTTAGTTGCAATGTACATGGGGTATGTAAAACAACTTATCACGGATTCCTAATTAAATCCAGATATCTGTAATCATTGTAGAAGTAAAGCATAAAACAGTATGCACCCTAAGAATTTTGACAATGTTTATGGCAACTGGGGAGAAATAGCCAAGTAATGGGACCCTGTAATGGCTGCGTGGGGGAGGGGGCTGCATGAGTGGAGGGGGTGGGGCTATGTGTGTGGAGGGGGTGGGACTTTGTGGGTGGGGCTCTAGGTTTGCACCCCCCTGCAAAAAATCCTGCAGGCTCCCTTGCTCCTGAGGTAGCCAACATGGTTGGTATCCTCCTCCGCTGCTTCTACTTGTACTTAGACAAAAATACAGAGTACAGCCATAGGTGTAGGTGAGGTACAAATATTAGTACATTTCAGTCACATTTCTACAACCAGGAAAATGACAATACATTCAGTTATAACTGTTGTAAGGCAGTACCCAAGTATCAAATGAAACTTTTGAGATATCTTTAGAGCTGTAGGTACTTTTCTCCTCCCACTTTTACATTAGACTGATCTGTACTATAGTGTGAAACTGCTGGAAGGCCTCCCTTCCACCCCTTAGACATTATGTTGCTTTAGTTTAAGCTAATTTAACACTTTAGCATATTCTGTGTTCACAGAGCAAAGCTACCCTGGTGAAAACAAGTCACTCATCCATTAAGTTCTGCTGAAATGTTTCCAACCTGCAAAAAAGGAATATTGTAGCAGTGACTGGCCATCAACTAAGGGAATATATATTGTTAAAATATCAACCCTCTGGAAAAATTAGCATGCCTCAGGTAAATGCTGTTCCCATAAAAACTAAATGTTGTGGCTCATCACAAGCAATTAGAGGAAAAAGGACTTGTCTTTCTATCTTTACACATTCTACCTCATTGATTGTTTTTGATGAAAAAGCATCTGCAGGTGGGAGCAACAGCATTCCACTGAATTTCCTGATTGTCCCTTACCTGAGCTCTTTTGGTTTCCAGCTAGTATAGCTGTTGTGGCTCCAATTTTAAAATCAGTTTGCCACTCTATGCCAAGTGCCACTCTCTGACCCAAGTGCCACTCCATGACTCAAATACCACTGCCTGAACCAAGTGACTCCAAAAATTCATAGATTGTTTCTGGGGCAGACTTCAAGGGGTAGAGGGCCCTGCTCTGTTCACACTTGGGCTTACTCTGCTCCCCTACTCTAGGCACCCAATTTTTACATACTCCCACATACTCAACTTATATACTTAACCTATTCCTTCTCTCTTTTACTCTAAACCAATAGACAGCCATCCCCTAAATTTTACTTCATACATTCCCAAATGCTAGCTTTGAATCCAGCAAAGCCTCACTTCCTTTCTCTATACCCATGCCTACAGCCACAATCACGTCCTCTCTTTCTCTTATAATTTTTTTATACTTTTTCTTTTAGCACAGTTAACATCGTAAAACCCCTTCCATATCATTCACATTACATCCCCTACAGCATAGCAACCTCATCCAAAAAAGGCAGAAAGCCCACTTCACCATTGTCGCATCTCTTTATTATACCAAGCCCACTTCACCATTGTCGTATCTCTTTATTATACCACCCTGACAGATTACTTCAAAAACAAAGACCTAGACAATAATCCCATAATTCAAATGCCTGCCATCAAAGTAAAACCAAATTATTAATAGATATCCCCTACCACCACTCTACATTAAACCTTAAACTAAGTGGAGACATTCAACCCAACCCTGGGCCATCTCACTCTAGTGCTACACCTCTCTCTAATTCAGCAACACCCACCACAAAACTAACAGATTTACCCAGGCAAAAACATACCTCATACAAACCTGAGTAGCATTTGTAACAAAATCTTCACAGTACATACCTGGATAGTGTGTCACTCTCCAGACAACTTTGTAATCACGGAAACATGTCTGAAAAAGAAATCTAACCCCCAGGATTCAGTATCCACATATTAGACTAAATACATTTAAAAAAAAGCTGGAGGGTAATAATAGTATATAAGAATAATCTAGATCTATCCTTATATTACACCAGCACTCCCCGATTTGATAATGCATTAATACTTCTAACTTCCGTTAAACTCAATACATACAAGAATGCAATCTCAACAGGTCAATATCCCCCTGGCAACAATATATCGTCTCTAGAAGACATCCTCACCTGATCATCTACCAGCATTACCCTCATGTTAACATTGATTGGCTTTCAATCAGCTATGAAAATGAAACTAATAACATTTACCTGTATAATTTCACACAACTTGTCAATACACTCACAAGATATAACCTAAATATAACTAGAGAATCTGCCTTAGATTGGATACTTACAACAAAAGCAAAATAAAATACAATTACTTTGGCACGTTGCCAAGTACCCTAAGCAACCACCTACCAATCTAACTAATCAGACACCAGCTCCAGAATATAGCAAAAACCACCTCAATTCATTTAGAAAGCTAAACAATTTCTTTACTGATCTTTTCACAAATACTCTGCAGCAGGTTAACTGGAATAAACTCAAATACCTATCATTAGACGGCACTAAGAGAGTCAAACCTAACCCTGCCCCTTGGTTGTACAAAAATACCAAACAGCTAACGATAGCAAGGGACAACTCCTGGAAAACATGACTGCATAATATAACTCCTGTTGTCCTGCTCACCTGCAAAAACTAACCTACCTCCAGAATACCTCCAAGTAAGTGCTGATGCACTAACATACCCTGTGACAATCCCAATAAGTTGCTCAATCAGTGAAAACTATGAACGACAAATCTGGAAAAAACTTATTTGTTATAGCACTATATAAGGGCAGCCCTTCTACAGATATATTTTACTACAGACCAATTGTTATTCCCTCATCTCTATCAAAAATCCTGGAGAAGTGAATCTACTCTCAGCTGCTACATTTTATCCTTGAGGATAACCTCCTCTCCCCTACCCAGCTTGGGTTTTGACCCAGCCACAGTACTACTATAGCATTACTAAGTTTTTTTGAACATAAACAGAAACTCAGACATCCTAGTCTCCACACTTTTTCTTGACTTATCAAAAGCATTTAGTACACTTTACCATCAAAAGTTATCACACAAACTATCCTCCCTAAGTCTGACTAATGCCTCTCTACCCTGGTTTGAAAGTTGCCTCTTAGGCAGAAAGCCATAAAAAAATGGCTACTCACCATACCTACCCACACCTGTAGGAGTCCCCCAAGGATCCATATTAGGCCCACTCTAGTTCAACCTATTTATCAATGATCTATACAGTGCTTCCTCACATGCCACAATCATACAAAACATAGATGACTCCACACTCATTTGCACTTCTAAAAGCCAGACCAAACTACAGCAAAATACCTAATAATCATTTTCTTCCATACAAAGCTGGCCTTCTAACTCTTAACTTCTGCTTAACCCCAAAAAACTAAAGTAATGCTGTTGCCATGAAAACAACATACTGTATAAAAATATCTCATCTCTATTACCTCAACAAATAATACAAAACCAGAATTAGTCTCTTTCCGATTAAACTTTTCGGTATCACCACAGATGACTAATTTAAGTTTGGCTGGTGATAAAGAAGACATGCAAAATGATGGCAGCCCTTACAGATCAAAGCCATTTCTTCAAAGACAATGCTAGAAATTGCACTGCCTCAACCTATCTCTTACCAGCCCTACTACATATTTCTACTATTCTGCTTCATCTATTATCCCATTCCTTAGTATTGCTTAAACTGAAACAATGCTATGATAAAATAGCCAAATTTGCCTCTAGCCTAACAAAAAGAATCCACCACCATCTGTCTCTAAAACAACTGAATCCTCATGTGCTTGCACTCCCAGTTATTTATAATCCATAAACTAATCCATAGATGGAAATAATATCTATCTCTTAATAGTGTAATATACCCCTATTCCCACAGAAGACCCTTGCATTCTGGTGATAAATTGTTGCTTAGTATAACTAAATCCAACAAAGGAACAGGAGACTCATTGTATTCCAACTATATTTCAGAGAAGTGGAACTCCATTCCCCTTGCTTAAGGCAAAATATGAACTTAACAACCTTTCAAATCTGAGCTGAAGCAACAAGCTGCACAGCTATGTCTCTGTTCTTGTTCCACCCCTGCCAAAGACCAATCCATTCTAAACCTAAGTCCACATCTCTATCCCCACTACAGTTTAATCTTCACATCAAACTACCCACTTTTATACTTCATATCTCTTATCTCAGCTACCTTGCTATGGTACTTAAAGTCTACTGCATCAACATGTTAAATTCTACCTCGCTTACTAACCACTAATTACCTGTTGTATCCTTCCCACATAGTTGATTATACCTGACCACAGCTAGTCTAATGTTCTGATGTTATTCTGTTTCTGACCACTCCTAAATTATTAGGTAGATATGTATACAGTATATGTACTTGACCATATAAGTCTCATATTTTCAGGAGATGTCGATAGAATTCATACCGACTAGGTCAATTTTGTCTGGATATTATGAATATTGTCTTATTCTTTCTTTTTACTTTTACATCCATCCAAGTGAGTAACCACCAACTTAGGTAGATGGAACCTTGGTTTAACATCTGTTGTAAAACACAACTCCTCATATATCTCATCCCTTTTTTACTCTACTACAGTATTGGAACATAAATCTAAGCAATTTATGTGGAGAAAGAACCCATATCTTTCTGTTGTTCCTGGCATAAAAGACGAGTGTGTCACCTGCTAAGACAGTGAAACTGTTGCTCCACTGATGCCACACACATGGAGCAGTGTTGAATAGAAGGATCTTCTAGTATGAATACATTCTTTCCTAGCCAGGAAAATTAATTCCTTATCAAAAGGAAAACAGTAAATGATAATCCAGTATGTGGGATCACTCGCAAATTAAAGGAAGTCATTCCCTCATACAAAGCATCTTGTCAAAGGCACAATTGCACTTCAGAGGTTGCTGATCATGCAATCTGAAACCATTATAGGATAATGAACCCTTTGATAAAAGCACTCTTCTTAAAATAACAATGGTCATCCCTGCTTAGAAACCCTAAGAGTTTTTGTAGTGGGATAAACAGCCTAGTAAGTAGAAAAAAGTATGCTGATAATGCTGCTTTAACTGGTTCCTCACTCATTGGACTTTGGCAAGCAGGTGAAGTACTTTCTCAGCACTTGGAAACACAACTAAGTGACAGCAGTAAATTCATCTGCAATTCTTTCCACTCCATTGCTGAGGACATATTTGGCTTCTCTTCTGAGTTTCAATTTTCTAAGACATTCCTGGCCAACATTAACAAATAGTTAAATGGCATTACAGACCATAGCAGTGCTGGATTAGATGGTTTCTATCTGAAGTTTTTAAAGGCCTGTAACAACTTATTAGTATGCCTCTTAGACATACTACCAGTCATGTGTTTCTGTCTGTCTCTGTCTCTCTCTCGCTCTCTGCCATCTGGAATTGTGCCTTATCTCTGAAAAATAGAGATTCCTAAGCAATACTCAGGCATGTCTGAGCATCTTGGCTCATACAAACTGATTGCTCTGCTTTCACCTCTACTGAAAGTCCTTTATAAAGCAAGAGCAACTCAGTTAAGAGAGACCACATACCCCCAATGATTGTCTTCTGCCCAGCAGCATGGCTTTAATAGAAGCCACAGCACCAGGCTACTTCTTATTCCCATTACAAATAGCTTTTACGAAGCTATGAACGATGGACACCTTTCTTGTAGTGCATTCATTCACTTTCAAAAGCCCTTGACTTAATGTACCATACTCTTCTGGTCAAAGCGTTACCTACTTATGGACTGAGCACAGTTACTCTAAAATGGTTTATGGACTACTTCTACCACAACCAAACTAATAAACCTACCAACTTAACTGAATGTATGAAGGAATATCTAAAGATGGTACTGCTCAATGCTAGAAGCCATAACAAAAACTCTACACCCTGCAAGCCTTCCTCTCCTTGGAGAGTGCAGAAATTTATGTAGTAATGGAGACATTAAAGTCACAGAGCGTACCCCAACAATGCAAGGTTATAATGCGTTTCACACCTTTAGACTAGCTACTGCACAGGAGAGAACTAAAGGTGGAGGAGTCTCAGTCTATATTAAAACCAACCTCACATCCAGACCAGTTATAGTGCATGATCCACTGGAACTCAAACATGTGCAACTCACCATACACAGAGTCGCGTACCATATCCTTGCAACCTATAGGTCACCCCTTCCATGAGCCAGGAAACCCATATCATCTATCTCAATGTATTAGAGTCACTCACTGTTTAACCCAATACAATATTCATGGGGATCTCAACTACCCCTCTATATATTGGGAATCCAAGAACACTTCTAATGCACAAACCCACTGATTCCTAAACTTTTTTAATATCAACATCCTGGAACAGTTGGTCCGTTCTCCTACCAGGGGTGCAAACATCCTTGACCTTGTACTCATGAACATTGCGGGGGGTGATGTTCCTCACCCAATGTAATGTCTTTGCTCAGGAGATCTGACCATAAGCTAGTATTACCTGAAATAAAAATTTGATCCAGAGGTCCAGCGAAAGCAAAAAACATTAGGAACTATTCCAAGGCTATCCTCTCTCTTCTAAGTGACACCTTGGCTAAATTCCAAGCACCCCCAAACCCAGTAAACACTATAGCATATGCTGAGCTATTTACAAAATCCATGTACAGCCATACTGATAGCTGTATAGAGCAAGCTGTGCCCACTCGTATTAAGAATAAGACAAACTCAAAAGACAAGTCTCCCTGGTAGAATCATAATATCAATCAGTGATGCAACAAAAGAAAAAAGATCTTGGCCAATCTCAGGAGGAAAAAAGCCATACATACTAAAAGCCCCCTGACCAATATGAACAGGCAGATCAGAGGGTTAATTAATACTTCAAAGGCTAAATCTGAAGACAAAATAGTTCCTCTGGCAAAGCACAACCACAAAGCTTTCTACAGCTATATCTGTAACCTCAGGAAATCACACCACAATGCCCAGAACTTGCAAATGGCACACTGAACTGAAGGCCATTTTTCATCCTTTTGCCTGACATACCACATACCACAATCCCCACAACCATTACTGCGGAATAGGTCATTAATGCACTTTTCAAGGCCAAAAAATACTGCATCAATAGCACCCAATAACATCCCAGGATGTTTAATGAATAGCATGAAACATGACCTCTCTGGTCCACTGGAATCACTTTTCAGTTGATGCTTCCAGTCAGATTTTGTGCCCAAGGAATGGAAGATTGTTACATTCATTCTACTGCACAAAGGAAGTCCAACCACTGATCCAGGTAACTAGAGACTCATAAGTCTTACCAGCCTCATATGTAAGGCCATGGAAAGAATCATCATGGACATGATAAATGAGGATATAGGTAATCTGCAAATGCTGGACCAATCATAGTTTGGCATCATTAAAGGAAGGTCATGCCTATTATATCTGTTGGACTTCTTTGAGAGGGTCACAAAAGCACTGGATGAAGGTAAGACTGTACACACAGCTTACCACGACCTGGCCAAGGCTTTTGATATAACACCCCATTCAGGCATTATAGACAAGCTCACTAATTTAGGTACAAACCCTTTTATTACCCACTAGATAGCCAGTTGGCTCACTGTCAAATTATGTGAGGGCACCTCCACCAAGAGGCCAGTCACTAGCGGAAACCCTCAGGGCTTGGTACTGGGCCTACTCTTTTTTGTTGTTTATTTCTCTGAAATGGAAGCAAATGCTGAAGGTTTATGGCTGACTAAATTTGCAGATGATTCCAAGCAGGGGGTTATCACTGACTCCCCTGAAGACACTAGCATTCTTCAAGAAGATCTATCTCTGGCTAAGAAATGGTACCAAAACTATGGTCTGTAAACTCAATGCAAAGAAATGCATAACTGGTCTGTAAACTCAATGCAAAGAAATGCATAACAACTTTGGGAAGTCAACCATCCTGGCTAATTACCATGTTGGTAATATGCCCCTAAGAGTTGACTCAGTGGTCAGGGATCTGTGAACACACAGAGACAGTAGCCTAACCTTCGACCACCACACATCCTTAACCTTGTTCTGAGGAAATCCTTTTATGTTGCACAACATATAAGTAAGGGCATGGCATCTAGATCCAAAGAGGTCATTATCCCACTGTACTCTTCCCTTATCAGACCAATCATAGAGTACAGTGCTCCCTTTGTTATGTACCTGACCAAGCATATGCAGCAACTAGAGCAACCTCAGAGGTTCTTTACAAACAAAATACAAGGAGTAACAAACCTGCCTCATGCAGAGTGCTCTACTCAGTCTCCTATAGATTGTTGAGTAGTGATCTATGCTGAGCTTACAATGCATACACAAACCCCATACTTATGAATCTCCTACATATTTGTAAGTCAAAGAGTACCACAAATACAAGGTCTAGGGACCTGAATTTTGTCCATGACTTAAACAGAACAAGCTGGAGAAACAGACATGTGTTCCAGAGACTGACCCTTCTATGGAAAGGCTTCCCATTCATGTGAAGCTGAGCTCATCTATTACCCAGTTTAAGTGCAAACTAGACCAGTGGATGAGGAATAGGAAATTTACACGAGCCCTGGCATCCATGTCCCTTATGGATAGAGATAGCTCATAAATGACTGTCTCTCAGTGTTCTATTCGGATACAGGACATCATTATTCTTTCAGGAAACTTGGCTAGATTTAGAAAGCCCTCCCACCCCCATGTGATTAGCCTAGTAACAATCTATGTATCAGTAAGAGAGTTCAGACTGACTGTTGAATAAAGACATTCTCCTCTTCAAACAATTACAAAAAACAATTAAATCAGGAGCTCCCTAAGGTTCTGTGCTCGCCCATTGCACTTCACTTCCTACATTGATCGATGACTCCACCATTTCCATAGGTATCTGTGACATGTTCTTATCTCCTGATGGTATAATTGTTTGTTAGCCATCTCACATTACTCCATCTCTGACAGCAGAAACACTGAACATCAGTTTTAATTAGTTCTGCATGACCCTTGAATTTAGGAAAGACAAAACCATATTTTTGACATCCAGAAGAGATTTAGTATGAACAAGGAGCAGTGTAACATGTTTGTCCCAGATGGCAGAATACTTGAATACTTGAAGACATGCAGGCCAACAAGTATCAGGGTATGTGGTTTGACCCATCCCTCGCTTACAACATTCACATCCACAGACTGGTAAACAATATAACAACTCTCTTGTGGTAAACAACATACCAACCGTTCTTGCACAAGCAATAAAGTAAGCAATTTTTATATCTAATGAACCAAAACACTCTACTGGGAAAAGTGTTCTGCTCATTGTTCTAGGACATACTCTCTCAGTCATTGGTGAAGTCTCTACTCATAAGTAACAAAAGACACAGATTTATAATCAGGTCACTTAGGAGGCAGTGCTATTGCCTCATTAAGAATTTCTTACAAAATAATCTTTCTACTTTGCATGGCACCTATACAACTTTTATCAGTGAAGCATTTCTCCAGATTACTAAGAACAGACTTTCAGACCAGCTCAAAGTAGATACTATAATGTTCCATTAGAACATCCAACAGGGTATCTATTATACATTTAAAAATAAATCTGAGCTTTTTGGGATTGCTGGCAGTTTGTGGTCATTTTCTTCAATTTTTCTTGGATTGTGGTTTTATCCATTATACATGACCCAAAGCTTTGGAACTCCTTTACTTGTGATTGTATATACACACACACACATATATATATATATATATATATATATATATATATATATATATATATATATATATTTATTTATGTTTTCTTCTTTGTTTTGCCAGAAATGACTAATATTGTGCTTTATTTACATATATGTGTTTATGTTTTATTTCTACAACTAGAAAAAGGCCAATAAAATGTACCTGTGTCCTGGCTTTTCACCATAAAGGAAAGATAATTAAATTATTTCAATTCTGCTTAAATATAGTGGCCTGAGTAGTAATTATTCATTGTACTTTTCTGCTTTGTTCCATGTTTTAGACAAAAAGTTATCTGTCTGCATTTTTCATTTTGTTCTGGGAGCATAGTGTTGTATTTTAATTAGCAGTTTTGTGAATATTATGCTTCTGCATTATTCTGCACTTCTATTTCCACAAGATGAATTACTTGTAAAAGCTATTCATTTGCATTTTAAACCTTACTGGGCCATAATCTTGTAGTTTAATTCACAGCTGTGGCAGAACTGTGTACTACTACCAGATTTGTGCTTTAGTCATTTATTACTGCATTTTTCCATAAACAGTGTTACAGGTAAAGTTCTGCACAACCTGATGCCTTAAACTGTAGTAGAAGTTCAATAGTGAGAAAATTGTCTCTGTTCTAGTTTGTACTTCAGTGCTTTTATATTCTGCTTATCATTTACCTGATTAAAGTTGCATTCTGTTTCTTCCCCATCCCCCACTAACACACTATGCTAAAGTTTCTGAAAGAGCTCCAATATTGCCTTTATTTGATTGGATGCCTATCTAGCTAGCTTGCTTGTTCCTTGTAAACATTTTCAAAGGCTGTGTCTCTGGCCTTCAAGCCTTATGGTAATCTGATCTCCAAAGTCCCTCACTCCCCTCTTTCATAGGTTCATAGGTAGGTACAAGGCTATCGGCCCAAGGGTCTACATAAGTCTAGCCAGCAAGGTTCCCTGGCTTACGCCACCCAAGAAAGTTATTTTCCTGTGCCACTGTCGAGCAGAGACACAGAAGTGATCCCCAGGGTGTATTTCCTATTTCCCATCCACTCATCAAGATTTTTCTTGGAGTGCTAATGAAGAACTTTGCTTGACATAGATGGGTTTGTTCCAGAGTATGGGAAGTCTCTGGGTCGGGAATCTATCCCTCCAGCATGTCCTGTTTATTGTGGTGACAAGGTTTAGGTCCCTAGACCATGTAGCTTGGAGGGACTGGGATTTCTTTAGGTGTAGCATGTCCAACATCTCTGGGTTTGACATAGCTTTATATGTTAGGCAGATATCTCCTCAGAGTAGGCGATATGCTACGGAGTAAAGCTGGAGTTTTTTGAGACAGTCAGCACAGGGCGTCTGTTTGAGGCCAGTAATCCTCTTTGTGAGGTACTTCTGTGGCCTTTCCAGCTGCTGCAGATGTCTTGTGAGGTGCATTCCAAAAGGGGCATTGTACTCTATAATGGGTCTAATGAATGTTGAGTAGAGGGGAACAAGGACCTCTTTTTTCCTGGATGAGAACCCTTTTATGATGAGGTGTGCCATGTAGAAGGACTTCCTGACTACTGTGGCGATGTGACTATCAAAGGACAGACTACTGTCCACCTGGGTCCCAAGGTCTCATCACACATTCAGTGTTAAGTAGACTGCTGTCTATGTAGTAGTTCATGGGTACAGAATTTTTACCAAAGGGGATGACAATGCACTTTTTGGAATTGAGCTTAAGGCCATGGCTCTGACACCAGGCATCTGTCTCAGCGAGGCCCTTCTGTAGGATTTCCACATCATTTGGGGACTCGACAATGGTTCCTAGTTTGCAGTCATCTGTGCACTTCATTAGCCAGAGGCCTTCTGTGTTAGCCTGTACTTTAGAGAAGTAGATACCAAACAGGAGAGTTCCCAGGTCTGAACCCTGTGGCACTCCCATTTGTCACTGGTTTGAAGTCAGATTTGGAGTGTGCAACTTTTACAGTGTGGTTTCTGGTCAGTGAGCCAGTTGGCAACCCATCTTGTGACATAGGGATTTATACCTAGTTTAGTGAGTTTAGCTATAATTCCAGAATAGGGGATTGTGTCGAAAGTCTTGGTGAGGTCAAGATAGGCTGTGTGAACCACCTTACCCTCATCTACGGCTTTGGTGTTTGCCTCAAAGAAGTCGATCAGGTTCAGGAGGCATGATCTGTCTTTCACAAAACCCGAACTGGGTGGGATCCAGAGTTTGGAGGTTACCAATGTCTTTGTTTATGAGTTCCATGATGATACATTCCATAGCCTTGCAGACCAGGCTCGTCAGGCTAATAGGGTGATAGTTCCAGGGATCAGTGGTGGCTCCTCCTTTGTGGAGTGGAATAACTTGCTGTATGCCATTCAGTGGGCACAAAGCCTGATGTGAGGATATGACTGAACATGGTGCTTAGGTGGGGAGCCAGTTCATCCTGAAGTTCGTGTAAAATGCAGCCTGGGATGTTGTCCAGTCCCATGGATGCTGTGTTTTTGGCTTTAGAGAGTGCAGCTTTTACCTACATAGCTGTGATTACAGGGACTCTGCATTCTTCCTTTACAGATATGGGCCCTTTAGGGGGTGAGGGGGGGTAAAGTTAGCACTGAATCTATCTGCCAGGATGTTGGCAATATCAGTTGGTTCTGTAATTTTCATGCCGTTGTGCTCTAACTCCGAGAAGATCTGAGTGTTGCCATTGAGATTCTTGACATAGCTATAGAATGCTTTGTTGCTGTCCTTAGAATCAGTGGCAATTTTGTTTTCGTAGCTAGCTTTGGAGGATCTTATAAAGGATCTCAGCTTCTTACTGAGGCTGACCAGGGAGCTCCTCCACTCATGGGATTTTACTCTCTTTTGCAACAATTTCTTCCTTCTGTTGTACAGTTTGTTTAATGGCAGGGGACCACCAGATTGGCTTCCTTTATTTGGAGGATAGAGTCATGGTTCTGTTTGGGATAGCACGATACATGCACTCGTGTAAGTGCTTATAGAGTGCATTTGTGTAGGATTCAGCAGTCGTAACTGTATTGGCCATCTGCATGGATGTCATGAAGTTCACCACTTCTGTCTTAAGAAGCATGAAGTTGGCTTTGGAAAAACTTTTTACTGTGGTTTCCTTAATGGGGGGTGGGGGCGGGATGTGGATATCAAGGGTGATTAGCTTATGGTCGGATCGGACCAACAAGGAGTTGACTTCAGGTGTGGAACCACTCATGTTGGTAATGACTAGGTCTAGGATATTGTTGCCCCTGGTGGGGGTGTGGATAAGTTGATCCAGGGCATTGGAGTTTATGAATTCTAGAAAGTGTTGTGTGAAGGAGTTGGTACATGAGTAGTTTTCCAAGTTAATGGTGGGGTAGTTGAAATCGCACATTATTAGGGTGTTTGGTTGAACCCTAATATTTTCCAGTACATCAAGAAAAGAGGAGTGGGAATCCTGGGGCATGGTGGGGGATCTGTAGCAAGTTACAATTTGGATGGAAGATTTGCCCAGAGTTAGTTGCACTTGGATAACCTCTGATGCATTATGCTGAGCAACTAGCCTGGAGGTGTGGATATCCTTAATGAATATGGACACACCTCTGCCTTTGGTGTTCCGGTCCAGGTTACATGGCTGAAAAGTGTGGTATGAGTTATAGCCTGGTAGTGCAGGGGTGCTCTCTGGAGCCTTGAACCAGGTCTCAGTCACTGCACAGATATCAATGTTCTCCATTTTAAGGAGTGCCTCGAGTGAGTGCATTTTGAGATTTAGACTTCTAGCATTGAGTAGCATTACCCTCAGTTTTTGCTTGCCTGTTCCTGTTACGGTGGTAAATTTGTCATTTGAACCTTGCCTAAAAAGGCACTATAGGGGCGGCAAGAGCCTTAGCCAATATCTGGAATCCCAGGGGCGACAGGTGCAGGTCATCTCTGGCAAAGCATCATGGCCTGTCGACCATGTCATCCCAAGCAGACAGATACTGGATCCCCCTAGAATGACACCAGAAGCTCAGCCAATTGCTGAAGTCAATCATTTTGTCCTTGTACTGCGGTATCATTCTGGGTGATGGCAGAATGCTACTCAGGGCTAGGGTCATACCTGCCTGGACTACAAGATCGGAGAGCTCTTCCATGTCTCTTTTCATGTAGTCCAGGGAGGTACGTCTCAGGTCGTTAACACCAACATGGACAATGACAGAGTCATATCTGTACTTGTTGTGGAGTGACCTGAATACATGGGTTATGTGGCAGATCCTGGCACCTGACAAGCAGCTGACAGTAACCTTCTCCTTGTTTAGCCTGGTGAGTGGGATATCAGTGTGCCTGAATATAGAGTCACCTATGACTAGTGTGTTGGATACGTTGTTTTGCCTTATTGGCTGTGGTTGAGTGGCACACTGAGTCTGTGGGCTATGTGTCATTTGGGTTGTGTTGGGGGGTGGAAGTTGCTTGCATTTCTGCTTTGGAGATCTCTGTTGCTTGGGCAGATTATTACTGAGAGCCTCCGTGAATGTTTTTGTGTTTCTATGTGTGGATTTTGGTGGTGTAGATTTAGTGAGACTATGTGATAAGTGTGGTGTGGTGCAAGTGTTTGCCTTCTCCTCTTGAATGTCAAGTTCGGTCTTGGTTGGAGAGGGCTTTACCTCCAGTTTGGCTAGATAAGTGCATCTCTCACAGGTTGTAGTGTTGGGTGGTAAGAGAAGAGGGTTGTCTGTATACATGAGGCAATTTCTTCTTTGCCCCAAGATGCCCAGATTCATCAGACAGACATGAGAGAACACTGGGAGCTGACCCATGGACATGCCTGAATAAAAAACAATTTTCCTCTAGATAAGTGAAGAAAGTGAGTACAATAGCTGTTTTTCTCTAAGCAACTGAGAAAAGTAAGTGCAAAAACTGTTTTCCTCTAGGTAATGAGGAAGGTTTAGTGCTATAGTAATTAGTAGCTTATTTAGTGCTTACAAGTTCTGAACAAGTGCTGAGCATGAATAAGCAAATTCAAGTGTTAAAACTAAGAATCTGTATCTGCATTAGACTAGTTACAGGAAAGAAACAAGTGCAAATGCAGGCTTTCAAATCAGAAAGTTGAGAGAGATGGAAAAGATTGCTCAGATGGACAATAACTACAATTTCTGGACCAGAACCACTCCTTATGTGGTAGACAGGTTACCTAGTGCTTACCACTCCCACTGACAAGCTAGAAGGCTTCCCTTCAACCCAGAAAGGCTTTGGGGGGGGGGGCTCAGAAGCTTACATACAGTCCTAGATACAGCAAATCTGTAACTGGAATACACTAGTTACAGGAAAGGTAGGAAACAGGCTTACAGTTTTTTTTGTTTTGTTTTTTTACAGAAAAATTGCTAAAACAGCAGTAAAGACAATTCAAATGCAGTGCAAGCTAGCACACTTGAGTATGTAGCAAGATTAGACCAAACACAGTTTAAAAAAATGCAATTAAATTAAAAATGACTAAAAACAAGTGCAGAAGGAGTGTATTAGGTAGAATGTGGTAAAGAAATGGGACTGGGGGGAGTGTCCCAGATCAAATCTACAGTGGGGCGGGCAACTGCAAAAGCCACCAAATTTAAACAACAAACCAGAAATAGAGAGGGTGGGTGGGACAAAACACTTTCAGCAGAGATCTGAAAAACTATACAGTGAATCAAAAATAACAGTGCACAACTCTGAATAAAATTAGTCCAGAAACAATTAGTACACAATCCTGAAGAACCAAAAAATATACTTAGCTCTGTATATTTCCAGATAGTTTGAAAAGAGCTCTGTTAGACACAGGTTCCAGCAATGATATGCAGGCTGTTAACTAACAGGGTCTATTATTATGCAAGTAATCCTTCAGATAGTCAGATGACACAAGCTGTAAAAAACAATTATACCAACTCAAGACACAGCAGAAAATAGGGAGAGGTGGGATAAAACACTTTCAGCAGAGATCTGAAAAACTATACAGTAAATCAAAAATAGTGCACAACTCTGAATAAACCTGGATGCCTCTCTCATTGCTAGTGTCTACTGTATAAGCTATTTATGTACTCTTCTCACCCATTATTTTCCATCGATCCATGATACTGAAGGCCAACCCAGCAAACCAGTATTGCTCTTGAGTAAACCTCCTTTACTGCATATTGTTTCCTGTTCACTTTCCTGGAGCTCAGCAAAGCTTGGAGTCCTAGCCTGCATTCCAGACGAATTTTACTTTTATCCAGTGCCATCCAGGCAAAGTCAAGTGTCTTTGACTGCTAAAATCTCACTTCTTTGAGTTGTTTTGTGTGATTGCTACTATTTCCTGCTTTTATGTGTGCACTTCACTGAATTTTTGTAAAAAAAATGCTTTTTCTCTCTGTTACTGCTGCAAAACAGTCTTGAAATTGCCTTCAGCAAGGGATTTCCAGCTAGCTGTTTAATGTGTTAGCACTGAACATGTCTCTTCTACTTTATTTTTACATATAAAAGGACTTTGTTTATTCATCTTGCAGCAGGCAGTGTTTGCCTGGTCTATCTGAGTTAGGAAATACACAAAAGTGCTTGTAGAGTAGCCATTTTATTGGCCAGAGGGCTCATTGACTAGTTTTCTTTTTTCCTGTGCTTCTATAAATTTTGTTAGTTTGCATGGGTTGGCAGTGCCCTGTACACTAGCAAACACCTAGAAAGCAGATTTTATCAGTAGAATGCTCCATAAAACTGTATTCTGTAAAGCAGCAATATAGAACAAATACTTTGTGTGCTGACAAACCTAGAGCTGCCAGTTGGGTGTCGAGTGGCTATGCCTACAGATTTGGCACAATTCAGTGTTGTGTAAACATTAAAGTTAGTAGAATTTAGTACTGTTTAGCATAATCTACCCCCAATAAAGCACCCTTATAGGCTGCACCAACAAAGCACCCTTGATAGTTTTCTAACCCCAATACACCACTTCCTTGTAGCTCACCAGTCAATGGACTGGACAGTATGGATATGCAATTTCCTAACTTCTCTGTAGCCAGCTTGGTGGATATGGGCATCTTGAAAAAATTTTGCAATCACCACATATTTACTGATAATGACTTAATCCTTAAAGAAGCAAAAACAGTATGCGAGAAGTGTACTTACACAATGAAAATGGAGGCTAAACTCTTGCATACAACCACACACCATGTTGTCAAAGCCACACACATAACACACACCTCATTTAGCACACAGCACATACATAGACTAAAGTATGCTGCGGCACTTAAAAGCAATCTTTCTAAACAACAAAGATCTCATAGGCAGCCCATTGTCAAAGCTATGCCTCAGCAAGCCCAAAGGCACTAAGAGAAAACAATACTTAACACCACACATACTCTCATCATTGGGGACTCCATTGCAAGATATAGTGATGCCTCCTCTAACCAGAATGTACAATGAGACATAACTGTTTGTTGCTTATCTGGAGCCAGGGTCTGCCAAATCACACTTGCACTCAAGTCATAATGCAACAGGTAACAGTATGATTCCATCATAGTCTATGAAGGTGTAAATGACCCAATATGTACCTCCATGGACTATATGGAGATAGTCATTACAGAGCTTTTAAACTATGTGTCTCAGGCTGGCATAAGCCTAGTATTGAGCAGCATACTACCATCACTGTGGATGATGTCTTAACATGAGCAAAAAATGACTGTTTTCAGCAACTGGCTGTTTTTCTGGTATCATTGTAAGGAAATTCAATATTTGTCAGTTTGGGAGGACATAATTAACAAACCATGTTGCTTTGCCAAGGATGACTTGCACCTTTCTTCTCTAGGCTTTCAAATACTGGCTAAAGCTTTATCTACTCCCATAGTGTCTTTTTAGGTGATGCCAAATTGGCAAACCTACCAACACAGCAAAATCAACTCAACTGAACCTCATGGTGTTACTACTCAATGCCAGGAGCCTAAATAAAAAAACATACTCATTCTAAGCCCTCTTCACACTCAAGAATATAGACATTTGTGCAGTTGCCAAGACATGGTTTAAAGCAGTAGAGAGTATACCAGCAGTGAAAGGTTTAGTGCCTTCCATGTTTTTACACCCGTAGCTCCACAGAAAAGCACTAAACCTGGAGGTATCTCAATATACATTAATAACAAGCATGCCTCTACGGTTATGAAACATGATGATGTGCTGGAGTTAATCCACAGGCAGATCATCATGGACAAAATCCTGTACAATATCCTAGCCAGCTATAGGTCACTCTCCATGTCCCAAGAAGCTCACAAAATGTGTACTTGCACCTACTGGAGACACTTACCATCCAACTTAACATCCTAACCATGGGAGACTTTAATTACCTCTCCAGAGACTGGGAGTCATACTTATCTATAGGCACAAGAGATTCCTGAACCTCTTCAATACAAACTCCCTTAACAAAATAGTGAATATGCCAACTAGAGGCTCCAACATACTGGACGTCATGTTCATAAAGATGAGAGAATTCTGCATTGCCCCCAGTGTCTCATACTTCCTAGTAAGGTCCAACCATAAATCAAAATCAACTCCATAAACTCATTATAACCAGTAACAATTAGGAACTATTCTCAGGCAAATTACCTTTTATTAAGTGATGGTTTGTCAAAATGCAATGCCCCTCCAAACCCTAAGAACACAGTAGCCTATGCTGAATTGCTCTCAGAAACTCTGTATGACCATGTCAATGGATGCTTACAGGCTGCTGTACCTAACAGAGGTAAGACCAGGACTAGCTCCAGAAAATAACAGCCCTACTGGCATCCCAAATTAAATGGGATATACAACAAAAGGGAAAAATATTGCAAAAATCAGGAAGGGTAATTCCCATAAAGATAAAAACTCTGTCATCAAACTAAATAGGCAACTAAGAGGGCTAATCAGGTCAAGCAAAGCAAAATTGGAGGTTAACATAGCCTCCCAGGTGAAAGATAAACATTAGGTCTTTTATAGCTATGTCAGGAACGTCAAGGACAGCAGACATCAATGTGCTGAACTGCTGGTTAAAGGTGCCACATTCACTGAGCCCAGCAATACAGCGAACCTGTTGGCAGACAAATTCAGTTCCAACTTTACCCCCCCACACACACCCCAACCATACCCCCAAAAAATACCCTCAAACATAACTCCTCCAACTATAACTAGGGAGCATGTACTGACTGCAAGTCAAGAACAAGGCTTCAATGGGCCCAAATAACATTCCATGATACCTCCTAAACAGTCTAAACTAGGACTTGTCAGGACCCCTAGAGTCATTATTTAACTAAAGTCTTAAAACAGGCTTTGTGACATATAAATGGAAGACTGTGATGGTCATCCCTTTTCATATGGGATGAACTTCAACAGATCCTGGAAACTACAGACCCCTTAGTTTGACTAATTTTATAGGTTCATAGGTGTTTACTAGGCTAACGACCAAAAGGGCCTTTTTAAGCCTAGCCATGCATCCCAAATCTCTGACAAGTGTAAGAATGGGCCTGGGAGATGAACCATGTACAGGTTGCCTGTGTCCATTAGAAACACAGGTACCAAACCAGGGATGAATTTCTGGTTTCCCATCCAATTGTCCAAGTTGCACTTGAATTGGGTTAGGGAGGTACACTGCTTCACATGGATGGGGAGTCTGTTCCATAGATGGGGTAGTCTCTGGGTTCCATACCTATCTCTCCAGCACGTCCTATTTATATCACAGGCAAGGTTTAATTCTTTAGAATGGGTAATTCTGGTGCTGTTTGTTTTGTGGATATGCAGGAGGTCCATCAGAGTGGGGTCGGACAATTCCCTGTATGCCAGGCATAGATCTCCTCTCAAAAGCCTGTAAGAGACAGAATACAGGGCTAAGCACTTAAGGCAGTCTGTGTAGGACATTTTTACTTATCCCCTGTATTCTTTTAGTGAAGAACTTCTGCGGACATTCTCATTGTTGGATATGCTTGGTTAGGTACATACCAAAGGGGGCATTGTACTCAATGATAGGACTGATGTAGGCCGAATACAGTGGAACAATGACTTATTTGCAAAGCCATAGAAAGAATGATCATGGACATCATCAACAAGGATAGAGGAGATCTCCGGACACTGGATCCATCTGAGTTTGGCTTTGTAGAAGGAAGAAAGGAAGGTAATGCTTACTGAACCTGGTGGAATTCCTTGAAAAGGCCACTAAGGCAATGGCTACCAAGATCTGGCTAAAGCATTTGATACGATACCCTACTCGGGCATTGTCAACAAATTTATGAAACTAGGTTATAAACTCTTTTATAACATACTGGATAGCTAGCTGGTTCTCTGATAAGACCCAGGAGGTTAGAATTGGTGATGCTACCTCCACAAACAGGCCGGTCACCAGTGGAGTCCTGCATGACTCTGTGCTAGGCCCACTCCTCTTTGGCATCTACTTCATGGATGTGAAAGCCAATCTTGAAAGCGTCTGACTAACCAAGTTCGCAGATGGTTGCAAATTGGTAGCAGTCATTGAATCCCCCCAAGATAAAAACACCCTTCAGGAAAGTCTGACACATATAAATACTTGGTGCCAAAGCCATGGTTTAAAACTCGGTACCAAGAAATGCATTTTACTAGTTTTGGGAAGTCTGCCACCTCAGGTAAGTATGACATCATTGAAACTCCTTAAATGTTGATTCACAAGATCTGGGAACTCATGCAGATAGTAACCTAGCCTTCGAACAAAATATGTCCAAGGTAGTAAAAAAATCCTTCTGTGCTCCTCAACTTATAAGCAAGGGCATGGCATCTAAATCCAGAGAGGTCATCATACCACTGTACTCAGTTCTCATCAGACCTATCATAACAATACAATACCCCCTTTGGTATGTACCTGACCAGACACATACTGCAACTAGAATGTCCACAAAGGTTCATACAAAACAATACAGGGAGTAAGCACAATGTCCTATGCTGATTGCCTCAAAGCCCTGTCTGTTTACTCAGTATCATACATACTTCTGAGAGATGATCTTTGTCTGGCATACAAGGCATCCCTGGTCCATGTTTTGATGAAACTTCTGCACATCCACTAAACAAATAGCATTAGACCTACTAGATTAAAAGTCTTAAATTTTGCTTGCAACATAAATAGGACATGTTGGAAAGACAGTTATGTTTCTCAGAGAATTGACATTCTGTGGAACAAACTACCTTTGCATTTGAAGCAGAATTCTTTCCTATCCCTATTTAAGTGCAACTTGGACCAATGGATGGGTAATTGGAAATTCCCCCCTGGTCTGGCACCTATGTTGCTTATGGGCACAGTCAGTCAGTAAATCACTCCCTATATAAATCAAATTTGTGGGCTATGCTTATAAGGGCTGTAGTGGTCATTAGCCTAGTATACCCCTATGAAATTATGAAGGTCACAGAATTTACGATTTACAATGTTCCTAAAGCGTGTTACAAGTAGTAATTCACCAACATAAAAATGAAGTATACATGGTAACAAGCGTGCCTGAGGGCTTCTCTACATGTTGCAGATCACCTTTTCCCCAAGTGTCAGATGCTCAAGTCAGAAGATGCCCAGGATTAATGCATCAATGACTGTTGTCTGTTGGAATTCACTACTGGTGAGGTTTCTATGTTTGTACCAGAAATTATTCAATTATTTTGGGTAACTTCTCCATTTTTCCTGTTTGAATCACTGCAGAGTTGCTACAGATAGATACATAAACAGACAGACAGAGATAGAGCTATATGTATGTGTGCACGTGTTTGAGGTGGGGGCTTGCCTCCCATATTTGGAGACTGCTGGTGGCTTGACGCTTGCAAGTAGAGTTTATTGCTTTGATTTTTGCCCTTGTGTGTTTCAGTTATTTGTTTTCATCTATATGGTTTGTTGACATTTAGTTATTCAAGGTTTCATAGTTGAATTGTACTTGAGCACTTCAGTAATGGAATCCAGCCAAGTGAAAAAAAATATTTAAATGTATTTAGAATTACATTATCCACAAATGGTCTTCCACAGCCATATGTTATATTTAGAATGTATTTTGTGCAAATGTAAAGACCGCAGGCAATCAGTTAAGTTGGTCGAATGCATTTCATTGCTTTGTATGGTAGATAGTTAATCCTACTATTTAGTATAAATCTGCATAATACTCAGAAATAGTATTCTATGCTACCTTACTCAGCAGATAGATATATTTACCCATGCTATTTCAGGATCATGCTATGTGATTATATGTAGCACATTTTAATTAATTAAATTAATGATTAATGGCAGCAAACCTTCATCCTGTATTAAAGAAAAAGACCTGACAAGCAAAGTGAACAAAATCTTTTAAAAAGTATCTGCTCCAAATATTAAGATCCATCCCAAAGTTAACAAAAACAGTACCTGCTACCAAACCAGTTTCCTGGTGCCCTGGCCAAATTTCCTCTAGTCAGTATGAATACTAACTCAGATCTCCTCTGAAAAGAGGCCATTCACCTATTGGGACTAACCAGTCAACAAAGTGTAAGCAAATAAGTCAATCGATTAATAAATAAATAAATAAAATGAAAATGCCCCAGAACTGGATTTGCTATTTGATAGCGCCATCTTGGACTGTTTTATATTAGTTTCTTTTTGTTATGCTTATGAAGAGAAGTGACAGAAGGTACATTTTGTATCTCTACCTCTGTCTCAATACCCGAAAACATTTATCTTGATTCTATATGCTCATCTGCTTACTACCTACATGGACTAATATTTAACATTCAGTTTGACTGTGTGGCAACAAAATATGCCTGTTAACACCAAAAACACCAAGTTTCCTGTTTTATCACATTACTCAGAGCTCTGTAGTTCCTAGAAGTGAGCTTGCCTTTTCTGTTTCCCATGTCTGTTGCAAACTGATTACAGAGAAATACTGATGACATGACCATTAATAGCTCTTGACACCCCCCCCCCCATGTTGTGCAGTGAAAGTGTAGAATGTGAATCTGCAAAATGAAAGGAAGTGGAAATGTCAGTTAAGAGAACCAAAGGCAGTACAGAATTCAAGAAACATTTCTCCGGGTCAGACACTGGCCTCTTAGCATGATGGAGCGCAACAAAATGGCAGGAGGGAGGGCAGCAGACACTTATAAGTTGCTACAAGCCATGGCATTTAAAATTAATTCCACTGAGTAAGGGACTGTGTGTGTTTTACTTTTTCTGCTTAGGGCACGGCATGAATTTGTTTTCATCTGCTGATGGACAACCATACCATTAAAAAAACACATTTTCAACATAGCCTGACGTATTCTGCAGTACTTGCAAGCCTGCATCTCTCTGTTTTGTATTTTATTATTTTTTGTGCCCCAAAATAGCTTGATGGGACTGCCACACTGATGCAATCATGTCAATCAGGGAGTTTCTGTAGTCTTAACTCTCTATTCATACACCTTCACCTGTAGGTGGGACTACAGTGACCACCTGCTTTTTCATTTATTTATTTATTTATTTGCTGCATTTGATAAGAAAATGTCATTTGTCCAGTTTCAACGAGTGTATTTAATTTTGTTTGTGGTCATTGGTTTGCAAGCTTCATGTAACATTAGGCTTATTCAGTTGCTAGTAATTAGCATACCATTTTAGCAGAAGTGTGACGTATATTATCTGCAGCTGCTAACACTCATTTAATAAGACTGACTTCACAGTCGGTGCCTAATCTGAAACATTTTATCGGCATAGCAACTACAGTATGGCAGGCAGAAGTAATGGTATACCTAACTACTTTTTTCTTAAGAATCCAACTCTTTTATATGTAGCCACCACTCCCTTGTTAATTTATTTACCTCATTCAAAAACTGTCTATGTGATATAGCAAAACATTTTCAGCAAGAAACAGCTGGAATGATAAATAATGTTGTCTTTGTTTTCTGTGAATGTAGTACCTTTGAATTTGAATTAAACCAGAAAAAAACACTTTTTGATGTGATGTACTATAGCAATAACGCACGCCTGGGTGTGGGTAATGCTGGATTTACCCACAGTTGGTGTGGTTTGGTCATGACGGCGAAGCCCGAGTGGCCAAACAAAGATAACCGTAGATAAATCCAGCATTACCCACACACAGAAGTGGGTTATTGCTATTATACAATGATATTATTTAAGAAAAAAAAACTTATTTTTCTTAAATAATGGCATTGTATAATGCCTCCTTGCTGCCCTTCCCCAGCTGCCTGGTATTCTACAGCAGTTCTGATGTATTACGCACGCGTATGCTTACGCAATACATCAGAGCTGTGGGCAAAAGCATCGGAGAAAGCAAGATCTTCGTTGCTTTTTACAAACTGTCTCGCTATGTTAAACTCGTTTAACATAGCGAGACAGTGTGAAGCAATGGAGATCTTGAGTTCTCCGTTGCTGCAAAAAAATAGAGTTATACTAATGGAAAAACCCATTACTATAACTCTGATTTACAACGTGCACGCTGACCAATCAGCGTGCACGTTTTGGAATATTAATGGGGTGTCATTGTATAAAAAGCATTTGAATGCAGTTGTTCTCCAGAAAAACACTTTGTGATGTGATGTACTGGGCATTTGAATACAATTGTTCTCAACAATCGCCTGCAGCTTGCTGACTGAATTTATACATAGTATAATGTGTATGTCATCATTAGGATACAAACTAGAATCATGAATGTAAAAAAGACTAGCAAAGTTAAAATAAGATTAATGCAACCTAAAATATTGTTTTGCATGATGATTTCTATAGTGCAAACTATTTCATAAAATTTCACCACACCACTACTATATTGCCGTAGTCTAACAATGCTACACAGGATTCTGCACTGACAAAAGCTTGGGAATTAGGCAGGTTTAATACGCCCTTAGGCTGCTCTACTGCGGGTTCAAACTGGACAAAGAAACAACTCTTTGTATGTGAAATGTGATTGTCACTTGGCACAAGTGAAAATAAAAAAATGTAGTCAAACTATTTGGTTTAGCAGTCTTGTTATATGTACTTCCACTGTGACTCATAAATTTACAACTCACAAGAAGCCAACATTTTGAAACAACTGGTTGGGAAATTAACCTAATGAAAAACTTACCTGTAAGAATTTTTTGCAGAAGGAAACGCTCCCCCTGCACCCCCATGTGCAGAAGGAAAAGCTCCCCCTGCACCCCCATGTAAAGGCAGACTCAGTAACACCTCCAAACTTACATATACCAATTCAACAGCTGTGCAAACATAAAGAAGGGAGAAATCTCCCCAAAAAGCAATCATTTCTGTTCAACAGACAGTCATTTCCTTTGGAACACAGAGGTCAATCAGATTAACTTCTTTGCGCTATGCGTGGCAATTTAGCTCCTCGTACACTTTGTAATCAATGAGCAGTAGAACTGATCTTATCTGCATGTGTCACAAATATGAGTTTATAAGTTTATGTGGTTGTTTGTCTTTTCAGCTTTTCCTGGTTAGAGGTTGCCACAGCGGAACTCCGGTCCACTAATGATTGGCAACTGATTTTTATGGTGCTGAGTTCTCAGCCCGACGCCCAACCTTCAGCGAAGGCACGCCCATTCACACATGTCTTTCGGAGGCCACTCGACCGCGGGGAGGACATGCAGACTCCACACAGAAAGCACTCCAGTTGAGAATCGAACAGGAGAACCTCTTGCTGTGAGGCAATAACGCTACCGGTGTACCACTGCGGCATCTTATAAGTTTGGAGGACATGCAGACTCCACACAGAAGGCACTCCATCGAGAATCGAACAGGAGAACATCTTGCTGTGAGGCAACAATGCTACCGATGTACCACCATGGCACCTTATAAGTTTATGTGGTGATATATTCAAATTAAAGGCCACCAGTTTTATTTTTATTCTACTTCATGAAAATGTAAACTGTCTTTGACTAAATATTGCTCTAAAACATTTGTTGCCTACTGAAATGTATTTTAATTCTAACTCTAAAAAAAAGTCTTTCCTAATAGGATATACATCTTCTCACTATTTCTTCATAAGGTATGGTAAGAAATTACTAAAATAAATGTTAAGAGTAAGACAGTGGAAATGGGGAAGTTCTTATCTGCGTTCTGGATTGCTAGTTGAAGTTTAAAACTTTTGATTACATTAATGTTTTAATTTGGAGTGTAGTGACATGCTTTAAGCACATCATTAAGTGACACAGCCGTGACTACATACATGCCTAACTATACCTTTTCTGCATCAAGATGTATTCACTGTATAAAACATTTGTAACATTTCTATTTCCATTCTCATTTGAATACTTCTATGCTTTCCTTCTTGAAATAAGATCATATGAGCACCATTTTACAAATCTGATACAGAAATACTGAGTACAAACAGCAATCTGATGGTAAAATGTATTCCAGGTCCATAACCACAGAATGCTTTGATAAAGAGCATTATGTTCCTAACCTTATGACCAAGTATTATACAGTGTTCTATTTTGTCTAGATATCTTATGTGCAAATGTGTTTATACTGCATATTTTTATGTGTATTTCTTGCAATGTATACTGCATATTGATTGTTACTTGTTTTAATGTTTTCTCCCTGGGCCTCTGCAGAAAAGGGGTTTATAACCCAGTCACATTTTCCTGGTAAAAATGCAAATAAATAAAATGAATAAATATAATTCCTTTAATCTGTAAATCCCTCAGAATGGTGAAGAATATTCCAGAGGTATCCTTATAAATGGGTTATACAGTTGAAGGCCGACATCTGTCTCTTTGGAGTTTAATACACACACCATGTAAGCTAATATCCTGTCTAATTTACTCATGATACTTTTTTGTCGCCATCAGTACTTCTACCTTACTACCTCCCTACACTTCCTGAGAACCTTTCAGCTCCTCCAAAGTTTCTGTATTGTTTTTCTGTTGTCTGGCTAACATGTCAAGACCCAGCCTCCTGAAGTTGCAAAGGTTTGCTCTTGTCCATTGCACCACGCAGTCTCAGAGTCACAGATCGTATCATGGCATGATGAAGATTATACAAATAGCTTGCCTTAATGGCTTGAAATATAGCAGTCTGTTTAGGCACTGTGTTCATTGCCCAAAACAAGTTCTAGGTTGCTCAGAAACTCAGAAAGCAGATAAAAAGTCTTTAAAAATATTTTCCGAACTCCAGCCTGAAGCCTGCAAACATTATTAAATATGGTAGTGCAGGGATGCTATAAAAACCAAAACAGAACTGCTTCTTAAATAAAGCATGAAAAACACTACACTATTGTATTGTATCCAAGTAAATATTGACATGTGCATGTTTATGGAGAGTAGTACAGTCTGATATAGTAGCATTCTGCTAGCCAAAAGGAAAGATATGGTGGTATATGCACCAGATATACAACAAAATTATTTAAAAAAGCATAGGTCAGCATTCACAGACAGTAAGTGCATTGTTCTGTGCAAAACAGTGTGAACAGGGTAATGTACAGGGAAGAAGCAATTCAAAGACACAAGTGGCATGGTAACATTAGGGGAGGAATAGTACGGGAAGCGGTGTATGCAAATGACTGTATAATGATATTGAAGGGAGGTTCCAGATGCATATGACAGACAGATTATATACAAATTAAATAATCAAAATAGAAGAGTGATTCAGAAATGCATAAAGCAGGCATGCTGTTCCATTGTGATTGCCTATTCTGAAGAACAGGAACTGCCAATATACAGGACACTAGAATGCTTGCAACAGCAGCAGCTACAACAGTTTAGCACATGTTAGTAGTCACTTTCAAAGCCATCGTCCACAAGGTGTCATGCATGCCATACCTCTCTGTGCTAATGCAGATACTACTGTCAGTGCCTACCTTACCACCACTTGACTGACCAGCAGATCCTGGCCTGCTCCAGTGTGGTCTGGGCTACCACAAGGAAGTTTGTCAAATTGTATCAACCACATACAGAAATAAGAGGGATGTGTGGATAACCCATCCCAATGAACACTAAGCTATGTGTAGCTTTAACCATCCTGGCTACAGGGGCCTTTCAGTGACCTAGACGGGCAGGTTAGGAATTACACAGGTGTTAGCTTTCCATATCTTATACCAGTTCCTTGTAATTATTCTGCAGCAAATGAAAAAGCATATACAGTCCCCAAGCACTGCATAGCAGCTGCTGCTATGTGTGCATTTAACACTGCCCATTTTCAAAGGTCCCAGGAGTCATTGATTGCTCACATATTTCTGTCAAGGTCCCACTTGATCCACACAGTGTCAGATACAACAGCAAGACAGGCTTAGTCCCCCCTTGCTGGGGTGTATGTGCTTGACAGTGGCAATGTGGCCCACAGATGCTGCCTGGGCTGTAGATGTTTCTGTAGTCAGGATAGGACTCACAGTTACAGGATGTCCACCAAACACTACTGAGGCTGAAGGTTCAGCCTGTCCCTCTACAGTCTTTTTGTATATGGGGATGTGCATGACCCCTCCAATGTTACTGATGGTGACAGTGCCACTTTCTCATCAGACTGTGCCATGTGCACACTGCCATTACCATCAGTCTCAGGCAACCTGCTGACATCAGTTATGTGCTATCTTATTGTTAATCCCAAAAGTGTTGTGGTTAGCATCTGTGGGCCTCACTGAGGAAGTCCTGGGACAGACAAAAGTGCTTAACTACTTTTGTGTTTTGTTTCAGTAAAAAGTTCTTTCCACTAGTTGTTTTGCCTACTTTTCTGACCACAAAACTTTTGGGATTAATAGTTTTTTATTGGTGTTGTCCGATCTGCACACCTAATTGGTTACCTGCTGTCTGATTGTGTTGGACCCACAACAAGTGAAACATATTAAATTATAAAGACCAGATACCTGTGGCAGTAGTAAAATAAATGCCTCTACCACCCCTATGGGAGACATACTGGTAGCCAACACAATCTGAGGATAGCAGATCAACACATACATACCTTGATGTATATGATGGTGCAGCTGCAGCCCAGAGTTACCAGGAGGTAAACTATGTACCAGCCTCATTCTGAATAAGTTCTGCCTCACATGCATTGTATTGTACAACATGGCAATTATGAGGGACCAACCCCCTCCCACACAGGAAAATGAGGACATCCACCAGCTCTGTGACCATATTCTGTGTTGTTGTCCACATCCTGTGGTGGACATATCCTTAACAATGCTCATTGCCTTGATCTTGGCATGAAATATCATAATTGTTACCCTTCATAGAACCTGGTGTAGAATACTATTATACCCACACACAGCACTGATGTCCTTCATAATCCCTGCTACATCTGGTCCTACAAAATGTTTCCCCCATTATCTTTGAACAGGATGCATATGTCATGTGGGTGGACAATCTGCAGTAACACCTCAGTCTCCTAGGTGATAAACTTTTCCAGATGTTGCTTCTCCCATGGGTCCATGACAACACATCTATACCTATGCATTACACATAGTGATTAGTGTATATGTGCATGACTATCTGCAGATGTCCCATATGTCTGCATTTTGCCCAGTCCCCATATGATGGTCACCTACCTGTCCCCTGTTGTGCTGTGATCATCTACCCTTCCTATCTAAAGTGCAGCAAAGGACATGTTATCATTGATATGTCTTCCTGCAACAGTGTATTGAACTACTGTACTCCTCGGCACATTATACCATCCCATTATGCATTGCCATCCCTCACCTTAAGTACAGGGACCTTCAAACCCTTTGCAGAATGTTTTGCCTTATATGTATCTTTCCTTCGCATGATCCCCACCCACAGCAGGGCTTGACAATGTAATCCTAATGTGCTGTGTTCCCACACCCACATACACCACTTATTGTATGTCCCTGTTGCTGCCATCCAATATGGATGTTCACTGCAGTTTACGGTACATCACAAGTTGTCATGTCGTCCTTCAGTATGCCTATGACAAGGTGAAAGGTCTAAATTTAGCAAACTCCTGAATCCATAGTCACTAATTTTAGCATGGTCTGTCATAATATGACAACCTGATTAATATCACTCCAGTATGGGGCCTCTTAGCATTTAAGTTATATTAATGGGGAGATTTAACACAGCTGTCTGTGAATAATTCATGATGCCATCCACACGACAGTGCTGTTTTTTTCACTTCTGGAACAGGGACAGAAGTACACACTATATTTACATTTGTGATGTTCATAGCATCTTTAGTATGCCCACATTTGGTGGAGGCACAGGAGTTGTGGTGGTCACTTTAGTCTCTGCCAGCTGCTGCTGCTTCTAGGGCTTAGTCACCATTGGTTGCTAGGCTTGTATCTTTACTGGGAAAAGAGGTCATCCTGCTGCAGTTGACCTGAAGGGCTCACTCATCACCACCATGGCCAGGAAGGAAGATACTGCTTCTATTCTGATAGTGGCCCAAAGCAGTCCCATGTAGTCCTTCAGCAGTAGTTGCATGGCCTGGTGTCATCTGAAGTGCTCCAACAGCTGAACACCCAACTCATCACCATAAAGTACTTTCTGGCATGACTGACTAAGTCACATGACCATGGCTGAGCAAGTTGCAAGACCATCAAGCCCCAACCATTGGGCCACTGGAGACACAGGCTGCATATGATGTCAATCAGAAAGGTGACTGATGAGTGCTTGAGTTGGCATGTAGGCAGTTCTGGTATCTCCCATGTGCCCTCCCCATCTACATTTATGTATTTCCCTGCCTTATATGTCATTGGTTTGTTGTGCAGTCTTCCCATTCACCAAGTGCCCACACTCTGTCTGTGTCCATCGACTGTTTGCCCCACCCTTTGTGTCATTATCATCACTGTCTGGGTCTGCATTTACTGTTTGTCTGCTTCTACAACACTCATGCCTAATTCTATACCTCTCTCTACAATTCTTCATTGCCTTCCCCATCTACATTTCATTTTCTTCTATGAAAAATGTGAGCCTTTCACACCAAAAAATATGACACCCCCTGTGTCATTCTTTATGATTACCATTGCATGTTGTCATCTGTGTGCTTTTTTCCTTTTTCTGTCTTATTTCCCCTTTAGTACATACTTACATAATGAACTGGGCTACCACTTAGCTGTAATTGCCCCCTTCTGCTGGTATACCACTGCATGTGCTGTAGCAATGTGGCACTTTGTTGCATGTGTGAGCCTGTATAGCCTCAGATGTACTCAGGCATATTTTCTTTCTTTTCATGTGATGTCAGACAATCTGATCACATGCACTTTGTGAGTACAACTCCTCTGCTGACCCTGCTTAATGCAATTTATCCATGTAGTATTGCTCCATTTGGCTAGTATGCAGTCCTTTTCTCAGAGGAGGCTCTCTCTACAAGTCTTCATACATGTCTGAGCAGCTACAAACCCCACATTGTGATCATGATGTTCCTATTTAGAACTGTGCAGTTGTGAGGCACTTGCCTAGGAATGTCAGCCATTGTTAAGAAAGACAAAACAATAATACAGCTTTCTAGAATTATATCAGAAAAAATAATGCAGTACATTGCTAAAAGACAGAGTAGTTTTCATTGCTAAAGATGAATTCTATGTACTATCGGAAGCAACTTTAAAACAGCAAAAAAAAAAAAAAAAAAAAGGAAAATGCTTAGACTCAGGGATACTCCACTTTTTACAAAGATTTAAAAACACCTTTGAAAAGAATAAAGAACACTGGCTCTGTTGGACTCAGTAATATTCTAAGAGTTTTTTTATGCAAAATTAAAAAATAACATTACCAGACTTCTAACAATACTTTTTTTAAAAGATTATTTAAAAAATAGTATATACTGGAAATATGGCAACAAGCTGTGCTGCTTCCTTTTCAAAAATAACTTTTACTCTGGATTTAGATAATTACTATGCTGCCAGCATGCTCCGAAGTAACATTTAACATTTTAATATTAAAATGCTTTCAGAAAAACATTGTAAAACCCACAAAAGACTGCAGCAGTCCACACTACAGTAGCAAAATCCAAAACTATTTAGGGTGGTAGTTATAGTACTGCACTACACAAGAGTGCAAAGCAGAAGTGTTAAAACCAGTGCTCTGCCAATATGCAAATCTAGCAAGGTAGTGCTTTTCACATATGTGCAGCCAGCAACAAACCACCCCAGAAAACTGAGATCAATGTGTGAAATTAGGTTAAGAAGTCTGCAGAAACATATGCACAGATGTGTATCTATTGAACATATGTGCAACTTCTAAGTATCTTTCCAATGTACTTCAGTAAGCTTTCTGAGGTTGGCCACGCAGCACCACCTTGCACTACTAATGCAAGACCTGACAGCAAGATGTTTTGCATACCTGAGCTCTTTGCCAACAGCCTTATTCTTCAGGTGTCCATCGATGGGCACTGGTTTATTGCATTTATAAGTATGGAAAGGGTTGTAAGGGAACATGGGAAACAATGTATAATGATATGAGGGTTGTGCTAGAGGAAGTGAGAGAGGATGGTATTTTTTTGGTGGAGATAACCCCAGTTTGTTCTAAAGTATATAAGGGAAAATTGGAAGGATAAAGGTTAGTAATGGAAAGAATGACAGGTTGGGAAGAGATATAGGTATTAAGAATAAACAGACAAGACAGACAGGGTGATCACACAATAGATTGGGTTCAAAAATAGAAAAGAAAACAGACAAATGGAGTATTTTTCTTGCCTTCAGAATAACAACTGAAAACAGTTTCATTACATCATCACATTATTACTCCCCTGCATCTGTAGAACATCTGTACAAAATACTACAGTATGGTCACACACCATACTTGACAATCCCACCCCCCACCCTCCCTCTGGTATATCTAGCACCTGTGCCTCTGCCCACTGACCATCATATTTCTTATGAAGACTGTGACCCTACTAAATGTATGTGTTTGCATGGTATCTGATGGGATGCCTAATGCACATTGTAAATAGACCATACACTGCATACATCAAGTTTTGTCTTTGTGTACTTAACCTGTCCTGTAGTGTAGGTCATGGTCAACAGTCGTGAAATGGACACCGCTGCTTCACCTCTGCTACTGTGTGCTGTGCCCAAGCCTGTCTGGGAGTGCCATGCTGCTCCTGCTGCTGTTAGCTGACCAGAACTGCTTCTTTCACTCATGCAACAAACAATAGAGGTAGTTGTTTGATCATTGGTTGTTTTATCAGTCATTGTGTGTAGCAGTGGTGCAAATGGCCAATGCAGAATCATATTGTGCAGAATGCGACAAGTAGTAAACAATCTGCACTTAGTAGCAGGATTACTCTGAAAATAACTCCTCAGAATTGTCCAGGCAGTGGAAATGGGCAATAAACAGGTCAAATACTCACTCAGGAGCTATCTGTATCTGGAACAGGATGCTGTTACCTAGCTCTTCTGCAGCTCTGTGTGGGATATGGACTGATGTCGTTAGCCATGGTTCAAGGGGTAACCTGCATCACCTGAAAACCATAATGAGGAGGGGACATATGAAGACAGGATAGTTGGTCAGTAGCTATGGGTTCACAAACTGATTTACTGTACTCACTAATGAGGTATACGTATGGTATCCTGCCATTCAAGAAGTGGTGACATAGGAAACTTGCGTGTCTTCTATGGGAATCATGGGTACTATCAGGATGCTAGACCAATACATTGCTGATACAATCATATACATCACAAACTGTCAGTTGATGGAATGCTATCCCTTCCTATTATGGTACCTGTCCTCCTATGATCCATGTGTGACCCTGATAGCTACATAGGTACAATCTGTTGCACCAAGCACCTCAAGAAAGTATGCCTGTCAATAAGAGGCATGCATAGTAATGGTTTAGTGGTGTTGTTGTGCACAGAAATCGATATGCTCACCAGAGATGGATAGGATAGCATGTCACTGAGGAGCTGCTGCAGTATCCTGGAGGTAGATGTCTAACAGATACTGCATGTGTCCTTTGGCTGTCTCTGAAAGCTCTCTATACCAAGTACATTGAGGGATACACATACCTTGATGTTCACAGGAATATGAAGGCCAGACATTCCCCCAATTCCAGTTCCAGTTTATGGGTCATACAAGTTCACCAAAGCCCTTATAATATCCGTGTCTACTCTAAAGCTTTCAAGTACCTCCTGCTCCTCAACGTTATAATTCGTTACCCATTGTCTATACCTAGTAGGCACCTCAAAGTGAGATACTGCAAGACCTGCAGCCAAAACAAGCAGCTTCATCAATAAAAGTGACAGGATGGCAATGCTTGCTTTTTGTAGCCTATGTACACACATACATTGTGTAGCTAATTAGACTCTGAATCACAAAAAGCAGGGAAGATAAATCATTACCATTCCATATCACTGGCACAGCTTTTACATACATCTTTTTATTTAAATATAATTATTTACTAATTTGAGTATAGCTGTCTCTGTTTTTAGGGTTGCACATATGTGCAGCAGACATCTATGAATTGCACTTCATCTGCATACATCCATAATCTGTGCAAGTGTGATCGGCACACATGCATAACTGACTATGAATACCACTGTTAAACTCCCTAATAAAACTACAGAAATACTACAAATTATGACTATATAGAATGTATGACATAAGATAATATGCACTAGTTAGTACTATTGAACAGACAAGAGACTGTATAAGCTTTGCCTGTACCAGTATACACCATTTGGGCATATACCGTAACTAAAACTGTAAAGTGGACTTCACTGCATACAGCCAATCATGGATGTTATCAACATAAATAAATGACAAAGAGTTAGGTTTTCTTACCTCCCATGGTTCCCAATCCCTTTTATAGGAAACCTCTGCTTGTAGTTGCCCATGCAGAATGGTCTGATTTCCATAGGCAGTCTCCCATGTCAACGTGAAATCTCCATTCTTCTCTGTTGTCACCTTTAAGTTCTGAGGGATGCGAGGCTTGACTAAAATAATGTTAAACAGAACAGATGAGCTTTTGTGACAGGTTTAATGAATAATATAAATTGCAAACACTGAGTACATTCATAAATGCATTCAAATTAAATGTCTTGCATATACATATGGGTATAACATAGACAGGCTGGATCGTGTTTCCAGGAAGGGGGGTGGGGTAGCTATATTCTACAAATCTGAATTGAATGTGACCATAGATGTTAGTCAACCACCTCAAATTAATAACTCCGAAATTCTTGCCACTAAATTGCAACTTAACAAAAGTAAATGCATCAACATCATCTGTATGTATATTCCCCCGAGCCGCACTCGAAGACATCCTACATTAGCTATCATGTCATTACCCCTAAGAAACCCTATTACTTGGTGACTTTAACATAGAATGGGGCACCTGTTCCTCAGAATCCCCTTCTACCCACATTAACCTGAATGCATTTACACAAATCATAACCACCCCAACCAGGCTAGGTAAACCCAAACATAAAGAAAGCATACTCGACTGGGTACTCGTAAATAGTAACCCCCAACTGTACACTGCTGGTACCCTCCCCAATGACCTAAGTGACCACCTTCTCACTTACACAGTTAAGCAAAAAGCCATTAATCCTCATCAATCCTTACTCAGAAAAGTCAGAAACAAAAAAGACTTTGACCCTGCCAAATTCCAACAGGAACTTAACTCCTGTAACTGGTCTATGGTAAAACATCGCCCCTTAGAAGAGGCAGTTGCATATTTTAACAACAAATTCCTTGACATCCTTGACTTGCATGCACCTGCCCACTCAAAGCGAGCAAAGGCAAAAACTGCACCATGGCTGTCTAAAGAATCTAGATTAAAAATTACCAGTAGAAACAAAATTTGGGCTCTATGGACCTCCGCTAAAGACTCCCATAATCATGTTAAATACAGGCAAGCTAGGAATAAAACTAAAAAAATCCATTTTACAAGACAAAAAACAATACTACTGTAATTTACAGACAGCAAACTAGAACAATCCTCAGAAGTTCTGGGCAGTTCTGAGTAATCTACTTCATCCTGGAAAAACGTCTACCCCTATGCCCGCTGTTACCATTGATAAATTCCCTGAGGATGTTTCAGGCAGTTTTAACTGTTTCTTTACAGAGACAATTCAAGCCCTAGCTAGCCAATTACCTCCTAGCTCCCCTGGCCCTGACAGTACCACCCCTATAAACCTACTCTTGTTCAGCTTCCAACCAGTGTCCACATCACTTATACATACCTTGATCAAAAAATTAAAACCCACCACACTCTCCACTGATCAACTCCCCGCCAAGTACCTTCAAAAATCAGCTGATGCCATTGCCTATCCAGTTGTTGTTGTTTTTGTGTCTTTTGGCTTTTCCCGGTTAGGGGTCGCCACAGCGGAACTCCGGTCCGCTAATGATTGGTAGTTGATTTTTACGTGCCGAGTTACCAGCCCTGATGCACAACCTTCAACGAAGGTACACCCATTATCAATACTAATTAATCATTAATTTAGCAGAGGCTAAAATTCCCACTGAATTCTCCAATTATAGACCAATAGCTATACTTTCTCCACTAGCTACGATTATGGAAAAATGTATACACAAACAACTCATGCACCACCTAATTCAGAATCACCTCATGGCCGATACCCAACATGGCTTCTATCCACACCACAGCACAACTTCAGCCCTACTAGCATTTACCAATACCATAAATAATAATTGTAACAATAATCACATATCCTCAGCCCTCTTCTTGGATCTTTCCAAGGCATTCGACATGGTGGATCACCAGCTTTTGATTCACACCCTGCAATCTTTCTGTCTAAATTCTAAAGCCATTCAATGGTTTAAATCCTACCTCAATGGGAGGCAGCAGGCTGTTCTCTGGCAGAAAAAGCTCTCTAACCAATTACCTAACACTCTTGTAGTATCACAAATCTCCATATTAGGGCCCTACTGTTTTCTAACTTTATTAGCGACTTATATACAGTCATCCCAAATGTCAGCTGTATCCAATATGCTGATGACTCTACCCTGACTTGCTCAGCTACATCTCCTTCAGACTTGAGGTCTGATACCCAGTCCACCTTTAACACTATAGAAAACTGGCTCTCTGAACATCGATTGTTGCTAAATCCCAAAAAAACTAAAATGTTGTTATTCTCACCAACACAAAGGTCTGCTGCTTTTACCTTCACCATAAATGCAAAAGATGGCACAATAATCACCCCTGACCCCTCTACAAAACTATTAGGAGTCATTATTGATAATAACCTAAAATTTCATCTTCATGTAGACCAAACTATCAAGACCATCAATAAAAAACTTGGGTCACTGTATAGAATAAAAGCCTTCCTAACCCCTCCAGCTAAGATTGACATAGCTCGCTCTCACCTGCTTTCATCACTTCTATATGCTTCCCCACTTCTCTCTAATCTAAACAAAAGAGTACTTAATAGACTGTCAACCTGTTACAATCACATTGCCAGTTTGCCACTGGCCTGCCTTTTAGAACACACCACTGCATCAAACATAAAAACTTGGGTGGCTAGAACTTCCCAGTCTAATCCAATATAACTTTCTGATTATGGCTAATAAAATCCTCTATAATCCAGATAATACGGGTCTATATTATAAACTTGAACGCTTACCTTATCGAATCCCTAAACGTCGACCCATCCTCATTGAACCGCATAAACACAGAACGCCCTAAACCGCGAAATTCAAAACGTCGAACTATCATACTTGTACCACCCCACCGCCCGCTACATACTACCTACACAAACAAACTAAATAAACCACATACATACACTAACCAAAATCCTACTTCTAACCCTAAACTAAACCCTACTTCTAACCCTACACTATATCTTACATATACCACCATGTATGCACTTAATTTAACCTGCACTCTAACCCTAAGGTCCATAACTATTGCACACTTACCTTAAAAAGCTAAACCCAAACAAACTAAATAATCCACACACATACACTTAACAAAACCCTACACTAAATCTAACATACATTACCATCTATGCACTTACCTTAACCCGCACCCTATCCCTAATGTCTGTAACTATTGCACAATTAACTTACGGAGCTATACCGCAGAAGGCCAACCATGACAATTCGATGTTTCTGGTTTCACTTTTCTGGACATTCGATGTTTTCACGGTTCGATAAGGACAGGTCGACATTTAGGGATTCGATAAGGTAAGCTTTCAACTTTACAATATAAACCCGATAATACACCAGCTCTTAAAAATATTATCACCCCCTATAATAATCCGAGACTGCTTCGATCCTCGAACAGACTACTAATTCAGACAATCAAAATTAACAATGTAGCCGGTGATTCCCTCTTTGCAAACTCTGCAGTCAGAGCCTGGAACCTACTTCCAGCTGATAATACTTTGCTCTCCTCCCTAGGCCAATTTAAAACTAAACTCAAACAATATCTGGCACTAAACTGGCTTTGCCACTGCAACAAGGCTGGCTAACTCTCATCATGAATGTGAAAAATCAATTAATCAAACTACTGTTAAATTTTCCCGTGACTGTTACCAGGGGTAACTCGAACTTGTGAAATTGTCTATTCATGTCTGCTTATGTATTCGTTGTAAATACCATATCTGTAATATGCCTTCTTTGTTATTATTCTATCTGTCTACCTTGGAGCTTTTCTCCCCAGGCCTCCGCTGAAAATGGACATGAATCCAGTTGGACTATCCCGGTCAACAAATGTAAACTAAAATAAATAAATAGACATAAAGCTGACACATCTAAAAAGGAATAGGCTGTGTTATTTTTCAGAAGAGTGGTGAAGGTGTTACTTGATCTACGATAATTCATTTTCAGCTCTGACAGAAGGAAACACCCTAACATGAACTTAATGAGTAATGCATAACATGATAACAAACTATAGTTTTTAATAGCATAATAGATCATCATAAACAACTAATTAGCAGCCACATTATGACAGGATATGATATAGTTTACAGCAAACTAGAACTGTAAGTGGTAAGTAAAACACCTTCAGCTGCCAGCATCAGCTAAGAAAGATAATTATTTGTTGCAGTTCCAAAAGTAAAATGCACTTCTATAATGTTTAGGAGTTATTGCCTTATTTTGATCTGTTTTTTAAGTATACTTGTATACAAGTCAGGATTAAAAAGAGCACTCCATCTGCTCCGGGGATCTTCACTTACCCAAGTCATTCAGCATCCTCACCCTTAACTGATCGCTGGCAAGAGTTTCCTCATTTACTCTAATTTCCAAAGAAAATACAATGAGTCATATCTCTGTATGACACAAATTATACAGAAAAACTGCAGTTACTTGAAAAAATTATACAAAAAAAAAAGGGGTCTATGTTATGTAATCGAACTTCCAGAAGTTCGAACACTAGAAGTTCGAACGGGGAAGTTTGAAAGTTGAAAATGTCGAAGTCGCGGAAATCCAAATTCTTTCCCAGGAAAAGAATTTGGTTGGCTGTTTCTGCAGCTTCGACATTTTCTCCACTGTGGTGTGAAAGTTACGGAACGGGTTAAGGTAAGTGTGCGATTATGACAGACGTTGGGGTTAGGTTGCGGGTACGGTAATTGTGCGATAGTGACGGACTTTATGGATAGGGTGCAGGTAAGGTAAGTGTGCGATAGTGGCGGACTTTAGGGTTAGGGTGCGGTTAAGGTAAGTGTGCGATAGTGTCAGACTTTAGGGTTAGGGTGTGGGTAAGGTAAGTGTGCGATAGTGACGGACTTTAGGGTTAGGGTGCAGGTGAGGTAAGTGTGTGATAGTGACAGACTTTAGGGTTAGGGGGCGGGAAAGTTAAGTGTGCGATAGCGATGGATCTTAGGGTTAGGGTTTGGGTTAAGGTTAGTGCATAGATAGTTGTGTATTTAAGGTTTAGTGCAGGTTTATAAGGTTTTTGGTGTGCTTGTTTTGTGTGTGTGTTTTTCGGAACAGCAATTTTTTTCCCTGGGAAAAAATTTGCTGTTCTGAAGTTTCGAAGTTATCAGCAGAGGCCTGGGGAGAAAAGCTCCACAGTTAAATTTTAAGGAAAATATAAGGTGTATACAGAAGCATTCAAAATTACATAGTACAAAAACTTAACATTGACCAGTAACATAGCATTGAAGGTTAAGATTTAACATATTTACATAGACTGAACACATCTTTTACAGTTTTAGGTTGAGGCATTACATAATGGTGAACATTGTTAGTAGGGGTTATTTTTTGCTTTATGCAGTTAACTTGTGAGCAAGTTGGCCACAGTAGGGAGTATAGCAACAAAGAGAGCAAAGATTAGACATAGCAGGGAGTATAGTAGCACGAGAAGAGACAGAGATGGGAAATTGGATAACAGCTTAAGTAAGAAAATCAGGAGGAGTAAGTAGCTTAAGTATAGAGTAAGAGTAGAGGTGTAAAGAGAAAAGTGTAATGGATAGATAAGAGTGTCCTAGCAGTGACATATGGGTATTGACTAAGGGGTTAGAATTAGAGGTGGGACTGGAAAGAAGTAGGAGAAGTTGCATTCTTTTGATGATGAAGCTGAAGTCAAAGGGCAAGAGTAATGGGGGTAGGGGTCAGCCAGGTGGGGAACATGAAAACAGATGGGAAACAGCAGGATGAGGGACAAGATGAGGTTATGTGGCTGCTGTTTCTGCCAGGCATGTCTCATTGTGAGCTTACTTGCCACCCTGGATTCCCACGCCACTGGGCCCTTGATCAGATGGGTGACCCAGTGTATAGCAGGGATGTGGCTCAGTGAGTTACCAGATAAGATTCCCCATTTGGCAGATGTGGACATCTAACCTCCTGTCAATGATCTCCATAATGTCCGCCATCAGTCGATGGGTGACAAAGCTGTTACCTCCTCTAACACTTCTATAGTTGGGACAAACAGTACCAGCATCTAGACCAGGGCTACAAGTACTGGGTGGTGCAGGTCAGGCAGGAGGTGTGAATGTGATTGTGGCAGGTTGGGACCCAGATATTGTGCAGGTTTCTGGTGTTGGTGCTCAGGGTTTATGATCACATGATTTGCCCCACTGTGTAGTGAATGATATAAGAGGATGAGCACTTAATGAGTGGATGTCAAAAATGTAATACTGTCTCAGGTTATGTCTACCACCTGCCAAATCCAAATAAGCATTAATACTGAACAGTTGCATAACACAGTTATCACCACAGGCTTTTCAGGATTTCACCCACATTGCTCTCAGGATAGTGGCCTTCCAGTGCTATCTCATGAACAGGAAGTGAAAACTTAGCCAAGATAATACAGTGGAACCAGGAATATAAATGTACATAGTCTGTCAAGACATGAAATTGGGTAGTTAAGTTGAGCTACACATTCAGTTGCCAAGTTTTGTTGCTATGCGGTGTCTCAAGAAAGTCTGACTGAATCTAGAAAATGGAGAAAATAGTGACAGAGTATATAAAACCTGCAGATGTTTTAGTAAAGATACAGTAAAATGTGAACTGTAGTAACGGTGCACCAAGTGCGGTAACTCTAATTATTTTAAGAAAAAAATGTAAACTCTGTGTAATAGTTCCACAAAAACAGACTGAGCTTCATTGAGATATACCAAAAGCTAACCCGTGATTCTTTCTATAACCCACCACAAATGCTTAGTACCAATGTCTCCCTGTCACGATAGGGCTTCATCTGTTAACATGGTAAAACGTGCTTCTGTTTCCTGCTTGTCAATTCCACCACATAATTGAAATCACTTTTCTTTCCTTTGACACAGCAGTGCAATCACCCCCCATACTACCTATGGCTTACTATGCAACAGGTATAAGCACCATTATGTTTTAGCTGACTGTATATTCCCTGGCTCTAGCTGTCAGGTCATGCCAGATCTTTGCTGCTGTTGTGGTTGTATAACATGCTCCTGAGGCAAATCCATGAGTTACCTAAGCTTGATCCTGAAATTTACAACAGGCTCATTATGAGAATCGCATTTACCCTCCAAATCATTATGGATTAAGTCTGGGTATTCCCCTCAACTTGTGATCATAAAATAATCCCAGTGACAACTACCCTCTGACATAGTGCCTCAGTCACAGGGAATGACACCAAAGTGGCCTTAGATTTGTCTCCTGATACACTTTTGGCACTGTGTGCATATTTTGCAGTGCCTCTTCCCATTTTTTCACTGGCTGTCCAACAGATTTTTTTTTCTAAAGCTCTCTTCCCCCTCCACCAGGCTAATCATCACCTCTTATTGAATGGAAGCCCATTCATTCCCTAAAGGTTGGAGGGGGGGCTTTCCTCAGATCTCCTTGGGTGAGAGTACTCAGGGAGTCAACATTCAGGCAGACAGTGGGATATTTGTTGCTTTCATTGACATCCTGACACAGAGTATTTCTGTATGAATGGCCTAACTTTTTTGCTTGATTTTGATGAAGGCCATAGGGACTGCCAATGTCCTTCTAACAGTGACTTCATGTACTCTTTGTGTGGTTATCAAGGACTATCATCACCAGCTTGGGTGGTGATGTCCATATTGTCTCTGCACTGCGTACCACTCATTGACGCCATCCCTCTCCTCCACCTGAGATTGTGTGAGGGAGTAGCATTAGCAATATCAGCCAGGAAACCCACACCCCAGATGGACAGACCCATTTTCCCAGCCTGTGCTGTCAAGCATACAAGCTGATAGCTGAACCTTGGTTACCTGGGTTATAATCAGAGCTTCTTCATTCCTCTACTCCAGCAGTGATACTGGCCAATAGAATTTTGCATAAACCTTCTTCTTGTGTTCTTCATGTCCATGCACACAGAAAAAGGATATCATAGGTTATGGACAGAAATACTATGAGTAGGCCTTTGGTGTTACCAACTGCTGTATCACTTTATACTCTAGCCATCCCTCAGGAGTCCATTCTCTACATAACAATCCCAATTCTCACTGTACAGATTTCCCCTATCCTTGACAGCCTGAAGCTTCTTTGGCTATTTCCTGCATGTTCTTTAATGTGAGACTCGAAATGCTGTGCCTGTCTCCACATTCTGTTTGTGATGCTTCTGAGCCCACTATCCAAAAGAAGTCTAATCTTTTTTTGACAATTGTGTATGATTTTCAGAATTATTGCTACTACCTAGCTCTTCTCCTAGCCTCCTTTAAAGGAAATCTAGTACCTTTCAGGTACTGTGAGATTCAGGCTTGCTGCTACTACATATCTCTTCCCATGTATTAGCCACATTAACATCCTGTACTGGTGTTGTAGACACTGGCTAGGTTTGTCCCTTACTACCTTCTCCACATGCTTATCTTCATGTCTGGCTTGGCTCCATGTAAACTCATGTACACAAGATGGCATATTATCAAAATAATTTCCAATTAAAACATCTGCAGGAATGTCATTAAATAATGTCATATGTTTGTTTCCCGGCCTTCTTTTCAGTTTTAGTGCTGATGTCTGGTCACTGTGGTACTGATGAGATGCCGTTGATATTTATGTATATTTTTATTTTTATTTCTCATTTGTTGACCAGGTTAGTCTCATTAGGCTAGTGGCCTCTTTTTAGGGAGAACCATTGTGGTATTTCTAGTGCTAGGAGAATTTGGCCAGGGCATCAGAGAACTTCCCCTACTTGTTGTGAGTGAGAACAATTTTGGAGGAGCACTTCCTGTTTCTGTTCCAGATGCAGAGGTGACTCAGAGTAACAGGAAGGCAGATGGAGAGAGAAGAAGATGATGGAGTAGTGAAAGAAATGAAGGAGAAAGCAAATATCGAGACTGGAGAATGTGTGCAGGATTCAGAAGAAATATTTCAAAGAAACCTGTTTGATGGAGATGACTCAGCAAATGATGGATGTATAATTACATCCCTCCAGTCAGGAGGGTTATGGGATGATTTACTTAAAGAAATGGTGGTGCAGAATGAGCCAGAAAATGAAGGAGATGTTTTCTGGGGGACATTATGGAGAAAATTCAAAATGATGATGCAACACAATCCTGAAGAATAGTGTTGAGATGGAAAAGAAAACATATGTAGAAAAAGTAAAAGAAAGCAAAAGTGGAGTAGCAGAAAAGAAGGCAGAAAAAAAATGAAAAATGGAAGTATGTGGTAAGGATTCAAAGTAAAGAAGATAAAGAAATGGAAAAGTAGGATGTGTGGGACAATTTAATAGCTCCTTTGGGTGTAAAAGCACATGAGATAAGAGCATTTATTCTTATTAACAAAGAGACATTTTGTGCCATTATATTTGAGACTGTTTTTCAATGGAAAATATTCTTGGAGACTATGAAAAAAGAAAAACTGTAGCCCATGGAATATTTATGTGATATAGGCATTTAACAGGGAAACAAAAGATAACATTCTTGTACAATTTCAGAGGTAGAAAGAGAGACTTTGAAAGGATATTTGAAAGCTTTGTGTAAATATACCAAGCATGATAAATGTGGAGAGGAATAGAGGTGTTGTAAAATACTGGGGACAACCCAAAACAAATTTCTTTTGTTGAAAAAAGGACATTTGATAAGTAACCATGACAAAAGAAAATGTTATATTTGTGGGGAAATGGGATGATGCAAAAACTGTGAATTACAATGTCATACATGTTATCAAAGTGGACATTTATGGATGGACTGCAAAAATGAAAATAACAGTAAGGAAAAGGAAAAAGAAGGGGGAGAAATAGGAAAATTAAATGAAAAAAAATAATAACAATGATTTGGAAGAAGGTTCTGAAGTGATGAAGAAGACAAACTGGGTAGTAGTAAAAGGGAAATAAAATAATTGTGCTGGTAAAAGGATAGACAGAAAAAAGAAAATTTAAAGGGGTCAGTACAAGAAAAAAGGAAAGGGATGAAAAAAATATGTAAAGACTAGGGCTTGGTATAATAGTTAGGGTGTTTGACTCACAGATACGTGGTACAGTATTTGACACTGACCTTTGGAAAGAAAATTAGTTAGGCTTAGAATGGCCTATTGAGAAAGCCTAGTAATTACCTATGAAGTTATGAAACCATGAATCTACGGGAAAATGGAAATTTTAGAGTCCTTTCTGTAAATGTGAATAGTATTAAGAATATTGTAAGAAGAACAGGAATTTTGGAGTGGTGTAATACATGTAATGTAGATGCAATTATATTAGAAGACAAATTTTTTAACAAATGAAAGATTACAAACAGAGAAACTATGGGGAGGAAAAATAATCTAGAATTTGGGAAATGAGAGATGTTCTAGATTAGTTGTATTCTGCTGAAATACAGTAAATATATTAGATGTAACTTTAGCAAATATGGGAAGATTAACCACTGTAGATTTAAAATAGAAAGAAAAAGTATATAGAATTATAACATTATATGCTTATACTAACTGTAAAGAAAGGGAAAGCTTATTTTATCAGATTTTAGACTTTGTAGTGATAAATATGAATATTATAATAACAGGACATTTTAATTGTGATTAAAGAGGCAAACATAAAAGAAAGGAAATGATATAAGGAACATGTTAAAAGTTATACAATATGTTAAGTTAAAATTTGGGACAAAAATTCATGGACTTACAGAAGAGGTATGTATAGAACTGAAATACATTATTTTATAGTATTACAAGATTTAGTTATAACCCAGCCACTGGGGATGCACAAGCCAGTGCATTTCTTTGTGCTGGTCCCAAGCCCGGATAAATGGGGAGGGTTGCATCAGGAAGGGCATCTGGCGTAAAACTTCGCCAGATCATTTCATGCAGTCACCAGTTAATATTTGCATACCAGATCTATCGAGGCCCGGGTTAACAATGACCGCCACCAGTACTGTTAGCGAACAGGGTGCTGGTGGAAATTGGGCTACTGTTGGCCGAAGGAGGAGAAGAGGCGGAAGGCATGGCCGAAGGCAGGAAGAGAGGAGAAAGGCTATGACTGTGGTAGTGAGGGTCAGAACTTTGAATGTTGGCAGTATGACTGGTATAGGGAGAAAGCTAGCTGATATGATGGACAGAAGGAAGGTTGGTATATTGTGTGTGCAAGAGACCAGATGGAAGGGGAGTAAGGCTAGGTGTATCAGAGGTGGGTTCAAATTGTTTTATCATGGTGTGGATGGGAAGAGAAATGGCGTAGGAGTTATTCTGAAGGAAAAGTATGCGTTGAGTGTTTTGGAGGTGAAAAGGGTGTCGGATAGAGTGATGTTTATGAAGCTGGAAATTGATGGTGTAATGATTAATGTTGTTAGTGCATATGCACCACAAGTTGGGTGTGCAATGGATAAGAAAGAAAAATTTTGGAGTGAATTGGATGAAGTGGTGATGACTGTACCCAAGGGTGAGAGAGTGGTGATTGGAGCAGATTTAAATGGGCATGTTGGTGAAGGGAAGAGTGGGATGAGGAAGTGATAGGTAGGTATGGTGTTAAACAAAGGAACGGAGAAGGTCAGATGGTAGTGGATTTTGCAAAAAGGATGGATATGGCTGTGGTGAATACGTATTTTAACAAGAGGGAGGAGCATAGGGTGACATACAAGAGTGGAGGAAGATGCACACAGGTCGATTATATCTTACGTAGGAGGGCCAGTTTGAAGGAGACTGGAGACTGTAAAGTGGTGGCCGGAGAAAGTGTAGTTAGGCAGCATAGGATGGTGGTTTGTAGGATGACGTTGGTGATCAAGAAGAGGAGGAGGAGTGTGAGGGCAGCACCAAGGATCAAATGGTGGAAATTGAAAAAGGGTAATTGTGAGGTGGAGTTCAGGGATGAGTTAAGACAGGCACTGGGTGGCAGTGAAGAGTTACCAAATAGCTGGGTAACTACAGCAGTGCTAGTAAGGGAGACAGCTAGAAAGGTGCTTGGTATCACATCGGGAGAGAGGAAGGATGACAAAGAGACATGGTGGTGGAATGAGGAAGTACAGCAGAGTATACAGGCAAAGAGGTTGGCAAAGAAGAAGTGGGATTGTCAGAGAGATGAAGAAAGTAGACAGGAGTATAAGGAGATGAGGTGCATGGCAAAGGGAGAGGTGGCGAAGGCTAAGGATAAGGCATATGAAGAGTTGTATGAAAGGTTGGACACTAAGGAGGGAGAAAGGGACCTGTACCAATTGGCTAGACAGAGAGACCAAGCTAGGAAAGATGTGCAGCAGGTAAAGGTGATAAAGGATAATGAGGGAAACATACTCACAAGCGAGGAGAGTGTGTTGAGGAGATGGAAAGAGTACTTTGAGGGGTTGATGAATGAAGAGAATGAGAGGGAGAGAAGGTTGGATGATGTGGGGATAGTGAATCATGAAGTGCAGTGGATTAGCAAGGAGGAAGTAAGGATAGCTATGAAGAGAATGAAGAATGGAAAGGCTGTTGGCCCAAATGACATACCTGTGGAAGCATGGAGGTGTTTAGGTGAAATGGCAGTGGAGTTTTTAACCAGATTGTTTAATGAAATCTTGGAAAGTGAGAGGATGCCTGAGGAATGGAGAAAAAGTGTTTTGGTACCGATTTTTAAGAATAAGGGTGATGTGCAGAGCTGTAGTAACTACAGAGGGATTAAATTGATCAGTCACAGCATGAAGTTATGGGAAAGAGTAGTGGAAGCTAGGTTAAGAAGGGATGTGATGATTATTGAAGAGCAGTATGGTTTCATGCCAGGAAAGAGCACTACAGATGCGATGTTTGCTCTGAGAGTGTTGATGGAGAAGTACAGAGAATGTCAGAAGCAGTTGCATTGTGTTTTTGTAGACTTGGAGAAAGCATATGACAGGGTGCCTAGAGAGGAGTTGTGGTATTGTATGAGGAAGTCAGGAGTATCAGAGAAGTATGTAAGAGTGGTACAGAATATGTATGAGGGTAGTGTGACAGCGGTGAGGTCTGCGGTGGGAGTGACGGATGTGTTTAAGGTGGAGGTGGGGTTGCATCAAGGATCAGCTCTGAGCCCTTTCTTACTTGCAATGGTGATGGACAGGTTGGCAGACGAGATCAGACAGGTGTCCCCATGGACTATGATGTTTGCAGATGACATTGTGATCTGTAGTGAGAGTAGGGAACAGGTGGAGGAGACCCTGGAGAGATGGAGATATGCTCTAGAGAGAAGAGGAATGAAAGTCAGCAGGACTAAGACAGAATATATGTGTGTGAATGAGAGGGAGGATGGAGGAATGGTGAGGATGCAAGGAGTAGAGGTGGCGAAGGTGGATGAGTTTAAATACTTGGGGTCAGTAGTTCAGAGTAATGGTGAGTGTGGAAGAGAGGTGAAGAAGAGAGTACAGGCAGGATGAAGTGGGTGGAGAAGAGTGTCAGGAGTGATTTGTGACAGATGAGTACCTGTAAGAATGAAAGGGAAGGTCTACAAGAGGGTAGTGAGACCAGCTATGTTATATGAGTTGGAAACAGTGGCATTGACAAAAAGGCAGGAGTTTGAGCTGGATGTAGCAGAGTTAAAGATGTTAAGATTTGCACTGGGTGTGACGAGGGTGGACAGGATTAGGAATAAGTATATTAGAGGGTCAGCCCAGGTTGGAAGGTTTGGAGACAAAGCCAGAGAGGCAAGATTACATTGGTTTGGACATGTGCTGAGAAGGGATGCTGAGTATATTGGGAAAAAGATGCTAAGAATGAAGCTACCAGGTAACAGGAAAAGAGGAAGGCCTAAGATAAGGTTTATGAATGTGGTGAGAGAGGACATGCAGGTGGTTGGTGTGACAGAGCAAGATACAGAGGACAGGAAGAAATGGAAACAGTTGATCTGCTGTGGTGACCCCTAACGGGAACAGCCGAAAGAAGATGATGATGATCACAAGGTTTAGTTATAAGAGAAGGGGAAGTAGTTGCTTTTCTTATCATCTTGAATATGGCTAGAGAAAAAAGAAAACAAGGAATATATAAAAATAGGCAAAGGAATACAAAGGATAAATGAGAAAGCATGAAATGAACAGGGAAAGAGACTAGTAATACAGTTATGGAAAGATCATATTACTATCAGAACATTTTATAAAAAATGGTCTGAATGGTGGATGATATTTAAAGAAAAATATAAAAAAAATGTTTTTTACAGTGGCAATATTACGTGAGAAAGAAAAATATAAAATAATATATAATGTTGCTTTGGAAGGTTTAGAACATAATAATAGAAAGTACTTTGACAAAGGAAAAGAATTATATGAAAGAAATGAATAATTAATGCAAGAATTGTTATATAAGCAAAGGTATTTTTACAAGGTAAAAAGTATTGAGTTACTTAAGCTGATTAGTAAAGGAACATGGTACTGTAATGAGAAAAATAAAAAAATGTAAAAGGAGAAATAGAAAGAACTAAGGAAAATATTATGAATAGTGTAGTACAATATGCACAAGAATTATTTAAAGAAAAATTAAGTTAGTGAAAAAAACATGGAAAGTTAAAAAGTTAACAGAAAAAGAGAATAAAGAATTGGAAAAGGAGATTACTTTAAAAGAGCTATACAAAGTATCAGGACAAGGAAATATAGATTTGCCTACAAGTCCAGACAGAATAGGGTATGAAATGTATAAAAATTAAGGGATTGGTAAAACATATATTTTAAAGATTTTGAATGAACAGTTAAATTAATGTTTTCTGTATAAAGAATTATGTAGTGGAATACTTAAATTCATATGGAAGAAGGATGATAGAAGACTATTAAACATCTGTAGACCAATAGTACTGAATAATAATGATTATAAGATCTTTATGAAAATAATACAAAATAAATTTGAAACTAAAATGAAAAATATTATGGAAAATAGCATATATGGTATAAAGGGGAAGGGATCTCAAGAATTATTAATGATAGAGAAACTGGTGATGATAATATGACCAGGAAAGAAGAAGCGAATATCATGATAGGAGACCTTAATAAGGCATTTGACGCAACTGGACATGAAATCTTATGGGTAATAATGAAAGAAAGTAATATAAGTGAAACAGTCAAGAAATTATGTATGTCAGAGTATACTAATAATAAAGTAAATATTCTTGTAAATCACTGTTTAAGCAAAAAGGTACATATGAAGAGTGGTGTAGGACTGTGATGTCCAATGAGTTGTATACTCTTTGCATTAGTTATGAATGCGATAGTATGTGAAATAAATTACAAAATAAAGGAGGCAGAGTATATAACAACTGAAGAGTTAAGAATTCCAGTTCTGTTAACATATGCAGATGCCACTATAATACTTGGAAAAAACAAAGTAATAATTTGCACAAAAGAGTATCTAGAGAAAAGTAAAGGTTTATGCGATGTAGTAAAGATTATGGGGTATATATTTCACAATTAATGAAATTTCTATGTTAGATAAGAAATTTGGGAATAAAGATGGAAGTAGAATTCAATGAGAATAAACAGCTGAAGACATAAAGCAAACATTTCTTTTCTAGATAAATTATTCAGAAAAAAATATTTATTTGATAAATTCAGTACTAATGGGAAAATAGCATACTTAGCAAATCTATGTTGCCAGCAGTATTTGAAAAGGAATACTTGCAGATATGTTTTTCATTTATATGGGGTTCTAGATTAAACCCAGTAAAAACAGGAGTTTTGTGTATAAATAAAGAAGAAGGAGGTTTAGGGTTAATTAACCCAGTGGTATACACTGCTTCATTAAATTGGCTCAAAGTGTTAATGTGGATAAATGAAAAAAAATGAAAGATTAGTAGTAAAACTGTATCAATATAAGTATGATATAAGTATGATAAATTTTAGAGTATGGTAAAAATGAGCAAAAGAGAAAATGAGTGTATAAATGAAGAAATAAAATGTAACAAAGAAAAATATTTTTGTGGAAACTAAAAATTAATGATATAGATTAAGATACAAAGACATGCATCTGGGGCATTTTTCCCCGGGCCTCCACTGAAAGTGGCTTTGTTGCAAGTCGGACTTTCCAGGTAAACACATGTTAAATAAATAATAATAAATAAAGATACAAAAGTATGGTATAAGAATATAATGATAAAATATTACTATGTAAAAAATGGGAAAATCTAACAGATGAAAAAATTTAAGCTATAAAATAAGAAACAAATGGTATAATCAGAAAGCAGAATATCAAGATTTGATTTTGTGGAAACTGGTAATAGTTTACATTGTCAAGAAAAAGAAACAACAGAGCATGTGTTTTTGAAATGTAAAAGAGTAAAAATGTTATGGGGGAAACTATGTAAAGAAAATTTTTTGAAGATATAAAATAAGTGAACAAAATAAACATTGATATGATTAAATGTGGATATTTTAAGAACAGAAGTAAATAATATGTTAAAATATTAGATAAAAAGTGATTTTATGTTATATGGGTTAGATGGAATAAAAGAATAAATGAAATTATGTTTAATGGTAAATGTATTAGCAACAATATTAAGTAAAATCAGATGGTTGTTGTTGTTGTTGTTGACTTTCGGCTTTTCCAGGTTAGGGGTCGCCACAGCGGAACTCCGGTCCGCTAAAGACACTGTGCTGAGTTGCCAGCTCGACGCCCAACCTTTAACGAAGGTACGCCCATTCACGCATGTCTTTCGGAACGCCACTCGACCCGCAGGGAGGACATGCAGACTCCACACAGAAGGCACTCCCCGCACACTAGCTGAGAATCAAAAGAGAGAACCTCTTGCTGTGAGGCAACAACACTACCGCTGCACCACCAGATGGTGGTTATGGAAAAAGGAGTGGATGGTCTAATAGGGATAAATAATCAGCATGACTGTGAAGAAAAATATGAATATGTGTAAACTGAGTTGTATATTTATATATCTGTACATATGTATATTTGGGTCTCCTTCACATGATCGACGTTTCAGAATGTCGAAGACCATATGGCCGAGACCATATGATCGACATTCAAAATGTAGAGAGATCTCGGAGTTAGTAATATTTAAGTTCCAGGGGGTGTGGGGGCAGCCCCCCAATTGCAGTGTGAAGGTAAGATTTTATTGTGTTTTTTTTTTTTTTTTGTATGGTCTCGGCCATATGGTTTTCGACATTCTGAAATGTTGGCCATATCAAGTAGACCCATATATTTTTGTAAATATGTAAATATTTTATAAATAAGAATTACTTTTGTATATAAATAAAGAATCCCTACCCTTTTCAATATGTGCTGTAGGATGTTTTATATTAAGATGAGCTATGATCAACTGAAGCCCCAGCAAGTAATGCTTCTCTCTTAACAATTGTAGGGCTATAGTTATGTCTGATACAGTATCACTCTTAGCAATAGTTTGTTTTCAATACCTTAGGATAAGGTTTATATCCAGACAGAAATCTAGAGCAGGGGCAGTTTCAGCTCTGCCATGAGGCTTTTGGTTCATACATATGCTTTTGCTGTAGGCATTTGGACCATACATGCCCTGCTTAATCACATGGAAACAGGTAACCAAATACCATGATGCACTTTTGAAACCAGTAGCTTCCTTCCTTCTTTGCATGTGAAACTTGCTATTCTATTTAGACTGTTCCTCACTGATTAACTTATTCCTTTGTGTAGCATTAGGTGCCCCCTTACTGTGCAGTTGTACACCATACCTCTCAAGTGTACCTCATTATGAGGAACGTACCTCATTTGGGGTCTTAAAAAGTTCATGTTCCTCGAAGTTCCCTCAAAGTTCCACATTGAAAGACTCTGTCACACATTCAGTGTTATGAATTTGTTTAAGTGAAATCCATTGTAAATAGAAATGAATCATATTAATTCATTAAAAGATCTTCTTTATAAGTAAAACCAGCATATTTTAACCATCCTATGACCTTCCTAGTTGAAGTTGTTAGTAAGCCATTAGTAGGTGTTCCACATTTTGCCCATTTGTTCCACATTATGAGGGTTAGTGTTCCTCATTTTGGACATGGAAGGTTGAGAGATATGTTGTACACTACTGACCACATAGAGGTTATTCTTTCTACTCGCCCCTTTAACTGAGATCAATCTGCCTTAGGCAAAGTGCTGAGTACTTGTTTTCTAATAACATCTCCCTGCATTTCAAAAATAGTAATTTGGCATTCACTCACCCACCTGTTAGATAAGAGCTTATTTATACAATGAAATCACTGTCACTGTCCTCTGTCTTCTGTCTTCTGTCTTTCCCCTATGCTCTCTAAACTTTTTTTTATGCCCTTCAGGCATGAGATTAAAACATTTAAATAAACATTTTATTTCACCTTAAAATACTCAAAACAAATAGCCACAGACATTTTACTAATTGCAAATGTATTCAAATGCCTAAATAAATCTCATAAAATATCTAAACAAAACTGTCATAGTCATGCCCATCTTTATACTAAAAAATTGATTTCATATTGACTTTGGCATCCAGAGCTGGGTTGTTATCACTGATAGTTTAGTGCACTGCTAATGTTGACACTGCTTTTTTTTTCATTGCAGTTATCATTTCTGCTCTCACTTCCTTCCTGTCTGCTCTAATTCCCTTTCTCACTGCTGTCACTTCCCTTACTCTTCAATCTGTTTCACTTTCTCAGCTGCTTTTGGGCATCTCAACTCCATCTCCTGCTCTCAGTTCCTTAGTTCAAGCTGCATTTTGAGATCACCTGTGGCCTTACTGGGAGATTCTTTTACTGCATGCTGCAAACAATTAGCCCCTGCCTGGCTATCTCCAGTCCAGTGGACCAAAGTACCTCACCAAAACTCACCCTTGGACAAATCAACATAAGGGAGTCACCTTGATTTGTATTCTTAAGACTTTGTGCAACAGATATTTTGGCACACCCTTCAGAGCTCATTTTGCTCGTTTCCTAATGATCATGACTAAAAAATAAAATTATTGCCATGCAATGTATACTTTTATATATTTACCTTGTAGCTTTATGCACACACTTTTTAATAACAAAACTGATTTGCTGGTGATATGCCCATTTTGCAAAATCCTTGCCACTGTAAACTAATTTATATGTCATGGCCACAGTACAATCTCATGTTCTACAGTTCTGACACCAATTTATGTGTGATAGTATACGGCTACAGACTCATGATTAATACTGCTGTCTATTGAATAACATGCAACTACCAACAATGGCCTTAACAGTATATAGAAATGTACATCACTGCATCAGATTATGACTGGTACCTATAACATCCAAATAAGCTTTAGAATGTAAAGCAACAAAGCAGGGACAAAACTGCTGTCTTCAGGTAATTTCTTGTACCTTGCAAGCAGCCCAACCATCTGGTGATATCTTACAACAATAACTGAAACTTGGCCAAGATAGTGCGCGTGTACACACACACACACACACACACACACACACACACACACACACACACACAAATAATTCTTGGCCCCATGTAGCTATAAAAGGCTTTAACTGGCCCACAGTCAGAAAGGTTTTTGGACAGAAAATGCTAACATTCCATGAACTGCCAGTCAGTACGTGATGCATGTGGGTGCATAGCCAATGTGTCAACACATTATTCAGGCAGTTCATATGAGTCACATATATTGCACACATCTCAGCTATATCTTCCCTTCTGGCATAGTAAAATTCTTTGGGACTATAGTCCCAGGGCCTGTGGCTAACGTTAAATTATACAGACACATTTACTGTGTGTGTATTTAGAAACAGAAAGCCAAAAAAAATGCTATGCTGTGTTGCAGGAGATGCTAGAAGTCTCCTGGCACCCTGGCATTTGATGCCTATACAGAACACAGAAAAGAAGGCCAAACACCAGTATAACACCACATGTACATAACCTCATAATATGGCAGCACATATGCTCTGCCTCCTCAAAGCCTGCTTCCCCTGCTTCGGCATGGCTGGGATGCACTCCAGTATGACCCTGCCACAGCCCAAAGGATGCTTTTAGTATGGTGTATGCTTCAAAAAATGCTGGCAAGAAAAATAATTTTTCAGGTACAGGATACTGGTGCAATCAGACCACACATACAGATAGACAGACACAGGCAGCAGGGAAGGTGCATCAACATCATTATTCAGTGAGAGTGTGGTAGAACATCAACACCTGGCAGATTCACAATCTTTCCCAGAGTATGGTGGGTGCAATACATGGCAGCGCAGGTGAAATGGTGACATCTAGTCAGGACAATGAGTCCTGATAGGCACACAGTGACATACATTATCACACAGAGCAAATGAGATCTCTGCAGTATTAACATCAGACTTTACTGGTCAGTGCATTGTTAAGACACACTGTCATCAGACATTACCACATTTACTACTCAGGATGGGGAATTGAAGTGAGTCACTGCTGTCATGGATGGATGGCTAGGGACATAATGACACATCTGCCTGGACACAGTTGGTAGGGGCCATATCATAGGTTAATAGGTGTGTACTAGTCTAATGACCCTGGGGCCTTTACAAACCTAGCTCATAGACGTGCCCTGGCATTGTGCTACCTGTCTTTAGTTCCCAGTGCCTCTATCAAGTACAGCCACTGGCATGATCCCCGGGGTGAACTTTCTGTTTCCCATCCACTCATCAAGATTTCTATTGAAGAGGGCTGTGAGATGGTCTGCTTGATGTGTATGGGAAGTCTATGCCCTAGCATGGGCAATCTCTGGGTTATGAACCTGTCCCTCCAGCATGTTCTGTTGATTGTGGTAATGAGGTTGAGGTATCTGGAGTGTGTGGTGTGGAGGGATTGGAATTTCTTTAGATGTAACAGAGCTGGGTCAGGCATGGCTTTGTAAGTCAAGCAGAGATCACCTCTTAGTAGACAATATGAGGCAGAGAATAACCGGAGTTTTTTTAGTCTGTCCATGTAGGACATGTGTTTAAGGTCTAGGATCCTCTTCGTGAGGCACTTTTGTGGCCTCTCCAGCTGTTGCAGGTGTCTAATGAGGTACATGCCAAATGGGGCATTATACTCCATGATTGGTCTAATGAGGGAAGAGTAGAGAGAAATGATGACCTCTTTCTTCCTGGATGCAAAACCCTTGGTAATGGGATGTGCCACATAGAAGGCCTTTCTGATCACAGTGGCAATGTGGTGGTTGAAGGAGAGGTTGCTGTCAACCTTTGTCCCCAGATCTCTTATAGCACCCTCAGTGTTCAGTGAGCTCCCGTCGATGTGGTAATTAGTGGGAACTGAGTTTTTCCCAAAGGGGATGGCAATGCATTTTTCAGCATTAAAGGAAAACTCCACCTTAGAACTCAAAAAACATTTTTTTCCATTGTATCTTTGTTTTTGAGCTATTTTAATGCCTCAAAATCACTCCAAGTGCTTCTTTTACAATTTTAATGTGTTTCTCTCAAAATGGCTGATGATGGGGCTTAAGGCCATGGTTTTGACACCAGTCATTGGTCTCAGTGAGGCCTTTCTGTAAGATGTCTGCATCATTTGGGAAGTTAATAATGGCTCCCACCTTGCAGTCGTTTGCGAATTTGGTCAGCCAGAGTCCCTCCGTGTTGGCCTGAACTTCTGAGAAATAGATGCCAAACAGGAAAGGACCCAGGACCAATCTCTGTGGGACTCCACTCGTGACTAGTCAGCAGTCTGACTTGGAGTCTGCTACTTTCACACTGTGTGTTCTATCTGTGAGCCAGTTTACAACCCACCTAACGATATAGGGGTTGATGCCTAGTTTGGTGAGTTTATCAATCATTCCTGAGTGAGGAATGGTATCAAAGGCCTTGGCCAGATCACGGTAGGCTGTATGAACTGCCTTACCTTCATCCACCGCTCTGGTGACTAACTCAAAGAAGTCAACCAGGTTGAGCAGGCATGATCTACCTTTCAGAAAACCAAATTGTGTGGGATCTAGAGTTTGGAAATTCCCTATATCCTTGTTAATTTGGTCCATGATGATGAGCTCCATAGCCTTACATATCAGACTCGCCAGGCTAATGGAGCGAAAATTCCCAGGGTCTGAAGTCATACCTCCTTTATGGAGAGGGATGACTGTATCAGTGTGCATTCGGTAGGGACAAGTCTGAGATGAAGCTGTGAGTGAACAGAGCACACAGATGTGGTGCCAGTTCACTTTGTAATTCATGAAGAACACAGCCACAGATATTGTCGAGTCCCATGGAAGCTGTATTCCTGGCCTTAGACAATGCAGCTTTAACCTGTGCTGCAGTAATGAAAGGCAACTGGCATTCTTCCGGAATTGAGATTGGTCCTTTGGGGGGAGGGGTAAAGATGGCACTGAATCTGTCGGTCAGTATGTTGGCACTATCTGTTGGCTCAGTATAGGAGGTACCATTGTGCAGTAACTCAGAGCAAATCTGGGTATTGCCATGAAGATTCTTAATACAACTAAAGAAGGCTTTGTGGTTGTTTTTAGTGTCTGCCTCAATTCTGCCTTCATAGCTGGCTTTAGAGGTTTTGATGAGGGATCTCAACTTTTTGTTGAGGCTAATCAGGGAATTTTTCCATTCTTGGGATTTCATATTTTTCTGCAACAGTTTCTTTCTTCTGTTGTAGAGTTTATTAATGTCAGGGGATGCCCAGACTGGTTTCCTTTTTTTGGAGTAGAGCATTTTGGTCCTGATGGGTATGGCTAGTTCCATGCATTTATGTATGTGTTTGTACAGTGCATTGGTGTATGATTCGGCAGTCATGCATCTAATTTCTATTGGCATGGGTGCCGTGATGTTAGCCACCTCTGTTTTTAGGAGTGCAATGTCAGCTTTGGAGAAGTTTTTCATGGTGGATACCTTTGCGAGGAGTGTGGGTGACATGTGGATTTCCATGGTGATTAGTTTGTGGTCGGATCTAACCAGGGAGGAATTGACTACTGATGTAGAGCAACGGTTGCCCATGTTAGTAATAACCAGGTCAAGGATGTTGCTTCCTCTAGTGGGGGTAAGAATGATGTAATCCGAAGCATTGAAATTGATGAATTCCAGGAAACTTTGGGCCAGTGCATTGGTGCTTGAGTAGTTTTCCCAGCTGATGGAGCAAAGTCTGTCATAGGAAGAACTTTATGACCATGAGTCTCAGCTACTGTGTTGGCTTGTTTCACTAGGTCCACTGTTGACAGGAATATTTGTAACTATGGGATAGTTACATGGACAGACTTTGCTCACAATGTGTGCTGCCACTAGCAGTGTTATGGATGTTATGAGAGGCAGCAGAGCATTGTACATGTCCATATCCATGCATGGACTGCACACATCATGAAGATCCCTCTGAATGGTCACTTTACCTTGACCTCAGATAGCATTGCCATTGTAGACTGTTATGATAACTATGACAATCCTTCAAACAGAAGTGGAAAGGGAAGTGAAGTGTGTTACCAAAAACCTCATGAGATCAATGAGTATTCCTAGACTCCGTGTCATCACAAATGCAACACGACATAGAAATCAGCTCCATGCTGACCTGAGTTGCATCAGATTTTACCTAGATAATGTTGGGGAACATTTTCTGATTTATATTGGCTGTTATCCACATATCAAGGGCCAAATGTGGCATGGGGCAGCATCATTTGCAGCACTGAAAGGGTGGAAATTATGTATAAGCTCAAACTTATGGTCATAAAGTTCTTCCTATGATATGGCTCCTACCAAGTATGTTCAGGCAAATGTGTCATTGTGTCCCTAGCCTTCCATGGATTTGTTGCCACAGCTGCCAGGAATAGCACTGATGGTGGTTAGAGACACAGGGGATCCCCCTGCTACTTAGAATGGCAAGCATTCAGAGTATACAACCATAGGTGCAATGACAGAAGAAGCTACACCTTCAGCCTGTAATTTGGGTGGATGCCCACTTAAAATAGAGACACAGTGACACTTTTTATCACTAGACTGTCACTCAGGTATCTGTGCCTCATTGTCATCATCAGCCCTTGTATGGATGCCAATATCAGCTTGTTTTCATGCTCCGCTCTCTAAAGGTGACACTGTAGTGGTCTACTCTGTAATATATAGTCATAGATTCATAGGTTCATAGGATGTTACTAAGCTATTGACCTGATGGTCTTTACAAACCTAGCCATTAAATCCCAGTATACTACTAGATGAGAGATATCATCTATGCCCAAGATTATTCTAGCAAGGGCTACCTATGCCTAGGAGAAAAGCTGGGGCAATCCCCAGCAGAACTTAACGGTTTCCCATCCAATCATCCTGGTTACCTTTAAACAGGCCTATTCAAAAGGAGTGCCAACCTCTGAGGGATGTCTTTCCAGCAGGTCCTGTTTATGTCACAGGCTAGATTGAGGTCCCAGGAATGGCTGACTAGTCCCACTTGACTTATGGATGTGCAGCATTTCCATTAGATTTGAGTCACAGATAGCCCTGTGAACCAGACAAAAGTTGCCTCTAAGTAGTCTATAAGCTACTGAGTACAGTGACAGCGACTTCAGTCTGTCCATATAAAAAGTGCTGGAGACCCTGAATTTTCTTATTTAAAAATCTCTGAGATCTCTCAAGTTGTTGCAGGTGTCTAGTGCAGTACATACCAAAGGGAGCATTATATTCAATAATAGGCCTGATGAGGGATGAGTACAAGGGAGTTAGTACCTATTTGGCTGTTGAGGCAATGCCTTTGCTAATCGGGTGAGTGATGTCGAATGCCTTCCTCACAACATTAGACACATGGTGGTCAAACCCGAGATCACAGTGAAGTTGTGCTCCCAGCTCTTTCAATACTGAATTGGTACTTAGGGTACTGCTGTTATTTTATAATCAGAACGGATATTGTTTGTACCAAAGGGAATGATGATGCATTTTTTAGCATTTAGCTTAAGACCATGCTGTTTGTACCAATCATTGGTCTGTGCAAGCCCCTTTTGAGGTACACTGACATTGCTAGGGGATTCAATGATGGCACCTAATTTGCAGTCATCCAAAACTTGGTTAGCCACAGCCCTCAATTATGGCCTGGACTTCTGAGAAGTATATGCCAAACAAGAGGGGGCTCCAGCACTGACCCTTGTGGGACCCACTGGTGACAGGTCTGCTGGTAGAAGTGAAGTCTCCCACTTTGACTGAGTGTTTTTAATCTGTAGTCAGTTTGCAACCTACCTGACAACATAGGGATTGATATTCAACTGGGTTAATTTGTCAATGATGCCCAAATGTGGGATAGTGTCGAAAGCCTTGGCCAAGTCAAGATTGCCCTCGTCTATGGCTCTGGTTACATTCTCAAAAAAGTCCACCAGGTTTAGCAGACATGACCTGCCCTTGACAAAACCAAACTGGGAAAACTGGGATGGATCCAGGTTTTGGAGATCACCTATATCCTTATTTATGAGGTCCATGCTGATTCATTCCATTGCCCAGGGGCAGCTCGTGGCATCGGACTGCAGGACTGCAGTCCCCCAGCTGTGTAAAGAAAACACAACTTGCAAAAATTCACAATAAAACATTTAAAAAAAAAAACTGTCTGACTTGCTGTAAAAACGAGTCCGACTGACTCTACAAAGATCAGGAACTCGAACTGCGCATGCTCGTTGCTCGGCAAGTTCCTGTTTTTTTTTTTCTGAAGCTGCCAAGCTGGACTGTCTCAGACTGCTGTAAAGGCAATCCAGACTAGGGAGAGTTCTGCATCAGTGTGTGAGACCCAGGAGTCTGTGCGGTGACCGCACAGTAAAGTGGAAGGGGGGGTGGACTGCCACATCCGGAGTCACGTACATGACGTGAATGGCAGGATGACTACTGATTGGTTTTCACTCTCTTTCTGAAAAAAAGAGCAAGAAACAATCAGTATTAGCAGGCAGTGCAGGACAGTTACTTTTTGCTAGTGCTACTACCGTACGGTCCGAGGGTGTATTCTGAGTCATACATACTCATTAGGATTGCAAACAGTTTTCTTAGTTTGAGCGCTTGCTACCTCGAGGAAAAATATTTCTGGAGTGGATTCCTGAGTCCTATTAGCAACTTAAAAAAAAAGCCTTTGCTTAATTTGTTGTTCGTGACGGTCAGAAACGGACAGTCAGTCTCAATTTCCTTAATCACTCATCATCAGTCATTTTTTTTTTTGAGGTAAGAGTGTGTAAACTGATTGAACTTGAAGTCAACATGCCTCTGTTAGTACTCAACTCATGATTTTCCTTATGAGAGGTCAAGGTGGCACTGGCAGTCAGAGCTCCTTTTGTAACTAGATTATATGCACAGTTCTGTATTTAAATGTAATATATGTATCATCAAGCTTAATTAGTTAATTGTATTACTACTGTGCACTTTTAGCATACAATTATATGCATCTGTGTTACTTTCTACTACCTGACTGTGTGCTTAAAAGGACATTACTTCAGGAATTTGTTTTAACTAGTATAAACCGGTGAGCTTAAAAAAAAATTCACAAATAGACCTATAATATCCATTGCAATTTTCTCAAATGTGATTTTTACTATAGGCATGGGCATCAAAGAGTTCTTAAACCTTGGGTTAGGCTCTGTCTTTTGGCATTTTGTTCAAAGTGCACAAGACTTTTTTATTTCTCTTTTATTATCAGGCAGTAAAATCTGTGCAAAATCCTGGTCTTTGTCTTATCCATCCCAAGATGATCAACAGAAATGCAGCTATCTGCCTTCTTCATTACTAGTGTTTCTAAATGGCTTCTTTGCCAAATATATCACTCGCTATCTGTTCTTTTTCTTTAGTCACTATTCAGAGAATGTCATGCTATAGTTCAATGTATGAGTATGAAGCAGGGTTCTGTCCAATGTTTCCAAACAACAACAAAAAACAGTAAATTCCAAAGGTTTATTCGATACACTCTAGCGCCTCGGCTACAGTAAGCCTTCAAGGAGTAACACCAAACACACCCAATACATCTTATATAATCACATCAATAAAACAATTTATCAATCAACCAATAAAATTCACTTTACATCACACTTCTCCAACAACAATCTGTATTAAGACCTTTAGGTAGCAAAGTACCATATTTTAAAATAAAAACAGTTTCTTTTTTTAAAAGTAATTTTACAACAACATTTATATCCAGTTCATCAGCAGCCACTTGTTGCAAGATAGTAGCTTGCAAAGTGTGATATTGTCCATTATGATGTTCACAAAAATGTTTTGCTAAAGGACTCTCCATTTTACAATTTCTGATGTCTCTCATGTGTTCCAGCAACCTCACCTTGAACATTCTTTTTGTTTGACCTATGTAATACTTATTGCAACCACATTTTATTGCATAAATTACTCTACTTGTTCTACAATTATATCTACCATCAGGAACAAAACTTTTATCATTAATATTGTTAAATACTCTCTGAATATACTGACAGCAATTACAGTTAGTGCAAGAAAATGTGCCTAGTTCAAAAATTGATCGTAACAATTTAACTTCTGGTCTATTAAATTTTGTATGCACTACTAAATCCTTAATGCTCCTACCTCTTTTGTACGAAAATACTAATTTTTTTTAACAATAATTGATTCAAATCACTATAATTTTGTAAAAATTGCCAAAAATGTAAAATAATTTTATTAATTTTATAACTACACACATTATATGTGGATACAAAATTCTATTATCAGAATCTACTATTCTGTTCTTACCAAAATGGCCACTATTTATACTTTTATATTTTATTTCTTCATTATTTTGTTCATTAAACCTAATTTTAGTTATCCGTTTTATATCAGCATCAAGCAATTTGATATCATAATTTCTTTTAACAAACATCTTTTTTGTGTTCTGTATTTCTTTCAAGAATATTTCATCTTCATTACACAAACGGGAGATTCTAAGTAACTCTCCATATGGTAAGGCTTGAATCGTTTGTCTAGGATGACAACTAGATGCTTTAACAAAATCATGTGGTGTACCAAATTTTCTATGTACACTAGTGACCACTGATTTCCCATTAATTCCATGTAGTTGAATGTCCAAAAAAATTCACCATATTCCCATATGATATTCCATCAAAAGAAATATTAAACCCTTTTTTGTTGGATACTAGTTACAAAACTGTGCATTTCATCCAAACCATCTTCACACAGAAAAATTAAATCATCAATGTATCTGTAATACAATTTAACATATTTCTTTACAAATGGGTTATTAATACATTCCTTTTCAACTAGCCCCATAAAAACATTTGCATACATAGGTGCAAATGGGGTCCCCATAGCTGTACCTTGTAACTGATGAAAAATCATATTATCAAAACAAAAATAATTGTTTTCCAAACAAAATTGAACCAAGTCAGGTATATAGTGTGTAAATGGCTGGTCACCCATGCTAACAAACAATGCTTCCAACCCATGTTTATGTTGAATACTTGTGTATAAACTCTTTACATCTAGTGTTAACCAATACATTTTCCTATTCCACATTATATTCTTGATTTTATTTAAAAAATCAACAGAATCTCTTATATATGAAGGAAGACTAACTGCCTGTTTTAGTAGTACCCCATGTAATATTACTCCAAGATTATGTAAAAAATAGTGTCTAGCTGACACTATAGGTCTACCAGGCGGTTTCCTAAAATTTTTATGGATTTTAGGTAAACAGTAGAAAAATGCTGGACCAGTACCAGATAAAGTTAGTTTTGTTCCTGATGGTAGATATAATTGTAGAACAAGTAGAGTAATTTATGCAATAAAATTTGGTCGCAATAAGTATTACATAGGTCAAACAAAAAGAATGTTCAAGGTGAGGTTGCTGAAACACATGAGAGACATCAGAAATTGTAAAATGGAGAGTCCTTTAGCAAAACATTTTTGTGAACATCATAATGGACAATATCACACTTTGCAAGCTACTATCTTGCAACAAGTGGCTGCTGATGAACTGGATATAAATGTTGTTGTAAAATTACTTTTAAAAAAAGAAACTGTTTTTATTTTAAAATATGGTTCTTTGCTACCTAAAGGTCTTAATACAGATTGTTGTTGGAGAAGTGTGATGTAAAGTGAATTTTATTGGTTGATTGATAAATTGTTTTATTGATGTGATTATATAAGATGTATTGGGTGTGTTTGGTGTTACTCCTTGAAGGCTTACTGTAGCCGAGGCGCTAGAGTGTATCGAATAAACCTTTGGATTTTACTGGTTTTTGTTGTTGTTTGGTGATAGCAGTTCTACTTTGTTGTTTTCTTCTTCTGTCCAATGTTTCCCTTCTATTCTGGTTATATAAGCTCTAGTTCTACTTGTATTGTCTCCTAGTTGGACCTTCTTAAATTTTACTTACATTATTTGTAGGTCATCCAGGTCTGTATTGCTTTCATCAGTGCATGAGTGTGAAGAGGAATTTGCTGCCTGTTTCCTTAAGACAGAAAAACTTTACCATGTGTCAAACTCCTTCCTTAAAAAGGAGTAATTCATGGTAGTGATTTTTGTGCCATTGATATTGGTAGTTTATATCCATTTCAACAGTTCTGTTACTTTTTCTGTTTACAGAGTGTTGCTTCTATTTATGTCTAGATGACTGCTTTGGCATAGCAGGAAGAAGCTTGTAGCTATGTTACAATTTCCTTGTCTGTCTTTCTTCAGTATCAGATTACTTTGTCTCTGTCTTATTTTCAATAGCTATTTCTTTCATGCTGACTAACTATGGGTTCCTTCCTTGCAGTTTCTATACTGCCTTCTTTTGCTGTCTTAAACCCTTCTAAACTGACAATTTCTGTTCTGAGCTTTCCTCAGTATTTTAGACTCTGTGTTAGGTTTATTTGACTCACTCACTCAGACAGAAATATTGAATCATTTTGAGGTTTCTAATTCCACACTATTTCATTTACTGTGTCTATGTTTGCTGGGCAAAAAAAATTGTTGCATGGCCTTCCCCAATAAATTTCCACAGTAGTTTGGCCAATCACATTTTATGTTAAGCTACGTACTAAAGCTTCTGGGTAGAGTGCATTGCCTGAAAGAATCTGCATTTCTACTTTGGTTACAGGGCCTTTCTTTTTAGTAACCATGCACTTTATTTAAATTGTCTGTTTAGCAACATGTTTATGTTTAGATACATATCTAACTAATATAATCAGACTCTCTGAGTCTAATAAATCTTGCAGATCATTTCCTTCTGCTAAAATGGTACTATTAACATGTTATAAAAAATGCAATGGTGAAAGTCAGGCTCAACATTGTTTTATAGAATTAGGCATATCCAAACCTCTCAACTGTCCCCGATTTTGGCTCAAAATGTTGCTCTTCCCCTAATAATCCCTCCGCAAAATGGCAATTTTGTAAGAAAACGTGGAGGGTTTACAATTAATAAATAACTGTAATAATCAGAGTTATATATTACTTTTATTTCAGAAAATGCATGTAGATTCTTTTGTTTTGTCAGCTGCTCAAGTTAGCAGTACTAATATTTAAAAAGTGTCCCGTCTTTGAAGGTTCCCAGCTGTATTGTGTGGCTATTTTATATTTGTGCGTCACATTTTTGGTCCATTTTTCATAAAATTATGTTTTTTTGGCAAATTAGTGGCAAATCATTAAAGACTGAAGTTAGAAAATAATGACAGACATTTGAGTTTCAGATTTCATACCCTTCAGAAAATTCATACTAATGCAAGACCTACTATTCTATTATCTTTCTAAGTTTATAAGAGCAAAATTTAAAAATTGTCCTTATTTTTGGGCCTTCGTCCCACTTTTATGTATGGCTTTGTCTAGATTTCTTGCTCTGAGGTATGACAAATGTGTTAGGGCCATCACAGTCTGCCAGAGACATTTCAAATTGTGACATACTTGTTGCACCCCACTCCCCCATGTAGTGACTCTGGAAATGTCCAAGCAAGGCAAGGAGCAGTTATGCAGTGTAAATGTGTAGAGTATCCCCCCATCCAAGGTAGACACAAGTACTACAGTGACTTTTCATCTGTCCTTGATTTTGCAGAATATTCTGGTTTCTGTCAAATTTTTATACTGTTGATTTATGCTTATTGTTATTTAGAAAGTGCCTGTTGCTTTGCATTTAAGTAGCAATGCTTTAATGACCATCAGATAAGCTTGTCTGAGATTGTAAGATGCAAGTAAGCTTTAATAAGCATACTGTTAAAGAACTGCCAACATTGAAAGCTTTTCTGTTGTTACCATACAGAGAATACTTACATAACTAGATAGCGTATAAGCCTTGGGTATTGAAATGCATATGACAGTATTTGTAATAAAGGACAGGATTACATTATTTTAAGAAGCTCATTACATTTGTTGGAGACTTGCAGTCATCTTTGCAGGCTTTATCCGTAAACTAAACAGAATGCCGGTCTATCATGTGTGGTCCATAACCTGTGCAGTAATCCTTTAAGCAATGTATCTTGAGCTTGTTTCTTGTTTGCTTTTCTTTTTTTACTTTGATCATGTTTTCCCCATGAAACAAGTAGATAGTTGTAGTCAGGCAGCAGGTCTTTTTTGGATAAGAAACATTTTTACAAGTGAGGGTATCACAGAGATTGCTTTCAGCATGTTACTTGGTACTTTAATAAAGCTGAATATAAATTACAATTAGAACTGCAGTGCAAGGAGAAGTGGTTTGAGTTGAGTGCTGGTTGTTTTTCTTATACTTGATTTTGACTGGCATTCCAGTAATGTATTTAAAAAGTAATTTATTTTTCATGCCTCACAGCCTTTTTGTTTCCATCTAGATATTAAGTAAGCTGTCATGCAGCCAATGCATTGAAATATTTTATGTTAAGTTGTCTATCTCGCCTCCATTCTTGCTGGATGGGTTCGGAGCCAAACCTCGGCTCTGACTCTGCCTTTTACTAAAGCTCGAGAGCTATTTACCGGCTCGTGGCCTCCCCTTATCCCACAATGCTAGGCGTCAGATACCCAGATCCCGTTTGCCGCTTCAGCTACGAGGTTGCGTTTTTTACCAGTTCCAGGTTGTATAATTCTTTTACTACTTTTTTACAGTCAGAGTTGTTGATGTAGCTGAAGAATGCCTTATGGTTATCTTTGGCTATGGTTGCTAAATTTTTTTCATAGTTGCTCTTTGAAAATTTTATGAGTTGACTTATTTGCTTGTTTAGGCTGAGAAGCTGCTCTTCCAGTTCTGGCATCTCACTTTTGTATTTTTAGACAGCAGCTTCTTTCAGTTATTGTATAGTTTATTAATGCAAAACATCCACCAAGATGTTTTTTTTTTTTCTTGAGGATCTTGCTTTAATCCTATCTGGCATGGTTGTGTCTATATACCTTTGTGTAGATGTTTATGCAGGGCATCAGTGTATAATTTACAATAGCCGTCAATGCCATCTGAGGAAACTGGAGCTTGGAAGTTGATTATACCATCCCTTAGGAGGGTATAGTTAGCTTTGGTGAAGTTTTTTAGACTGACTTATCCTTTGTGGAGTTCTGATGCTACTGCTTCTTCGAAAATGACTGATTTATGGTAGGATTTAACCAGTGCAGGCCCTACACTTGAGGCATTGCATCAGTCACTCATATTGGCGAGGACCAGGTTTAGAATACTGGAGCCCCTTGTGGGGTGGTGCACAATTTGTTCCAGGGCATTTGAGTTAACAAAGTCCAGGAACTTTTGTGCGAGTGAGTCTGGGCTTGCATAAGTTTCCCATTTAATGGAAGGATGGTTGAAGTCACCCATGTACCTTAATTGTCCCAAGTAGGTCTAAATAAGCTGTGTGGGTATCGTGGTTTGTGGAAGGGGACCTAAAACTGATGATGACCTGAAGGTGGGTCTTACCCATGGTAATCTGGACATGGACTAGCTCCATAGAGTTTTCTTGTCTAACCAGTCTAGAGATGTAATTATCTTTAATGCAGATAGATACTCCACCTCCGTTGGTTCTCATACCTTCAATTTGCGATCTGAAAGTGTGGAAGGCATTGTAGCCTTGCAATGCTGGGGTACGTTTTGCAGCCTTGAGCCAGGTTTCTGTGATTGCACAGACATCAACATCTTCCAGGAATAGGACTGCTTCTACAGAGTGCAGTTTCTGATTTAAACTACTACCATTTACCAGCATGACCCTTAGTTTCTTTGTGTTTTATATTTTCATATCAGGAATTGTGCTCCTGCGACCTTGCCTAAAAAGGCATTTTGGGGGAGGCAAGTGTCATAGCCAGCAACTGAAAGCCTAGAGGTGCCAGGTGAAGACCATCTCTGGCAAAGCAGCATGGAATATCCACCATGTCTTCCAGGCTGACAGGAACTGGATCCCCTTAGAATGACACCAGAAACTAAGCCAGTTATTGAAGTCAATGATTTTCTGTTTATATTGTGGTATCATCCTAGGCGAAGGTAAAATACTGCTCAAAGCTAGGGACATACCTGTCTGGGACACACATTCAGAGATCTCAATCATGCCTCTCTTCATATAGTCCACAGGGGTACATCTCAAGTCATTCACACCAACATGAACTATGATTGAGTCATAATGCTACTTGTTGTTGAGAGACTTGACTGCATGTGTGTTCTGGTGAATCCTTGCACCAGACAGGCAGCTGACCGTAACCTTATCCTTGTTCATCCTGGTGAGTGGGGTCTCTGTATGTCTCACTATAGAGTCACCTATAACTAAAACATTTGAAATAGTTGTGCTTTTCCTTAAGGACTTATTTGGTGAAAAACAGGTGCTAGTGTTTTAATGTGTATTGGGTGCTTTGGGTGTTGTGTTAGTTGTAGCATGTTTGTGTTTTGGAGGTCTCTGGTGTTTAGGCAGGTTTCTGGAGAGTACCTCTGCATATGAATGTTTATGTGTTGGGCTCATATTACAAACATGAGTCATGGTGTGTGAGATTTCAACCTGTTTGGTGTTGCTGTTTTGGGTATAAGATAACATTGATTCCATATTTGTAGTGTAGGAGCATCACTTGCAAATTGTACTTTAGTAATTTAGCAGTAAGGAGTTGTCAGTGTAAATGTAGGCAGTGGCTACACTGCCTCAAACAACCCATGTCACTAGGCTGGCAGGAGAAACCGATGTAAACTGACAGTCCATAATGTAAGATTTGAACCTGGTATCTCAGTAAATAAGGAGACAAATATGGGGTTATCAGACAGGGAGGTATTTTAGGGTGGCTAACATATGGGGTGTACAGTAGGAGGTCTATAAAAGAAGGGATCTATAGGGTCTGATATTCATAGGTAAGAGGTAAAAAATCTCTGCTGGTGGTTCACTGAATAGCTGAGAGCTATTCAAGAACTGCTGCTAGATAGCAGTCGCTTCTAAGGGAAAATACTTCTACTGGGGTTTTTGTGTCTATAACCATCAAGAGTTACCCCTCTGCATGGTGGTGCACAATGGTGTGCTAGCAAGAGCAAAGCAGCTAATACACAGAAACCAATGAAAAAGCTCAAACTGAGCCCTGCACTAATGAAATAGCTCAAACTGAGTCCTGAGCCAGTAACCTTCAATTAGATAGTCCTACTATATGTTCTTGCCACAATGGTATTGGGGGGGGGTCTCTAAAGAAAGATGTCCTGATTTTTAGTGCTCAGTCTACAAACAGAACTGAGTTCAGCCAGAATGAATCCAATATATATTATGGCCAACAGAAGTGTAATGGAACAACAGAAAAAAAAAACAGAGAGTACATTTTTTTTAAAACAATTCAGTGAGCATGAGTACCTGTGTCAAAATCATACCTCTGTGACATACATGATAAGGATGTCCATATAAGGTATATCATACAGTCCCAACCTATCTCTGCTACCATGTCAATATGGCTGGATGCCTGATATTCCTATAACAACACATAGGCTGAATATATGCTTTGGTATGTGCAGTGCTATTGTACAGAAATCTGCTGAATGTAGTACACATCTGGTGCACCATTCACTTAGATTCATGGGTGTGGGTCCAAATTCAAACCAGTGTCCACTCATCTGGGCAATACTCCAGAACGAGTGTTCTCCTGCAACGATACTAACACTCCACTTGCTTCATCATCCTGCTTCTCCTGGGTGGCTCCCACTGTCACTGGCTTTTCAGCTGCTATGGAAGATGCTTTTTCTTTTGACATGAGGTAGTCTGTTGGCAATATGCATACAACACTCTTATAATGTATGAATGTGGCCCCCACAGCATTTACATCATGGACTAGTGTCAAGTTCACCTCATCCAGTAAAGGCTGGCCAGCTCCCCCTCTCCCCATCAGGTATCTATGTGCCTTAAGTACTGTAGTAGGACATCATTTTTGGCAGGGCTGAAATTGTCTAGCTTCTGCTGTCCATCTGTCCATCTCATCCTTCAGACATGCAGAAAGCTTTAATAACTTGATACAGAGTGTGTTAGTTTTTTTTCTTGCATACCTCCTGTTTGAGCTACTGGTCAATGGTGATGTGCACTCCCTGATTTTGGGGCTGACTGGAATTTTTTCAGCCACTTGCTAATATAAGGTGGTAAACCCCATCCATCCTCTCTGGACTACCAACATCAAAGTCAATGCGGTCAGTTTTAATAATCCTGACTCCTGTCTTCCAATACTTCAGCACTACTACAGAAGGCAGAACCAGCTATTATTTAATTAAACTCATGTAGGTGCTTACTGCTTAGTAGAAAGCTATTATCATTTACAGTATTACTTTAACCTGTTAGCATCCACTCCCCTCAATTACAGAACTGTGCATCACTGGGGCTGACTAGTCTCTTCCCTTCCACCTATTTCTCCATACCTTATGCTCTGTTTTTCTTAACAACTGTATTTTTTCCACAAGATCGTTTTGTCTCCTGCCAGCTGTTTGGTTCCAACCTTACTAACTACCACAATACAAGAGTCTCTGGACATACTGGAGCTCTTTCCCCATTGTTTTTGTGGGCTTACACTTTGCACAAGGTTTAGCCCCACTCCGTTCACCCTCCATTTCGCTCCAGGTTCATTTTGCTCCCCTACCCTACCCCCATTCCAACCCACCTCCCCTTTCATTACATTTATACTCTCATAGCCACACCTTCTTATGTCCATTCATGCCCACTCTCTCATTAACCACTTACTTACCATCTTACTTCTTCTTAATTATCAAAGTTCTGCACCCTCATCTAATTGCATTCCCCTGCCATGGCCTCTTTCCTCTTACAGTTTATGCTCTTCTTCCCACTAACTAATTGTCTTCTACTCTTCTGAAACCTCACAGCATTAAGTCTGTACTCCCTAACTACCAGTCTTAATTTTACAACCCAAACATACTGATTCCAATGCTGCCTCTTACTATAACATCAGCTCCAGCCTTTACTTCTCAACTCCTCTTCTATTTTCTAAACCCTTCATTCTCTACTCTAAATATTCCCTACACTACAAACAAAATTCCTCCCTTCTTTCTCGCTAAGCTTTTAGACTCTAGCCACAGACTATATTCCATCTTTTCTTCCCTTATATGTTCTAGTGACATTCACCCCAACCCAGGGCCCCAAACACCACTTTTATCTCAACATTGTAACTCTTGTAAACTGGCTAAAGGTCTCCATTTAACTAATATAAACTTCCAAAGCATTTGTAGCAAAACCTCTGAGCTCCATGCCTGGCTTACCCAAAATAGAACCCACATCCTAGATGCCACTGAAACTTCGTAAAAACCCTCCATTCAAGACTCTGAATTTCTGCCTCCCAATTTCAATGACAGACATTATACAAAAGGAGGTGGTATTGCACTAATCTACCCTAATACTTTCAGTATAGCTCCAATTATTGATCCTATTCCATATTTTCAAAATGCCAAGAACCTAATCTCATTTCTAGACATCAATAACTCCAAAAAACTCTGCATAATAGTCATTTACATTCCCCCAGGAAACAACAGCCTAGTTTTAGAATATATACTATCCTGGGTTTCCTCTACTATAAAAAATGAAAGTATTATTTTAGGTGACATGAATATCTACTGGGCTCTCACACTTTTAAATAGCTCACGGGAATGCATTTTAACACATTTTTAATACGTTTTTACAGTTTTATATATAAATATGTATTTAGTAAGAGGGAATTTTCACTATCAGTGTTATCATTATTTATTATTTAATTAATTAATTGGGAGAAAGGAGAAATTTATTATGTGGTGTATATTTTTTTCTGTATTTCAAAGTTGAGATTGTATATTGGGGGGGTTAATTGATTAAGTGAAACTTAATTCATTCTTAATATGGTTAATGAATTAAGGTATAAAAGGACTATCCTTGGTAGACTCACTCTGTTGCATCTGATGAAGTCTTTGTGTTAAAAAGATGAAAATGCAGTGACTTTAGTTAAGCGTTAATGTATGTGGATGGTTTTATGCTTTTTTACATTAAAGTGATTGGTTATCAAAAATAATCCTGAATGTGGTACTTATTTGTACTGCTTCACAGTGCTGTCTTTAGTTTGGAAAAAATTAAACTATTATTTTAGTTGACATAAATATCTACTGGACTTCTAATTCCTCCAATCAATCTCACGCTAGCATACATTTATTTCATTTTATACAACTATTCAATACAATCACTAGATTTTAGCTATAAATCTGATAACAGTTCAATACTAGACTGGATCTTGGTCTCAGACCCATCCAAATACCCTGTCTCTGACACCATGGCAAACTCCTTCAGTGACCACCTCCCAGCCTTCACTATACAAAACTACTCATCCCTCTCAAAAGCCCACAAATGCAAGGTAATACAAAACCTATCAAAATTCTGTCCTACCTTCAGCAGTATCCTAAGTGACTACAACTGGAACTGCCTTAAAACCCTTCCTCTAGATGATGCCATCCTTTACTTCAATAACTCCTTTCTAAATATTCTGCACAGCTTAGCACCTAGCAGATCCAGAATAATTAAATCCAACTATGACCCTGGCTTTCTAAATCTACCACAGCATTTATGAAAAATAGGGATAAAACCTGGAAATGCTGGCTCAATTCCAAAATTCCTTCCAACCTTATGCATTATAAACAGCTTTGAAAACCACACCAAAAAATGTATATGGAAAAAAAGCAACAATACTTCTGAAACTTACAAACAAATAGGAAAAATAATCCCAAAAGTTTCTGGTCTTCTGTTAATAATCTCTTACACCCCAGCACAAAATCTAACCCTTGTCCATACCCTAACATGCCACCTGACCTTATCACCAATAAATTCAACTCCTACTTTATTGATACTATAGCCAATATTACTACTTCCTTATCCTCAGCCCTACCAACCAACCGTATCCCTATTACTACCTCCTCTCCTCCACCATCACAACATCTCTCAAGCCCAAATATCCCTACTCAAAACTGCATTAATCAACCCCCCAGCTAGATTTCAGTCTCTCCCTTATCTCCACAACCTTTATAAAAAAAAACTCCTTCAGAATCTAAAGCCCTGTTCAAATTGTGCCAGCAGTATTCCTGCCAAATTCCTCAATATTGCTTTCGATGCAGTAGCCTATCCAATTAGAATCCTTATCCACAGGTCCATCCAGGAATCCTACATCCCCTGTCTCTGGAAAAAAAGATATTATCCTCCCTCTTCATAAAGGTGGCCCTTCCTTGTTATTCTATCCTCTATCTCCAAAATACTGGAAATATGTGTCCAAAAACAACTCATCCATCACTTTCTAAATAACATCCTCTCCCCAACCCAACACAAATTCCATCAAGGGCACATTACATCTACTGCCCTAATCTCCTTCTTGGATATTATTAATAAAGCCCATGACTTAGGCCATACAGTATCAGTTCTCTCTTTCTAGATCTATCAAAAGCATTCAGTACTATATCCCATGCCATTTTCCTATCTCAGCTCTCTTCTATAGGATTATCCTCTCAGTCTCTTAACTGGTTTAAAAGCTATCTCTCAGATAGGCAACATGCTGTCAAATGGCAAAACTATATTTCTCCCTACCTTTACAACCCTAGAGGCATTCCCCAAGGCTCAGTTTTAGGACCTCATCTATTTAATATTTTCATAAATAATCGTCACCAAACTATTCCAAATGCCTCCCTAGTACAGCATGCAGATGATTTGACCATTGCCCTGCACCTAACTCAGTCACTCTGCAACAAATGACTCAAACATAAACTACTATAGTAGAATCCTAGCTCTAAATGCCACAAAACTAAACTTATGCTGTTTATCCCCAAAAGAAATAAAGTATTCAACATAGATGATTTCAACATACTCTCACTAAACTCTATTAAAAACGAATTAGAAGCCAGTACCAAACTAGCAGGAGTCATGATAGATGAAAACCTAAAGTTCAACCTGTGCATCCAATCCAATATTAATAAAACCCATAAAAAACTATGGCTTCTATACAGGCATAACAGGTTTCTCTCTGTACCAACTAAACAAGGTTTAGCCCTCTCCTATCTTCTACCATCTTTAACCTATGGTGCACCCTTGTAAATTAATCTGCAGTCTTCCCTGAAACTCAAACTAGAATCATGCTACAACAAGACAGCCAAATTTGCTACAGGAAGCTGCCACTCCTCCCATCACTGCAGTGCCTTAAGAAAACTACAATGGCTAGAATTCCCCCATTACCTATTACTCATACAGCTACCCACCTCACATAAACCTGTCTATAAATCACAAGACTGCCCTGCCCTTAGCTTCTTACTTGACTCTTACTCCCCTTTTAGGCCACTACAATCAGAACACCAACACTTATTCCAAATTCATAAACCAAACCTACCTGCAGGTAAACTATTCTACTCTTGGATCATTGCCAGATTATGGAATAACCTCCCTTCCTCTATACACAGTGAACAACATCCCTCTAATTTCAAAACTGTCTTACATAATCACCCCCTCTCTAATTGGATATGTAACTGCACAAATGTACCTCCTACTACCCATTAAGCTATCACTTGACCTTTTCTCCCTTTCAGTCTCAGCTTTGCTCCTATGCAATTCTAGCCTCTCTAACCATTCTGTCTGTCACTCTATATCTTCACTGGAGATAGCCTAAATTAAAATTTTCAACAATCTTATTGACCGAGAATGTTTAAACTGATTCCTCATGTTACTATTATTCCTTTTGTAACTACTTCATATCTGAATTTCCACTGAAACTTTGTAATTCTACTGAACTTATTTGTATCTTATTTTCAAATCAATTGTTTGTGACATAGAATCTGTAGCACCTGACTACAGGATTATGGTAGAACTTACTCACTATAAATTGTTCCTATTGATATTTTGGGTTATTGCTTTTCATGTTGTGTTACATTGTAATGTTGCATTTAAACTATTTGTCTTGGAGCTTTTCTCACCGGGCCTCCACTGAAAATGGGCTCACTCTGCCCAGTGGACTTTCCTGGTAAACAAATGTCAATAAATAATAGTAGGATGCTACAGACCATGGGTAACCCACTTATACCATGCTTTCATCACAGGGACAGCTATGGGGGTATGCTATATGTTACAGGTAGGGGTACTCATGGAAGTGTAGTAGGTATACATGTCATGTGTTAGCTCATATGCAGTCCCCACATGAAGGGACATCTTGGGAGATGTCAGTAACATAGCCCTAGCATAGTAAAGTTGGATTGTAGCTGTATGTAGGCCTGCTATATACATCAACATAGGCCACCACTTAGATTACACAGGCTAGATCCACAGTATAATGCTGACAACAATGTACAGTGACAGGTTATCCTAATATTGCAGGCTACCTGGTTGCCAGGACTATCTACAAATTGGAAATGCATAAGGCCACACATTTCTTTGCACCAAAAGGAGAGAGTGGGGACCATACCAAGAACCACTGTGAACCATTTCATGTTGATGGATCCCTGTAATATCCCCATGTGCTGGGGCAGAAGATAGCAGATTTCTTCTTTAACACTACTCTATCTTAAACTATGTGTGCTCCCTTCCTTTTGCATGACTTCCCACTGCATTCCTACACTAATATGAGTGTATTCCTGTCTTTTAATTGCAGTTCATTCACTTGCATTGTGGAAGCTGACAGTGCACTGCCGTCTTTCTTTCTTTTTCTTTCTTTTTACTTTTGTTTTATGACTATGGATTTGATACACATGAACATACACACACACACACACACACACACACACACACACACACACACACACACACACATATATATATATTCAGAGGTGTGGTGGCCAAGTGGCAGTTATCGTTAGTGTCATTGTTATTACTATACTGCCATTCTTGCTAATGCCATTGTGTATACTACTGTGTGTTACTTGAACAGTGCTATTGCTACTGTGCATTGAATGTATAACTTAATCCTGCCTTTTTATGCTTATATTGTGCAATTACCTTGCTAGTGTCCTGATATCTTGTGCTAGTATGTAACAAAAACTATGAAAATCAGAGGGCATGAAGCCATGCCATTAAAATATTTGTTTTCTTAGCTTGAGGGAACCTCTGGAATATATCATCTACTGTTATTGGTTTTCAATAAATGGCATGCAATTTCAGACTTTTTTTCCTGAAAAAAAAAACAAATGCCTCTCATCTCCTGGATATCTGCATAAGGTATCTGTTTTACACTCAGCAAAAGGAATACAGCTCATAGCATCATTCACAGACAATGAACTTCAAAGCTACATACAGAATGGAAACTTGTCTTGCTCTGGTTCATTTAAGTATCAAGAGGACAGAAAGATTGATACAAATCACAGAATGTAAAAGAAAGCTTAATGTCTACAAAGCTAATACTTTCTCTTCTCTGCGAGTTCATAATTTTGTCAAAGAAGTAATAAACTGGGGAGAGAAAAGCAAACTGTTCTAAAGGCTGACACAGGAAAATAATTGTGTGTCCACAGCTGGAGTCTCGTCACTGCAAAGACAGAACAAAGGAATTCCAAAGCCATCCATCCCATTTTTGCAATCTACTGCAAGAAAACTCAGTAAGCTATTCATTTCATTCATAGGTTCAAAGGTAGGTACTAGGCTATCGGCCCTAGGGCCTGTACAAGCCTAGCCATAAAGATTCCATTGGCTTTCACCACACAAAAATTATTTTCCTGTGCCGCTGTCGACCAGAGCCACAGAAATGATCCCCGGGGTGAATTTCCTATCTCCCATCCAATCAACAGGATTTTTCTTAAAGAGGGATAATGAGGTGCTCTGCTTGACATAAATGGGCAGTCTGTCATTCAGCTTTTTTTCTATGATACTTAAGCAGTCATACTTCTCTTGAACCGTCCAGCTAAAAGAACCTGAAGGAGCTTTACAGAGGACTATTTTGCACTCTGAAAAATGAGCCAAAGACTGTGATATTGCAGTTTGTTAATTTAGGGCCTGGCCATCCACAAAAGTAGATCTGGTTGCAGTGTGCCAAATAAAGGGAAATTTGCCAGAGAGGTATTCAACCAAGTATACCTACAGTGAATTGGAGTTTTGAGCACAGAGGAGCTAATGTTGATGAATAAAGAATTATCTTCAGTTTTCTGCATTTGCAGTAGAGTGGATACAGAATGCAGGACTATTCCCCTGTGCTCATCAAGAACCTATGACCCTTAATCATGAAGAATCTGCTAAATAAGGACTTCTGGATACAGCCAGAAACTTTTTTTTTTTTATTGAACCTGTTAGTGTTAAGTTGTATGCCTGACTAAGATACAAGAAACTAAAGTTAAGTGATATTTTCTGTGTTGTTACTGTTGTACAGCATTTTTAATTAATAATTACTCAATCATTAAATTATTAATTTATTTTTAATATTGTAATAAATTCTATATTTATACGACTCCAACCTGGTGCTTGCTAGCTGTTTTAATTCTTAGTTTGACTATAACCTACAACCCACTGGTTTGCCAGCTGGCTCACAAATAGGATGCAGGAAATCAAAATAGGGAAAGATGCCTCCACAAAGAGACCAATCACCAGTGGAGTCTCCCAGGGTTCTGTTCTGGGACCTCTCCTGTTTGGCATCATTTTTCAGAAGTAAAAGCCAATAGCAAAGGGCTCTGACAGACTAAGTTTACAGATGACAACAAGCTAGGAGCAGTCATTGAATCCCTAAATGACTTCGCTATCCTGCAGGAGGGTTTGTCCTAAATAAATGGTGCCACAATCATGGATTCAAACTAAATTCCAAAAATATATTATTGTTTCCTTTTGGAAATCATCTACCCAGGGGAACTACCACATTGACAATACTCAACCTAAGAGATGACCCAGTTGTTAGGGATTTAGGAACTTACGTGAACAGTGACCTAAATTTTGACCAAAATTTGTCCATTGTTGTAAGAAAGTCCTTCTATATTGTACAGCTCATAAGCAAAAAAAATTGTGTCTATATCTAGGGATGCCATTGTTCCCTTTACTCAGCCCTCATTAGACCACTCATTGAATATAATGCCACTTTGACATATATCCTTCCAGACATGGGTAACAGCTGAAATGATTCAAGGCCTAAACAATGTCTTACATAGACCAAATCAAAGCCCTGTCCACATTCTTGGTATCCTACAGACTATCCGGTGACCGGGGTCTGGCATACAAGGCAGTCTCTGACCCAACAGCGATGGATTTACTGCATATCAGTAAGTCAAATAGCATCAGAAATACTTGGTCTATGGATCCAGACTGAGTCACTTTTCAACTATAGCTTCAAAACAGGCTTTGTACCATTTGAATGGAGGACTGCAATGGGTATCCCACTTCACAAAGGTGGACCATCAGCTGACCCCAGAAACTACAGACCTATTAGTGTGACTATTCTAATATGCAAAGCTATAGAATGAATTATCGTGGAATGATTAACAAATACATTAGCAACCTTTGCACATTGGACCGAACACAGTTTGGCTTTGTCACGGATAGGTCATGCCTGCTAAACCTGGTTTACTTGACAAGTTTGCCTAGGAAATGGATGAGGGGGGAAATGGTGCATTCCACTTACCTGTAGCTGACTAAGGTGTTCATTATAATACCTACCTCAGGTACAGTTGACAAGCTCACCAAACCGAGCATAAGCCCCTGCACAACTCACTGGATTACCAGCTGGTACACAGACAGGGCATAAGAAGTCAAGACTGATGATACCACCTCCACTGAGAGACCGATCACTAGTGAGTACCTCAGGGCTCCATTCTATTTGGCATCTCCTTCTTGGAGGTAAAGGCTAATGTCAAGGGCCTTTGACTTACCAAATTCATAATGACTGCAAATTGGGAGCTATCATAGATTCCCCCAATGACACAAAATCTTACAAGAGGGTCTAACACAAACAAATGACTGGTTCCAAAGTCACGGATTAAAAAAATCAATACCAAGAAATGCATTATAGTGCCTTTTGGGAAAACTGCCACCCAGCTTAATTACTCCACATATAAGACACCCCTAAAAGTTGACAAGGTAGTTAGGGATCTGGGAAAATATGTAGACAGTAATCTGGCCTTTAACCAACATGTGGCCAAGACAGTAAGAAAATCATTCTATGTTGCCCAGATTACAAGTAAAGGCATAACATGCAGGTCCAAGGCAGTCATAGTACACTTTATTCAGCCCTTATCAGACCCATCATTGAGTATAATGCAACAGTTGGAACACTCAGACAGGTTCCTTACCAGGAGAATCCAGGCTATAAACACAATGTCCTATACCAGGGGGTTTTCAACCAGTGTGCCCTGGCACACTGCTGTGCCTTGAGAGGCTGACAGCTGTGCCACAAGATTTTTTAAAATGATAGCCTTTTAAAAACTTAAGGATTACTTCACTCACCTGCTGTTGCTGCCACCGAAAATGTCCTTTTAAAACCTAAGGATTACTTCACTTACCTGCTGTTGCAGCCACTGAAAATGTCCATCCACAACCCACAAAAAGCCACTTTGCCTCCCTTTTATTTTGAATTAAGTAAATACAAGAATTATCATGGAGGCAAGGTACTGTGGCACAGATGCTCCAACTAACCCGAATACACATGGGTACAAAACACAACGCTGCTATCATGACTGTGCTCAAGGATGATAGGCCTCTATTGGTGGAGGGGCTAGTAATTTACATAACTTGTCCTGCTTCAGTATTTGTACGGATGGTGCCCGCTCTATGTCATGAAGTGTAAAAGGACTTGTTACACTAGCCCAAGAAAAGAATCCTAAAATTATTTGTACTCATTGTTTTCTCCACGGAGAAGTACTAGTGTCAAAATCATTGGTACCCAAGCTGAAAAAAGTACTAGACGAGAATATCACAATTGTCAGTTATATAAAAAGCAGGCCATTACAATCAAGATTGTTTGCAGCACTATGTTCCCCAATGGAAGCTTCCCACATGCAGCTGTTATTCCATTCAGAAGTTAACAACATTCCATACAATATTAACAACAATGAAATGACAGCCCCAGATTACACTATAATATGAAAAGACAGGAAATCTAGAAAGGGCAGAGGAGTAGCTATATTATTTAACAATCACCTAATTCTGGACCACACAGACATAAACATTCCTGAATTTGACAACACTGAATTTATCTTTGTCAAACTAAAAATTAATCCCAAAAAAACACATTAATATTATTGGTGGTTATATCCCACCAGGAAACAGTATCTACACTCTGGAAAACATACTACTCTGGATATCTAATTCTCTCCAGAAGAAACAGTTGTAATGGGAGACTTCATAGGTTCATAGGTCAGTATTAGGCTATTGGCCCTAGGGCCTATACAAGCCTAGCCATAACAATTCCCTGGCTATTTCTTCCCACAGTATTTAGTTCCCTGGACCTCTGGCTAGCAGGGTGACTAATGTGATCCCCGGGGTAAATTTCCTATCTCCCATCCAGTCATCAAGGTTCCTTTTGAAGAGGGCCAAAGAGGTGCTCTGCTTGACATGTATGGGCAGTCTGTTCCAGAGACTGGGGAGTCTCTGGGTCAGGAAGCTATCTCTCCAGCATGTTTTGTTCATTGTGATGACAAGGTTTAGATCCCAGGAGCGTGGGTCTCTGAGGGATTGGGATTTCTTTAAGTGTAGCATGTCCAACAGCTCTGGGTCTGACATGGCCTTGTGTGTTACTCAGAGATCACCTCTGAGTAGACGATATGCGACAGAGTATACATACTGCAATGTAGATTGGCTTAACTGCTCCTCAGAAAATCCCATCTTCCCACATAAACCTCCATGGGTTACTCAACTCATCACCTCCCCTACAAGGACTGATACATCTTCCAAAGGACAGTCAATTCTTGACTACATGTTAGTTAGCAACCCCTCTCAGACCTCTCAATCTGTCTGTTAGACAGTCTAAGTGACCATCAGCCAATCTTACTTCTTAGGACCCAGACTCGCCAAGTCATCCAACCCACCTTCCCCTTAATCAGAAACAAAAAAAAAGAAAAAGAAAAATTCAACTTAAAGAGCTTCATCACCACTCTTAACAGTTGTAACTGGGAATCTCTCAGTTACCTCTTGACTACGCAGTTAACTCATTCAACAACACATTCTTAGACATACAAAACTCTCATGCTCCCCCTAGAACTAACAGAGTAAAATCTAAGTATGAACCCTGGCTAACTAAAGAATATAGATCCCTACTCAAGGCTAGACAAAAAGCCTGGCAATAATTAAAAAAAAAAAGAAAACACAAACAACTAAGCAAACATATCTAGAACTTTGAAATAAAACAAAAAAATAATACAATTAGACAAAATCAACTATTACCAAAACATCCAAAATAAACATACAACCCCCCCAACCAAAAAAAAATTCTGGGAAGCAGTTAATAACATACTTCAACCAGGTAAATCTACTACACCTACCCCAAAAACAACCAATAATCCTGGTAATACTGCAACCCAATTTAATAAATTCTTCACAGAAACTATCCAATCCCTAGCAAACGCTCAAGGCATTGACAGTAACCCTACCCCTCTTGCCCCCCAGAACAGCACCAAATTCCAAGACTCCACCTCCCACTTCAACTATAAAAAAAATACTTCAAAAACTTAAACAGCCAACAACTCTAGCCCCTAACAACCTTCCAGCAGAATTTCTACAAAGTGCAGCTGAAGCAATAGCCTACCCAGTAGCCATACTCATAAACCGTTCAATATCTGAAAGCCAGGTACCCGTAATAAAATCTCCCACATTTTATGGCTACACAAGGGAGGTAATTCCACTGAACTTACCAATTATTGCCCAATTGACATTCTAGCTCCCTTATCCAAAATACTAGAAAGAGCCATGCACACTCAACTAATGGATTACCTTTTCACACACAAACTATTATCAAACACCCAACACAGCTTCTGGCCCTTTCACAGCACTACTATTCTTTACTAGCACTGTTAACTACCATACAAAAAATTGACAATTTGTATCATCCATATTTTTAGACTTATCCAAGGCCTTTGACATGGTCAATCACAATAAACTCATCAATATTCTCTCCACTCTAAAACTCAGCAATTCCACTATTACGTGATTTGAAAGCTATCTAAGAGGATGACTGCAGGCCATCCAATGGCAACATCAACTTTAGCCTTTTCTTCCAATCTCCTTAGGGGTTCCACAAGGCTCAATCCTTGGACCACTACTATTCTCTCTATTCAATAACCACATCAGGACCTCAGCACCACAAGCCTCTGTAGTACAATATGCTGATGACTCCAGCCTAATATGTTCTGCCCCCACACTGGAAGACCTCTACACCAAAGCCCAAGATTCCTTTCTGTCAGTAGAAACCTGGCTCACTAACTCCCAGCTAATTCTAAATCACTGTATGCAGACTTCTTCAGAATAATCAATAATGTGGTGCCGATGATTTTTATACCATTTGAAACAAATAATTAATCAATCAACTAATTGACCAGGCTCATAAGAAATTTAAAGCTGTATACATTCATTTATGCTGTATATTCCATTTGTTAAATATACTTTTAACAATCCAGCATAATTTCCCTTGGATAAGTATTCCTATTGAAAATCAAAATCATTAAAGTGCTTTAGTGCTTTACATATGTCAAATCGACATTAATTTTCATGCCTATTTGTTAAAAAATGCTTGTTTTGCTGTGTAAATAAATGAAAATGTATAAAATAAAGCATATACATGTTTTGTACATTAAATTAAATTTCCATATATATATTGTATTTTTGATAGTATATCTATTTAGAAAATGTATGTTATTTATGAATAAAATGATGTTGTTATTAATGAATTGCACAAATACATAAATAATTAATTCATTAATTAAATAATTTAAAAGGAATTTGTAAAAAATTATAAGAAGTTTGTTGTTTAAATAATTAAAAACTGAAGTGAATGTTATAATATATTGACTTGTAAGCATGCACATTTTGTTCTAAAAAAAGTAGTAAACATACTCATTTCTTAAAACCTGTTGTTAAAAAATAATAACATTGTGTTTGCTTAATGCAAGGTGTCTTAAAACAATTTGATGTATAAACAGGACAAAACATTTAATTATGGATATTTTGAACATATATTGTGTTAAACCCCAAACAAATCTCTAAATGTATTTATTAATTGTGTAAGCCCCGAATACCATACCTTTTATTTATTTATTTCTTTATACATTCGAGGCTTTTTCTACTAAAATCGCCTTGATGTTTGTATACTCATTAAGCCCTGGGGGGATATTTGCTCTCAACCTCAGCTGCCACCTAATCTCTTTCTGTAGCAAAAAATTCTTCTTAATATCACCTTTGATAGTATATCTATTTAGAAAATGTATGTTATTTATGAATAAAATGATGTTGTATTAATGAATTGCACAAATACATAAATAATTAATTCATTAATTAAATAATTTAAAAGGAATTTGTAAAAAATTATAAGAAGTTTGTTGTTTAAATAATTAAAAACTGAAGTGAATGTTATAATATATTGATAATAACATTGTGTTTGCTTAATGCAAGGTGTCTTAAAACAATTTGATGTATAAACAGGACAAAACATTTAATTATGGATATTTTGAACATATATTGTGTTAAACCCCAAACAAATCTCTAAATGTATATCTAAGGTGATATTAAGAATTTTTTGCTACAGAAAGAGATTAGGTGGCAGCTGAGGTTGAGAGCAAATATCCCCCCAGGGCTTAATGAGTATACAAACATCAAATGTATAAAGAAATAAATAAATAAAAGGTATGATTAATAAATACATTTAGAGATTTGTTTGGGGTTTAACACAATATATGTTCAAAATATCCATAATTAAATGTTTTGTCCTGTTTATACATCAAATTGTTTTAAGACACCTTGCATTAAGCAAACACAATGTTATTATTTTTTAACAACAGGTTTTAAGAAATGAGTATGTTTACTACTTTTTTTAGAACAAAATGTGCATGCTTACAAGTCAATATATTATAACATTCACTTCAGTTTTAATTATTTAAACAACAAACTTCTTATAATTTTTAAATTATTTAATTAATGAATTAATTATTTATGTATTTGTGCAATTCATTAATAACAACATCATTTTATTCATAAATAACATACATTTTCTAAATAGATATACTATCAACCCAAAATACAATATATATATGGAAATTTAATTTAATGTACAAAACATGTATATGCTTTTATTTTATACATTTTCATTTATTTACACAGCAAAACAAGCATTTTTTAACAAATAGGCATGAAAATTAATGTCGATTTGACATATGTAAAGCACTAAAGCACTTTAATGATTTTGATTTTCAATAGATCCAAGGGAAATTATGCTGGATTGTTAAAAGTATATTTAACAAATGGAATATACAGCATAAATGAATGTATACAGCTTTAAATTTCTTATGAGCCTGGTCAATTAGTTGATTGATTAATTATTTGTTTCAAATGGTATAAAAATCATCGGCACCACATTATTGATTATTCTGAAGAAGTCTGCATACGGCAGATGAAAGCGCTAGATCGTTGTTTTGTGTTTCAACTATTCTGTTATTAAAGTACTGAGGTCTGCATCTTTTGTTGGGTCTATTTGAGCTTATTTTTGGTAATTCTAAATCACAACAAAACTAAGCTCCTTCTTTTTAGCCCAGCCAGATTCCCCTCATCTTCCCAGTCCTTTAATATCTTCTTCAGGAAAAAAACTATGATCACCCCAAGCACTCACACTAAACTGCTCAGGTTAGAAATGGATAACAACCTGAAATTCGATATTCACATACCCCAAACCATCAAAAAAGTTCACAAGAAAATAGGTCTGCTATATAGACACAATTTCTTACAAATAACATGAAAGTTACCATAGCCTGCACAGATCTCCTATCAATCCTCCTCTATGCCTCCCTAGTATTAACCAATCTCCACAATACGGACCTAAATCAACTGGAATCGTGCTGTAATAAAATAGCAAGATTTGCCATTGGAACCTTACATGGATCATATCGCTGTAGAGCACGAAAACAGCTTAACTGGCTTGAATTCCCACAGTTTCTACACTTTAATCAACTAACCTTTGCCCTCAAAATTCTCCACCAACCTGATAATACCCCTTCTCTCCAAAAACTCATTCAACCATACACATCAGCCTGATCTCTTCACTCCAGTAACCAACACCGTCTAGATACCACCAAAGACAACAACTCAGCTGGGAAATCTCTCTTCCCTAACTATATTCCTAAAATTGGGAATAAGCTGACAAACCCCAATAATTTCTAACAGCTCTCTCTCTCTCTCTCAAAATTCAAAAAGCTTCTCAAATCACACCTAGTGGACACCTGGCTATGTTCTTGTTACTCCCCTGCTTAGGCCTTCCTGATTTCCCAAACAATCTTCTACCCTCTTTATTTAAATAACAGGATGTCATAACCTCATCTGTTAAGTTTATAACCCTCTTTATCATTTCAGTCACACCTGTAAGAACTACATCTGTATGTAGTTTGCCCTCAAATTTTCCACCAACCCGATCTTGTATATACCTATGAACCTATGAGTCTAAACCTCTTCTGCAATATTAACAGATTATTTCAACTGCGACTCTAGCAATATGAGCTAAGATGGGACTTTTTTCCATGACATGAAATGTATGTCTTCTTCTTCTATATTATTTGCCATTGATATAGTATCCTGTATGTTTGTTGAACTGCTGAAATGTCTGTAACTAGAACTCTATGTATGCTAGTATATTTTGACATTATTCTTGTAACTGGAGCTTTTCTCCTCGGGCCTACACTGAAAAAAGGACCTGTGTGTCATACTTTCCCAGTAAACTAATGTAAAATAAATAAATAAATAAAAAGAAGTCAGGTGGTTATCTTCTGGTCAAGTTCTATTAAGATTTTATGAATTAAAGAGGTAGTTCTAACTTTTTTGACAACTCAATCTCAGCTGATTCTCTCAGTGATGAGCTTTGATGCAATAAGGTTGCATTTCTTTCTGATTTGTTTCAATCTTTGAACACACAATAAATGTATGCAAGAAGATTGTGAAAATATTCTTACTTCCACTGACAAAATAAATGTTTTCAAAGAAAAAATAATGCTTTGGGAAAAAAGAAACAGAAGAGAAAATGCAGTAGAATTGTTTGAGCTAACAAAAAGGTGGAGATTGGATGGAAGTCTTATAGATCTAATTTTACAAACTTTAAGATTACTTATTACAAATATTGAAAAATATTTTCTCTCAGTTGACATATCATCCTTGGATTGGATAAGAGATCCATTTGTCTTAAATGCATGCAATCTGGCAAATATAAATCTTACAGAAGAGGATGAGTTGACAGAGATAAGAAATGACAGAAGATTAAAACTTAAACATTCAACAACAGATACCACTTCATTTTGGTTATCTCTTAAAAGTGAATTTCCCAATATTACAAAAAAAGCAAAAGAAGCACTTCTTCCTTTTTTCACATCAAATTTGTGAGAATCAAGCTTTTCTGCAATGAATAATATTAAGAACAAAAAAACAGATCACGTCTAGAAACCATGGAAGACTTTTAAGAGTATGCCTGTCCAAAATTTTGCCTCGCACAAGACATTCTAAAACAATGTCAAGCTGAGATATCTCATTAAATATTAAATGCAAGTAAAAAAGGGTAAAATATCTTCTAAATCAATCAAAATTATAACAATTTTTTTGTCAGGCAAAAAATATATTTTTTGGTGTACCGCAAGATTTTTGCAATTAGTTTGTGTGTGCCATGAGATGAAAAAGGTTGAAAATCTGTGTCTTATACAGATCACCTTAAAGCCCTATCTCTATTTTCGGTCTCCTGCACATTACTGAGATCTATATATCTGTATAAAAGGCATCCTTGGATTCAGCTCTAATTGACCTTTTGCACATCTACAAAATGTACATCATAAGACCAACTAGATCCAAGGATTCAAATTTTGTTTATGACATAAATAAGACACATTGTTAAGACAGATACGTGTCTCAGAGCACCCCAATGTACTAGAACAGACTCCACATCCATGTGAAACAGAGTCCATCCTTAATCCTATTTAAGTATAAGCTTGACCAATGGATGAGAAACTGGAAATTCACCCCAGATCTGGCCCCCATGTCTTTGAGAGACAGAGGCAGACAGCAATGCCCAAACTACCACACCCTCCATAACCTCTAGAAACTTCCTAACTAACATAACCCCTCCTAGTAAACACCAATGATACATAGGGATACAGTTGGGATAGATTGCCAGCTAGGTTTATATAGGCCCTGATGGTCATTAACCTAGTATATACCTATGATCCTATGAATCTAAACCTCTTCTGCAATATTAACAGAACATTTTGGAGAGACAGGTATATCTTACAGAGGATACCGCAGCTATGGAACATACTTCCTATCTATGTAAAAAGTTCATCCCTGTCCATATTGAAGTGCAACTTGGATTTATGGATGGGAAACAAAAAATGTACCTTGGGGCTGCCCCTGTACTACTAAAACAGAGGCAACTCCTAAATGCTTTATCCCATGCTTGGATCCCCTCAAATTATCTATGGCATGATCCCATTTATTGTCATTACATTTAATATATAATTATCGGCCATGGGATGAGTAAGGCCAATCTCTAACCAAGAGGTATAGGTTAATTTGAGCCCAAAAGGATAACTGGCTAGGCTTAAAATGGCCTGCAAGGGCAGCTAGTCTATCATTCGCCTATTAACCTATCTCTCTCTTTTTTTTTTTTAATTGCACCTACATATGTATTATTTTACTAGGAATAAGAGTGTATCCATAATTTTTGAAACTGCAAACCACCTTGTAAAACAAAAAGCATGACTATCGAGAATGTGGTGCCCCAACCATAACAGAATTTATTAAAAGTCCTACAACAAACCATGTGGTACATGACAGAATGGCTTTTCTACTGTGATGTGTCCATTTGTGATTCAGAAACATGCTAGCCATAATGAGGTAAGACATCTTTATTGGATAATTTGCATGTTTCTTTAATTTTAGTTACTACTATGAGGTATTGCAATGGCATCATCCCTGTCACACTGTTCATATATTCCAGGGTGACTCTCTGTCACCATTGTTATTCTGCCTTGCCATTAACCCATTAAGCTGTTTACTTAACAGCTTAGGCCATGGCTACAATTTGGCACCTAAAAAACAAAAAAGTGTAAAGACTTCTCACCTTCTCTTTGTTGATGATTTAAAACTGTATAGCTCATCAGATGAGGAACTGAAAGAACAGCTGCAGGTTGTCAAAACTTTTTTCATAGGTTCATAGTTAGGTACTAGGCTATTGACCCTAGGGCCTATACAAGCCTAGCCATAACGATTCCCTGGCTATTGCTTCCAACAAATATTTGCTTTCCTGGACCCCTGTCTAGCAGGGCTACTGATGTGATCCCCGGGGTGAATTTCCTATCACCCATCCAATCGTTAAGGTTCCTCTTGAAGAGGGCCATTGAGGCACTCTGCCTGACATGTATGGGCACCCTATTCCAGAGTATGGGGAGTCTCTGGGTCAGGAACCTATCCATCCAGCATGTTCTATTCATCATGATGACAAGGTTAAGATCCCTGGAGACTGTGGCTTGGATGGATTGATTTCTTTAAGTGTAGCATGTCCAACAACTCTGAGTTTGATATGGCCTTGTATGTTAGGCAGAGATCGCATCTGAGTAGGCGATATGTGACAGAGTATAGCTGGAGCTTCTTTAGACGGTCAGTATAAGGCATCTGCTTTAGGCCTGTGATTCTTTGTGTGAGGTATTTCTGCGTCCTTTCTAGTTGTTGCAGATGTCTTGTGAGGTACATATCAAATGGGGCATTGTATTCTATAATGGGTCTAATGAGGGATGAGTACAGAGGGACAATGACCTCCTTTTTTCTGGATGAAAAGCCCTTAGTGATGAGGTGTGCCATGTAGAAGGATTTTCTAACTGTTGTGGCTATGTGGTTATCAAAGGTGAGACCACTGTCCACCTGTGTCCCAATGTCTCTTATCACACTTTCAGTGTTTAATGTACTGCAACCTATGTGGTAGTTCACAGGTATGTGTTTTTTTCCCAAAGGGGACAACTATACATTTTTTGGCATTTAGCTTGAGCCCATGGCTCTGGCACCAGGCATCTGTTTTGGTAAGGCCCTTTTGTAGTATATCCACATCATTTGCGGATTCAATAATGGCTCCCAGCTTACAGTCATCTGTGAACTTTGTAAGCTAGAGTCTCTTAATGTTGGCCTGTACTTCAGAGAAGTAGATGCCAAACAAGAGTGGTCCCAGGACAGAATCCTGCAGTACACCACTTGTCACTTGCCTGGAGCTGGATTTGGAGTCTGCTACTTTTGCAGTGTGTGTTCTGTCAGTAAGCCAGTTTGCAACCCATCGAGTGATGTAGGGATTAATGCCCAGCTTAGTAAGTTTATCTATGATTCCATAGTGGGAGATAGTGTTTAAAGCCTTGGCGAGGTCCAAGTAGGCTGTGTGAGCCATCTTACCCTTGTCCAAGGCTCTGGAGACTGATTTGAAGAAGTGGATCAGGTTCAGGAGGCAAGATCAGCCCTTCACGAACCCAAACTGGGTGGGGTCCAGTGTTTGAAGGTTGCCAATGTCAGATGATATAAGAATGTCATTTGGTCTTGAAAAATGTGCAAAAGCAACCTTTAAAGTAGGATAACTGCAGCACCAGGAAAACATCAGATGTTATGTGGTCCAATCTCTCCTACATTCTTACTCATGGGTTCGGAGCTGAACATCGGCTCCGACTCGGCCAACTTCTATTTTTCTAGCACGAAGTCTCTAAATGGCTGGGCTAACCTGGTATCCCACGTTGCACTGCTCCACAACTCCAGATCGTGTTTGCCGCTCATGGAGCTAGGACGTGGTCTCGCTGGGCTGTGGCTAAGTAGATTTAAAACTTCTTTCTCTAGTGAAAAGTTGTTCTCTTTCTTCACAAAAGCTATTTTAATAGCTATTTTGCTTGTTATTAACATTTTTTTGTGGTGTGTTTTTTTGTGGTATCCCTCCGTTCCTATGGGCTAGCACCGTTTAAGTTACAGGACTTAGTCCTCCCTCCATTTTTCTGGTTTGTCTGAGGTAAACATTTATCCTTTGCTACAGTGTGTGTCTTGTTGTTAGGTCAGAATCGTTTAACTTAGAGATTCTGTCTTTTGCTTGTTACTGGTAGTTTCCCGCCTTATCCGTTGTGGCCGTTATGTCTAAGGATCAAAAAGAACACAAACCCTCTGGGTTTAAGAAGTATTCTAAATGTAGCTACAAGATGTCCATAACAGATGGACATGCTATTTGTGTATACTGCTTGGGGGCTATACATTTACAAGAGTCCTGTAGTTTTTAACACGCTTTTAGCTCCAGGGTTCTACAGGAGAGAAAAATAAACTTATACTGAAAGGCCTTCTTAAGCCTTCCTTTGAGGAGTCCTTGGACTCTTCCTCTGGTTCACAGTCTAAAACCAAGACTTCTAAAGCCAAGAAAAGATCTCCGGCTCCATCGGTTACATCGGAGCCTCCAGAGAAGATTACTAAATTGTCCTCGGGGCCGCAGGAGGTAGCTGTGATTCACAAATCTGCCTTGGCTCCAATCCTGTTAGAGCCCATTCAGAGCCGATCTCCTAGTGTTAGACAAGGATCCCCAGATAGGAGATCACAGTCACCTTCTCTCTCCTCCAAATCCTCCTGACTCTCTGATTTGGATGCGGATAGGGTGGTCCAGAGGCTCCTGCAGTCACCGGTTTTGGCTAAATTATTTTCAGCTCCGACCCAGTCAGTTCCAAAGCCAGTCCCGATAAGTGCGCCCATTTTTCCTCCTCCGAGCACCTCCTTGTCTTCGGAGCTGGAGTGTTCGGCTCCTGGTGATGTTTTGCTGGCTCCGATACCTCTTAAGGCCTTATCGGTGCCGACGTCAGCTCCTACCATGTCGGCTCCGTCCTCTGGTTTCGGAACCCGGGTGTCCTCCGTTGGGCCCGAGGGGGATACTTCGGGACTTCTGTCGGTCCCGAGTCTCCCTCTCGGCGCTTTGGCTCGGGGAGCCTCAGTTCCGATCTTGGCCTCGGAGGTGGGTCGATCATTGGATTCGGGGGGACCCACCTTCGAGGCCATGAGGAGCGCACTGGCCAGATCATCAGTCACATCACCCGGATCAGTCATTCCATCCCCCTTCACACCAGCTAGAGCCTCTGATGTCCCTCTATTGGTTGATGGCAGAGCCCCAAGGTCTGGGGATACCCCCATGAGCAGTCCCCAACTTTCTGAGGGCCTCTCAGAGTCTGACCCTGAGGAGCCCCCCAAGGAAGAAATTGTGCAAGAGGAAGCACATAGACTCCCAGGATGAGTCCCTCACCTCTGATACCGACCTCAAGGAGTCAGAGGGGTCCCCCAGGTCATCCTCAGATGACATCTCTTTCTCTGACATCCTGGAGATTTTGAGGCAGAGAGGCAGCTGGTCGTCCAAAGCCCCCCTCTGAGGAGGAGTTGGTATTCCTCAAGGTCTTTGGGGCTCAACCCTCCACCTCCTGGGTGTCTCCACCCTTCGATGAGCTCCTGGATTTGATCTGTCGAAGGGCATGGAAGACTCCTGACTCAGTGGAACCGGTACCGAGACGTCCTAATAAGTTTCTGTCAGCTCCCCCTGGGAAAGAGTTCCTGTCAAAAGGGGTTTCTGTGGATGCCATGGTGGTGGCAGCGGCCACTCAGCAGGAAGTAGCTGAGTCTTCTTCCTCCGTCCATCCTCCTAACAAGGAGTCCAGGAGTATGGATCGGTACGGGAAGCGTACCCTCTCTTCAGCGACCTTCACACTTTGGTCTCTGAACTATCTATGTCACTTTACTCGGCTCCAGAGAGATCTCCTTAAAGAGTTGGGAGATACTCTAATGGGTAACATACCTGCGGCGTTAACACAGACCATTAACGCCCAGTTGTCTACTCTTGGATCAATTGTCAACTCATCCATGAGGCTCATATCTTATGCAGCCGAAGGGGCAAGCAGGGCAGCTAGCTCAGGTGTAGACCTTAGGAGGCAAGCCTGGATGCGCCTGTGTCATTTCATGGAGGCCTTCAAGTCTTCCTTCACTGATGCCCCTTTTGATGGGTCCTCACTTTTTGGGACCAAAGTGAAAGACACCCTCACCAGATGCGAGCAAGAGGGAAAGACCCTGTCTGCCATAGGGGTCTGTTTTTCCTCCCATCTAGGCCTTACACCAAGACTCAGAGGGGAGGAAAAATGTGGTTCAAAAAGTCACAGAAGTCTTTCCCTGCCGGTCAAGGTGAGTCCCTCTCCAGAGGCAGAGGAGGGAGTGGCTATTCTGGGAGACGCCACCCTAGGGACAGAGGAGGCCCTCGCAATTCGGGAGACTGTGATTCCTTTCGTGGACCTTCCTATCATTGTCCCTGATGTATTGCCCGACTGCGCTATTCCGGAGCCAGTCGGGGGCCACATTTCGTTGTTCCCAGAAGCCTGGGCAAGTATCACTCAGGATTGATGGGTGCTTCGTATAGTTACTGGAGGTTATTCCATCCCATTATTGTCAAACCCTCCTTCACCCAAGAGAATCCCAGATGTTCCACCCAGACAAAGGGATCTCGCAACACTAGAAATTTTAAAGTTGCTGGAAAAAGGAGTCATCCAACCTGTCCCCTCAGACCAGATCGGATTAGGGACTTACTCAAGACTCTTTTTGGTGCCGAACAAAACAGGGGACATGAGACCCATCTTGGATCTCAGCCAACTGAACTGCTATGTTCTGAAGTCCAAGTTCCGATTGGTCACCCTTCAGTCTATTTTTCCGTTACTAGGAAAAGAAGTATGGATGTGCTCCATCGATCTCAAGGATGCTTACTACCATATCAAAATGGACAGGGCATCCAGGAGTCACTTACGCTTCCAGCTGGGAGACAGTCATTTCCAGTTTTGTGCCCTGCCCTTTGGCCTCACCACAGCCCCCAGGGTGTTCACCAAGTGTTTGGCAGTGGTGACAGCTCACCTGAGATGTCAAGGATTCCAAGTGTTTCCATACCTGGACGACTGGCTCCTCACCACCCCCACCAGGCATCTTCTCTTTCAGACCAGGGAAAAGACCATTGCCCTTTGTCATCAACTAGGGATTACCTTGAACTGGGGAAAGTCTGCTTTGCTGCCCTCACAGCATGTCACATTTATAGGCGCAGAGGTAGACACCGTTCACATGCGGGCGTTCCTGCCGCAAGTAAGGATAGAGGTGTTGCAGGGTCAGGTTTGCGCGTTGCTGCCCCTCAAGAAGGTTCAGGCCAGATGGGTCCTACAGCTCCTGGGATCCATAGCAGCCACCATTATGTTAGTGCCCCTGGCCAGGTTACACATGAGGCTTCTGCAGTGGCTTCTCTTGGCCCAATGGTGCTTTCAGAACCTTCCCCTGTCCCATCTGATCCTACTCACCGATCGGTGCAAACAGGACCTCCGCTGGTGGATGAGTCCCACCAACTTGAACAAAGGGAATCCAATTATTCCTACGACTCCAGTTGCCACGGTGACCATGGACACCTCCCAGACAGGGTGGGGGGGGCATTATCTGGGCAGGATGGTCCAAGGCACCTGGCAGGATCATGAGGTACATTTGCACATCAATGTTCTAGAGATGAGAGTGGTGTTACTGGCGTTGCAAGCACTGCAGAGCTCTCTTCCCCTTGGAACGATTGCAATTCACTCAGACAACATGTCTGTTGTGTGGTACCTGAACAAGCAAGGGGGAACCAGGTCTTACCCCCTTTGCAGAGAGGCCATGCAAGTGTGGCAGTGGGTAGTGTCTTCCCAATGGTTCCTAGTGGCAACGCACATTCCGGAGAAGGCCAATGTGATAGCAGACAGGCTGAGCAGAGCTATTCTAATGCCATATGAGTGGTCCCTGAACCGCCGAGTTGCGGAGCAGATTTTCAACAGGTGGGGTCAGCCTTGCTGCGAACTTTTCACCAATCCCCACAATACCAAGTGCAGCAACTACTTCACTCTGATCCCCCCACAGGGGGAGTCACCCAGGGATGCTCTAGTCCACGATTGGCCTCCCGGTCTGCTCTATGCTTTCCCTCTGTTTCCTCTGCTGCCAAGAGTGATCCAGAAAGCCATTTCCTTGGGAAGCAAGATGATTCTTATTGCCCCACACTGACCTTGCCAAGTCTGGTTCTCCTTTCTTCATCAGTATGCAGTGGAGAGTCCTTGGACTCTGGATCCAGCACCAGACCTACTGACACACGTCGGGACAGTCTCATCCCTCCCTGCGGACCCTCAGGTTGACAGCCTGGCTACTCCACTTCCATCCTTAGTCAGACTTCATCGTTTTTCATCTGAGGTAGTACACATTTTATCTTCTTCTCATAAATCTTCTACCAGGAAGATTTACTCCAGCAAGTGGAAAAGATTTTCAATTTGGGCTCAGGCCAAGGGACTGGATGATCCTTTCACAGCCCCCATCCCAGCTGTCTTAGATTTTTTTATCCACTCTCTTTCAGCAGGGTTCTGCTCCTGCCACCATTAAGGTTCAGCTGGTTGCTATCTCCAATTTTCATACCTCTTACGAACCTTCTCTCATGGCGCATAAGCTATGTAAGGCCTTTTTGAGGGGCACCTTGTTGCTTCGGCCTCCGGTGTCGGAACCCATCATGCCATGGGATTTAAATTTTGTGTTACAGGCCCTGTCATCATCTCCTTTTGAGCCAGCTGCCACCTGTGATTTAAAATTTCTGTCTTGGAAAACTGCATTTTTAATAGCGATCACATCAGCCAGATGGGTGTCAGAGATTCAAGTGTTGTCCATCAAATCCCCGTATTTAATATTTCATAAGGACAGGGTTTCCTTGAGACCTAATCCATCCTTCCTTCTGAAGGTAACCTCTGCTGTTAACCTCAATCAGTCCATTGAGCTGCCGGTTTTCTTTCCTCAATTTTCCAACAAGGCAGAGTTTAAGTTTCATCAATTGGACGTACACAGGCAGCTTCGCTTTTACTTACACAGGACTAAACCACTTCGTAAGTCTGATCAACTCTTTGTGTCCTTCTCAGAAAATAGAACAGGTTTCCCTGTTTCTAAGATTACAATTTCCAGGTGGATGTCTGACTGAATCTCCTACGCTTACTTGTCGGCAGGCAGAGAGTTACCGTTCCCTGTCAAGGCTCACTCCACCAGAGTTGTTTCCGCTTCAGTAGCTTATCACTCCAGACTATCCTTGGATGAAATTTGTGCTGCGGCCACGTGGGCTTCTCCCCACACCTTCATTACTCATTACAAATTAGACGTGGCTTCTAGGGGCCGGGCTTCCTTTGGTTCCACTGTTCTCAGGAGCATCTTCCATTGAGCCTCCAAGGATAGAGGTGCTAGGGACGCTGTCCCGTGAGTAAGAATGTAGTTGAGATTGGACCACATAACATCTACAAGTTATGTACTCACCATAACGCTTGATGTATGTGGTCCATCTTGCCTCACATTCTTATGTTCCCTCCCACCTGTCCCCCGTCCTGGAGGATTTGGAGGCGACATTTGTTTCAGGACCTTTCGGTATTGGTTATTTTTTCTTTGCTGCCCTGGTTAGTGTCCTACTCTTTTGACTGTGGTTGTGCATGAGGTGTGACTATGAGCTGCTGCAAACTAGATCTGGGGTTATGGAGCGGTGCAACATGGGATACCAGGTTAGCTCAGCCAATTAGAGACTTTGTGCTAGAAAAATATTGGCTGTGTCGGAGCCGATGTTCGGCTCCGAACCCGTGAGTAAGGATGTGAGGCGAGATGGACCACATACATCAAGCATTATGGTGAGTACATAACTTGTAGTTTGAGAAAAGAATGTGATATAAAAGAACTTGAGCAAGAGGGCGGGAGTGTATAAATATTTGGTAACTGATGAAGGATCAACAATGAAACATAAAAGAACAAATGCGAATAAAACTTAGTAAGACTTAAATTAATTGTAAAAACAGCTCTGACATCTAGGAACAAAATCCAAGCTATAAACCAGTTTGCCCTTCCTGTCCTAACTTACAGTTTTGGAGTGAATGACTGGCCCCAAACATGTTGGATAGATTGGATAGGGAAACAAGAAGGATGCTTCATGCTCACCAAATGATTTATAAAAATTAGTGTATACCAAGATTATATATTCCCCATTCCAAAGGACAGATGGGCCTCCTTGAAACTGATTACATGTATAGATCTGCAATTGTGGAACTCCATACATATCTGCTTACCTCACAAGACCCAAATGTAGTGAAAGTTTAGAAACGTGAGGAGAATAAATCTAAGATGACTTCTCAGCTTAATTTAGCAGAAGCATATCGGCATCAAGCAGGAATGGAAATCAAACCAGAAGTAGATAAAACTCAGGCAGCAACTGAATGTGCCAAAAAACAAAAGAAAGAATATAAGGTGAAGGACCAGATGAGAAGGCAAGAAATGTAGAAAAAGCATAAATATAGTTCCAAGTATAGAAAACATCTTTAAGAACCTCATGTTGATCAGGAATGAATGCAGGAATGGTTAAGGAGAGGCAAATTCAAACCAAGAGATGAAAGGTTGATATTGGCAGCCCAAGATAGTGGGCTACATACACAATGGTTTACAAAGTCCATTGAACATGTGGGAGAAACAGACAAATGTAGGTTTTGTAAAACCGAACTGGAAACAATTGCAGACCTTGTTGCTGGTTGCAACATACTAATGGCAGAAGGACTGTAGACTGAAAGGCATAATAATGTGGCAAGATTGTTGCACTGGGGATTGTGCAAACATTATGGTACTGAAGTGGCTGAAAAACACTTGAAACATGGGCCACAAAGCATCATAGAAAATGATGAAGTTTATATAACATGGGATCACCCATTACCAACAGTTCAAAAGATAGATGCTAGAAAACTAGATATAGTGATCCATGAAAAGAAGACAAAAGTAGCACTGATCATTGAAATCACCACACCCAGTGACTACAGTGTCTTGAGTACAGAGAGACACAAAGTCATAAAATATCAGGATCTGCAGGCAGAAACAAGAGCAATGTGGAAGAAAGATACCCAGACAGTTCCAATAGTAGTTGGAGCAATGGGGTCTTATAAAAAATAATCTACAATCGTATTTAGATATGTTACCAATCTATGTAACTCAATACGACTTGCAGAAAGAGTCATTACTGGACACATTGCAGGTGCTGCAAAGAGCACTTTTGGCTGACATCAAAGATTGAAACAATACTAATTTCATGAACTTTAATTGTACTTTGTAAGCCAAAGTCAATGCTGAGTGATCGAGTACAACAGATCAAATAATCAGGAACAAACCAGCTGTACGTAAGGCTTTAATCCACAGTATTGCAAACCACAAATACAATACACAGAATGTTGCAGTTGATAAGCGCTTTCACCCAAAAATGAGCTTCATCAGATCAAACCACTGCTACCCATGATCCCCTTATATATGCATTATGAAATCACTAATTAGTTCAATTAAATAATTAATTTAAAACAATACATTAAGTAAAACAGATATAACATCTTGTAGTAATTCATATATTACCTACAGTTGGATATACATCATATTAACATCAATATTAAAACCATTGTTTCTATGACACCTATGTAAAAACAAAAACTATAAAATAGATGTATATATAACAGAGCTATAAAAGTGTATGTATAGAAAATCTATATATAAAAATTTATATATAAAAATTTTTAGCATTGATAATATGCTCTAGTATATAAACATTTATATTACACAATCAAAACATATCATCAAAACATAATGGAATATGAGCCTATTCTATCTAAACTTGACATTGATATTCCTTCTTTTTTCAGAGCTGGTTTTATAGAGGCTCTCTCATTCAAACCTGAGCCTCTATCAGCTCTCAATCTCATAATCCACTTGCTTTCTCTATCTTCTGTGTGGTTCCTAATGTCACCACCTCTAATATTGGGTTTTATTTGTTCTAAGACCCTGAATAAAAAACAATGTGAATTACCTAGCTCAACCACATGTTTAGCTAAAGCATTGTGTGTATTGCCTTTTCTCATGTGATATGTATGTTCACGTATTCTATCCTTGAACTGGCGATTTGTTTTGCCCACATAGAATGCATTGCATATCTGGCAGACTGCCAGATATACAATATTCATGCTAACGCACGTAGCCTCTACTTCGGTCTTAAACTGCACATGAGAATCTGGATGCAAAAATACTGTATCATTATCGATATATATACATTGGTTACAGTGCCCACATGCCTTGGTGTAATTGGGTCCTGTTTGTCGCCCATCCTTCTTAGAATAGCATAATAGCCTTCTAAGATTCAATTTGTTCCTATATAGGAACCTCGGTTCCTCACCTACCACTTGCCTAATCCCATCATCTGTGCATAGTATGGACCAATGCTTATTCATAATATTTCTAAGAACCATATGATCATTAGTATATGGTAAAGAAAACTTAACTTCATTTCTTGTAACTCGTATGTTCTCATCTCTCACCGGTCTGGGTCCATAATATGGTGCTGCTCTACCTTGCCTGAGTTCATGTATATCACTTAGCTGATTATCAACCTCTTTGACGCTGTATCCCCTTTCTATAAGTCTCTCTCTTAGATCATTAATCCCTGTTTCAAAACCTGTGTTGGTGGCATTAAGTCTAGAAATACGCATGCCTTGTCCTCTGATAATATTATTAAATATATAATTCGGATGCATGCTATACCTTGATAGTATAGTATTGTGGTGACAAGGTTTTCGATAGACTCCGGTATTCAATAAACCATTGCCCAATTTCTCAACAAATAGATCCAAGAAATCTATTCTATGAGTGGAGTAGCTCATTGTGAATACCAAAAAATTTGTTAGATTATTAATCATTACAAGAAATTCCTTTAGTGACCTGTCATCCCCTCTCCATAACATAAACACATCATCTACAAAGCATCTGTAGAATACTACAGACTGTACGTATTCATCAATTCTGAATAAGACTTCGTTCTCCCAATGAGCTAAAAACATATTTGCATAGCTGTTTGCACATGGCGTACCCATGGCAACACCAGCTTGCTGTTGATATAACAAATCATTGAACATAAAAATATTATTGCCCAAAACTATATTCAATAAATGTGTCAATAGGTCTATCAGAACTGGTGTGTATGTGCTATGCTCAGATAGATAATTCCTAATATATATAATGCCCAAATCATTGGGTAGCACAGTAAATAACGATTGAATATCAAATGTAACCAATATCAACTCATCATCGTTCACTCTCCTATTTATACAATCATATAATTCAAGCAGAAACTGCTTTGAATCTTTAAGTATTGTCGAATTATTGTTCAACACAGGACGCAGATGTTTCTCAATATATACAGAAATGTGTTCAGTGACCCAACCCTGTCCAGATACTACTGGTCTCATGGGTGGGTCACTGACACTCTTATGTATCTTGGGAAAACCTTGTATCAAAGGAACTAAGGGGTTTGGAATTTTAAGATACTCAAACAGTTCTTTATCAATGATACCACCATTAAACATATCAAATAGGGCATTCCCTACTTCTAAGATAATCTTATTCAGTACACCTTCATCAATTCTTAAATAGAACTTGTCATTCAATAGTTTCAGCATAGCTGTTTGATAACATGTGGTATCCATAATTACAACTTGTCCCCCTTTGTCAGCTGGTCTAATTACTACTGCTTCATTCATCTGTAAATTCCGTAAGCTTTCTCTCTCCTTTCTACTAAGATTATCCTTGCTCTTAATATGTGAGTTGCCACTGAAATATTTATGCAACTCATCTTCGGTTAACTTCAGATACGCCTCAACAAGTGGGTGGTGTATCGGTGTGAAACTACTTAACCTTTTAAACCCTAATGATGTTTCCTTCCCAGTTTCATTGTTTACAGCATTATTCTGAAACAGCAACTTCAACATTAGGTTCCGACAGAACATTCTCGTATCCAGTATTGTGTCAGCTAGGTTGCTATGTCCACTGGGGATAAAATTGAGTCCTTTGTTCAATAAATTTATCTCATGTTGTGTTAGCTCATAGTTAGATATGTTACAAACCAGTGAGTTATCATTATGTGTACTATCATTCTTTGAGAGTGTATCTATTATACTCATTGTCCTAGCTTGTTCCTCCTCATTTTCTTTATGGTATGTTGTGGATGGAACTCCTCCGAGGCCTTCCTTTTCTGTCGCCCTCTGCTTAAGGATCGTCCCCTCTTCATCCCTTTGTCCTTCCTCACGGGTAAGGGAAAAGGAATCCCTCCATTACCTGTATCTATCATGTTCATGCTTCTATTCATTGTTTTGGGTCTAACAACCCTATCATTAGCCATTGTATCCTGGTTCGGCAACTTGTTCACAACCTGAACTTTGGGATATAAATTCATTTCTATAGACCCATTATGTACAACCCCCTGTACTGTTGTATCATTACTATTTACTATATCATTATCAGCATGTATGATACTGATCACATCCTCAGTGTCTACAGATCCACCTGTTAGCCTATTTGATACTTTATTTAATACTCTATTCAACGGAGTATTGGTATCACCATCTATTCCTAATGTTCTATCATGAGTAACAACATTTTCTGTTGAATCTGAAACAGAATCCATACCTTGATTTGTAATGGCATTCGTATTAGTAACAGGGACAGATTGATTGTTATTAGCTCCACTATTCAATACATTATTCCTATCAACAACTTCAACACCATCCCTTTCGCCATATCTTGGCCATACAAAGACGTGACCCAGCGAAAAATCCTTATGGTCACGTCTAATCTTATTTTGTTTCTGCTGGAGAAGTTTACGTTCAAGCGCCGAGACGCCATCCAGTAAACTCTCAAACAGAGGCATAATCAACGTATCAGAAAACATAGAATAAATGTCCGATCTTTGTATCTTAATATTTGTTATTAAGTCGTCCTCCTCAGGCAAAAAATAGTCAATCAGCAGTTGCATATACTGCCTACTGACCTCTAAATTAATTTGCTGCCACCTCGTCATCAGCTCCGGATGTTGTTCCCCCTGGTTCGGCATGTTAAAGACACGAAGACCTCTTGGCACTATCCGGTGCTCCAAACAGTATTGAAAATGCATCCGTTGCGTCTGCAACCGCTTCAAACGTCCAAAGTCCTTCTCTAACTTGTCCAACATGTGTTGCAGTCTCTCCAAATCCACAGTCGGCGCATTGTCGTCATTACTATGCGGCATGTTGCTCAGCTGCCAAGATGCAGCCCTCGAACACTGTAACTGCTGCTCAAATCTTTTCACCAATAGAGCTGATGAGCCCAGGTCTACACCCCGGGGCTCATAATCAAGCTCTATATCAATTCCATTCAATTCTCTCTGCATCTCGTATGTATACTTGTTATGTATACTATAAATACGATAAATACATTGTTTTCATTGACTGATCTGCTTCTATCAAGGCACGAATCAAATAATCAGCAAAAGAAATGTACCAAATTATGCCTTAGATAGAAATAGTGCTCCAAATCACTCGAAAATATATAAAATGTAAGCCAAAGTCAATGTTGAGTGATCGAGTACAACAGATCAAATAATCAGGAACAAACCAGCTGTACGTAAGGCTTTAATCCACAGTATTGCAAACCACAAATACAATACACAGAATGTTGCAGTTGATAAGCGCTTTCACCCAAAAATGAGCTTCATCAGATCAAACCACTGCTACCCACGATCCCCTTATATATGCATTATGAAATCACTAATTAGTTCAATTAAATAATTAATTTAAAACAATACATTAAGTAAAACAGATATAACATCTTGTAGTAATTCATATATTACCTACAGTTGGATATACATCATATTAACATCAATATTAAAACCATTGTTTCTATGACACCTATGTAAAACAAAACTATAAAATAGATGTATATATAACAGAGCTATAAAGTGTATGTATAGAAAATCTATATATAAAATTTATATATAAAAATTTTTAGCATTGATAATATGCTCTAGTATATAAACATTTATATTACACAATCAAAACATATCATCAAAACATAATGGAATATGAGCCTATTCTATCTAAACTTGACATTGATATTCCTTCTTTTTTTCAGAGCTGGTTTTATAGAGGCTCTCTCATTCAAACCTGAGCCTCTATCAGCTCTCAATCTCATAATCCACTTGCTTTCTCTATCTTCTGTGTGGTTCCTAATGTCACCACCTCTAATATTGGGTTTTATTCATGCCTTGATATAGGAACAAATTGAATCTTAGAAGGCTATTATGCTATTCTAAGAAGGATGGGCGACAAACAGGACCCAATTACACCAAGGCATGTGGGCACTGTAACCAATGTATATATATCGATAATGATACAGTATTTTTGCATCCAGATTCTCATGTGCAGTTTAAGACCCAAGTAGAGGCTACGTGCGTTAGCATGAATATTGTATATCTGGCAGTCTGCCAGATATGCAATGCATTCTATGTGGGCAAAACAAATCGCCAGTTCAAGGATAGAATACGTGAACATACATATCACATGAGAAAAGGCAATACACACAATGCTTTAGCTAAACATGTGGTTGAGCTAGGTAATTCACATTGTTTTTTATTCAGGGTCTTAGAACAAATAAAACCCAATATTAGAGGTGGTGACATTAGGAACCACACAGAAGATAGAGAAAGCAAGTGGATTATGAGATTGAGAGCTGATAGAGGCTCAGGTTTGAATGAGAGAGCCTCTATAAAACCAGCTCTGAAAAAAAGAAGGAATATCAATGTCAAGTTTAGATAGAATAGGCTCATATTCCATTATGTTTTGATGATATGTTTTGATTGTGTAATATAAATGTTTATATACTAGAGCATATTATCAATGCTAAAAATTTTTATATATAAATTTTTATATATAGATTTTCTATACATACACTTTTATAGCTCTGTTATATATACATCTATTTTATAGTTTTTGTTTTTACATAGGTGTCATAGAAACAATGGTTTTAATATTGATGTTAATATGATGTATATCCAACTGTAGGTAATATATGAATTACTACAAGATGTTATATCTGTTTTACTTAATGTATTGTTTTAAATTAATTATTTAATTGAACTAATTAGTGATTTCATAATGCATATATAAGGGGATCATGGGTAGCAGTGGTTTGATCTGATGAAGCTCATTTTTGGGTGAAAGCGCTTATCAACTGCAACATTCTGTGTATTGTATTTGTGGTTTGCAATACTGTGGATTAAAGCCTTACGTACAGCTGGTTTGTTCCTGATTATTTGATCTGTTGTACTCGATCACTCAACATTGACTTTGGCTTACATTTTATATATTTTCGAGTGATTTGGAGCACTATTTCTATCTAAGGCATAATTTGGTACGTTTCTTTTTAATTGTACTTTGACTTAGGTATGGGGTCCATTCCTGTCATGGTATTAGAAACCCAAAATATTTGGAGAAATTAAAAAGAAAAAATCCACACAAAAGTATGCAAACATGACACACACACGCACACACACACATGCACACACACCCACACACACGCACCCACACACACCCACATAAAACCACACATCCATACACACACACACCACAGTCTTTGTACCTGGCCCCTACCCTATCTGCCCTCCTGTGGTACCCCTCATCCCTGTAATATATGTATTACACCCTGGTGGTCTACTGTATTCCCCCACCCCAATCCCTATTACAATGTTGGTGCCATTATGGCCTTCTAAAGAGTCATCCCTGGTAGTCTAGTGACTCCCATGCCATCCAGTTTCAGTTAAGATGCCTTTGCCATTAAAGCACTTTACAATGTAATCCCTGGTGTCTGGTGGATCCCCCACCCCCTGATCACCCTTATGATGGCTCTGCTGGCACTTCACTTTGTCCCTGGTTTCCAGTGGTTCCCCCAAACTCTGATCCCCATACTACCATTGGGGCCATTATGGCACTTTGAAATATATTTTCAAAGTCATCTTCATTTCTTACATTCTTAATCTTGAACTATACTTATTTCTCATTTTTGACCTCTGCATTGACTGTATCATATATACATTCATTTACATTGTTTTGTTTTCCATAAACCTATGAGGAGTCATATGTAAACATCCCCCCTGTAGCTGCTTAATGCTATATGTGAGTCATCCAGAAGAATAAATAATTTGATTTGACTATTTTATACTGAATCCATTACAATGACAGAGGATGAAAGTTTAGTTTTGTGACAAAATATAGCACGTCAACATTCACTTTATATCCCAAATATGTGGATGAAAATAAATTGAATATTTTCCATTTTGGCATTCATACTAGTTTGATGCATTAACATTTATATGAATACACTTTCTTTTTTACTGAGCATTCCTTGGTTTAGCATCATACTCCCCTCCACATAGTCTGCACAGGAGGGTTTTCTTCCATGTCCATATTTGGTCATCTGTGTTTGTAGTGCTTGTTTCTGCCATAGCTTCTACTGATTGCACTTTTGAGTTTAGATATTTTTGTTGATCTTTTCTTTTAAAATATTTGTGAGTTTAGATCATTATGTCTACCAATATGCATCTGCATATCTGTCTACACATATTGACTTTGTATAGCATCTCCCCTGTGTTTTTATTTTGTTTTCTTATAATCTGAAGAATTTAGAATTTTTGTAAGTATGGGCCACATAATATTTACCTTCAGTCATCATACACACTATTACTGATAACTCTGAAAAGTTCACTTTATACTTCACTAGGAATTTTTTTCCCTTCTTGCATTTCTTTCCCACCTTTCAGCTTTTTCTTTCAACTTTCCTTGTATGAACATTTTTTTTATTTCTTAGCTGTCAGTGCATATTTTCTTCATTAAGTTGGATACAGCCTTCTGGAATAGTTACTTTCAAAATGTATTTATTACAGATTTAAATACCTGTTAATTTGCTTTTAACATTTGGTTTTGTATTGATATATTTTGATTTTATTATTTCTTTAAATTACTGTTTTTGAAACAGCTAATTTTTATAATTTCCTGATAGTTGGAATTTTTTTTTTGACCTATTATCTTGTCTTATTCCAGGGTTCTGTATTCTTTGAGTCGTATACTCTGTTCAGTTTAATTTTCTTACTTATTCTAGTTCTTGTGTTTTTAATTCATACTACTTCAGATTGTTTCATTTGTTACAGTCTTGTGTCCTGATTTATCTCCAGGTTTGTTATTCTCTGACAAAGTGGCCTTGTTGGTTTCCTGCCCCATTTCAGCCTAAGCATTTGTGCATCTCAGATGTTCTTCATGTTTCACCGTTGCAGTCATTACATTTGGGTAATCTGATGGCAGGTTGCCCTCAGTCAGCCTGATTAACAAAGTCTTGGGTCCTGCGTCAGTTGCTGTCCCTTCTTCCATGACGTCAGGTCAACAGGGGTATAAAACATGCAGCCGACACCATTTTCCTCAGTCTTTCTTGCCGCGCAGTGCCCGAAGCAGAAGCAGTTCGCAAGTGCCGGTTGGCCGACTCCTGAAATTTTCATTTTCGAGTTTCAGAACCAACGTCTTCAACCTAAAGCTAAGTACCCCATTGGGGAAACTTTTTCTTGCTCCTTACCAATGTCAGTAAAAGTTAATAATTGTATTACTTGTGGGAAGCAAATACCTTATAAGGATTTTCATTGGTACTGTATTCCTTGATAGGCCCTGACCACAATGTGCCTTGCTGTCAGTTTTGTGCTAAATTTAACCAATGCACTATTAAGCGTCAGTATATTTTTGCATCTAAATATTTTGGCTCATGATTTAACTATTATGAAATGGCGTTGGTTAGCAATCCGACTACCAGAATTCACAAAAAACGCAAAGAAAAAGACAGAGACAGACCGTCGAGGTCCAAAACCGACGACAAAGCTTCTCCTAAGCCAGTCGCTGGTTCGCCAGTACTCAGTGAGGCGCTTTCGTAGCCCCTGATACCTGCTACTTTTGATTCGCAGGCCTCTACTGAGACCCATTCGGAGTCCATTATGCCATGAGACACTTTAGGTATTGAACCCGCGGATGTCTCTACCTTAGATGGGTCCGGAGCCGCTAGCAGGCACCAGCTTCTGAGGGTGTTTTCAGGCCTAAAGATTTGTATATTAAACTGACGCCAACTTCAAAACCAAGGCCAAAACCAACTTCTATGTCTAACAAAACAACGCTTGGGCCACGTGCACAGGCCCCTATGCCTTAAAAACAAATTATCAAAATGGCTGAGGATTTAATTACCTTGATCAGGGGTTCCCAACCCTCTCCTGCTAAGAGGCCTAGGCAAGGCACTGATTATGAATCTTCACATCAGGTTTCCATTTCTTCTGATTCCTCTTCTGATCAGGAATTTTCTATTCCACCTTATGAGGACTCTGATGCAGAAGAATCCATCCCTTCTGCTTCTCCTCCTGAGGATTTTTCTTTTGGAGAAACTTTGCATACCTTAAGGGAACATTTTCATTGGGAGAGTAAGGATTTTTCAGAATCCAAAAAGAGGCTTAGGGATTTCCTTCTTCTTCCTCAGCAGAGGACTTTGGCTATACCTCCTGTTCTAGACATTGTTGATGATGTTTTCTCAGAATCTAGCATGGCTCCTGATTCCCTGCCTGCAGCTCCTAGTAAGCCAGACAGATATTACAGGGTTCCTGACTCCCACAAATTCCTTTTTAAAAACCCTACTGCTGACCCTGAAACAATTTCTCAGGGTCCCAAGGGTGTTAAGGCTTCTACTGCTAAAAATCCTACCCCTTCTGATAGAGACTCCAGGGCGCTGGATAGATGGGGTAAGAAGGTTTACATGTCTGCAACCCTGGCAATCAGGGCTTTAAACTGTCAATTTCATATGCTTAAATATCAGCAGTATGTCATGGGCTTACTTAAACAGGAAATTATGTTGATTTCTGACTGTGTGGAAAATAAAGAGTTACAGGATTTATTGCATTCAGCTGAACAAATTGGAAAGCATACTTTGCAATGTGGTTTTGATTCCTTGGAGGCCTCTTGCAGGGCTGCTGTAACTGGATCTGTGATAAGAAGGCATGCTTGGCTCAAGGAGAAAAATCTGCCTGATCATGTTAAAGCAAAATTGTTGGATGCTCCTTTACAACAGGACAGTCTATTTGGTAATAAGGCAGAAGAAGTTTTGAAAAAGATGGAAGACAAAGCTAAATCTATGCAAACTGTAAAAGATTTCCTACAAGTACAGCCACCCAGGTTCAGTAGGCACTGGCCTATTAAGAATTGTCCTTTCCAGTACCCACCAGAGCCACTCAGGTCAAACCCAGACACTCCAAAGGCTCAAGGTTTCAGTCACAAGGAACTTACAGAACAAACCAATGGGGTGCCTCCACCTACAAATCTGGAAGTAGCAAGGCACCTCCCTACAGTAAACAGCCTCAATGACTTTCCTCTGCCATTAACAAGCACTTATCAGTTGGCAGCCCCTTTGGGGGGAAAACTAGCACCTCATGCACAAAATTGGCATCTAATTACCCAGGACAAGTGGGTTTTAAATATAGTATCCCAGGGCTAGAGATTTAATTTCCACACATTGCCAATTCCAAACAGATGGCCAGATCTGCCTCCAAATCAGTGGGCAGAGGCCCATAAACAAGTTATGCCCCTCATGAATATGGGGGCTATTCAACCAGTACCAGAAAAGGAAAAGGGGCAAGGTTTTTATTCAAGACTTTTCCTGGTACCCAGAAAAGACAAATCATGGCATCCAGTTCTGGACTTATCCATTCTAAATACTTTTATGGACATTCCAAAATTCAAGATGCTGACTCTACAACAGTTACTGCCTATGCTAGGCAAGGATGCCTGGTTGGTAACTCTAGACTTAAAAGAGGCTTACCTGCATATTCCAATCAGGGAATCTTGCAGAAGATACCTCCACTTCAAAGCAGGCTATTTGCATTACCAGTTCTCTGCACTGCCTTTGGCTTATCTACTGCACCCAGGGTCTTCACAAAGTGCCTGACACCAGTAATTGCATTTTGCAGACAAAGAAACATTCAAATTTATCCATATCTGGACGATTGTCTAATTCAGGCAGAAAACAAGGACACTCTTCTGCAGCATCTGGCATTTGTAAAAAGGCTTTTAACTTGCCTAGAGTACACCATAAACGAAAATAAATCACAACTAGTACCCTCTCAAAAAATTACATTCCTGTGTGCAAGCTTGAATACAACTGCCCAGATGACTTACCTTATGCCAGAAAAACAAAGCCAATTGATGACTTACTTCAAACAAGTGGCCAGAAAAACCCAGTTATCTGCAAGACAAATTCTGCAGGCATTGGGGTTCATGGCTTCCTGTATTCTTCTAATTCCATATGCAAGACTGCATATGAGGAAACTTCAATAGTACCTAAAAAGCTTATGGAGTCAACATTGTCACACCCTGGAAACAATGATTCCTATCATTCCTTGCCTGCAGCAAGAGTTCCTATGGTGGGCAAAGGCCTGTCACCTAAACAAGGGACTTTCATTCATTCCACCCCCTGCCACCCAAACCCTGACTACAGATGCATCAGACTATGCTTGGGGGGGTGCATCTGGCAGGCAGATGCATTCAGGGCGAATGGAGCCCAAATCAAATGCACCTGCATATCAACCAAAAAGAGATGCTAGCTGTACAGAATGCTTTGACAGCTTTCAAGGACTTTCTTCATCCAGGACAACTACTGATAAAGATGGACAACACCACAGTCATGTGGTACATAAACAAGCAGGGGGGTACCCATTCCTATCCCCTTTGCAGAATAGCCATGGCTTTGTGGAACACAGCCTTGTCTTACCAAATACATCTACAAGCTCAATTCCTGCCAGGAAAGCAAAATACTCTGGCAGACGAACTAAGCAGAAATGTTATGGACCCACACAAATGGAAACTGAATCTGCAAATCTTCAGCATGTTGACACACAAATGGGGGAGCCCAGGCATAGATCTTTTTGCCTCACCCCAAAACTATCAGTTGGACAAATTCTGCACAAGAATCCATCACAAAAAAGCTTGGAAAGTGGATGCTCTATCCTTCAGCTGGAAAAACTTATCAGTCTATACATTTCACCCTCTGCCTTTGCTCTCCAAGGTATTACTAAAAGTCAGACAGGAAAAAACAAAAATGATTCTGATTGCTCCAGACTGGCCTCGCCAACATTGGTACCCGCTCCTATGCAATATGTCACACCTTCATTTGTGGTGCCTGCCTCAGACACCTTATCTACTGTCTCAGCAGAACTTTCAAATTCTGCACACTCAGCTACAAACTCTGAATCTTGCAGCATGGCTAATCAACTATTTTCATCAGTTACATCTCTCAGCAAACCTGCGATGGGTGTCATTTTGGAGGCTAGAAGGCCTAGTACTAGAAAATCTAATGCTGATAAATGGAAAAGATTCTGTGCCTGGAATCAGGCACAAGGAATAAGCATAGCAATGCCAAATATTCCTCAGATTCTGCAATATTTAACTGAGATGCTTCACAAGGGCCTATCTTTCTCTTCCATAAAAATCCATGCCTCTGCCATTTCAGCTCATTACAACACAGAGCCTCCCCTCTTTTCTCATCCCCCGCTAAAACAGTATCTCAGAGGGGCCAAAAATTTAAGACCTCCCAGGAGAGCACCGACTCCTGCATGGGACCTCAATTTTGTGTGGAAAAGTTCACCCTACCTCCTTTTGAGCCAGCTGCTACTGCGGACATAAAATTTCTCTCTTGGAAGACAGCTTTGCTTTTAGCAGTCACTTCAGCTAGAAGGATTTCAGAACTACAGGCTCTCATGGCAGTGGAGCCTTTTATAATTTTCTACCCAGACAGGGTAGCACTCAGAACCAATCCATCCTTTATGCCTAAAGTGGTATCTAGTGTGGCTCTCAAGCAGACCATTCATCTGCCAACTTTTTTCCCAAATCCACAGAACAAGGGGGAGCGGATTCTGCATTCATTGGATGTACACAGACAACTAAGATTCTATTTGAGCAGGACAAACTCTCTAAGAAAATCTGAGCAACTACTGGTGGCATTTGCTGCAGGGGCAGAGGGAAAGGCTATTTCAAAGCAGACTATTTCAAAATGGATAAGTCATTGTATTCGTTTCTGCTACATGCATCATGGTAAACCTGTACCCAAGGGGATCAGATCCCATTCCACCAGGGCTGCATCTACTTCTGCAGCCTTTCTCAGAGGGGTTCCTACCAGAGACATTCTAGAAGCTGCTACCTGGAGCTCCATTCATACGTTCACAAAGCATTATCATTTACCTCTCTTCTCTAAATCCAGTGCAGGCTTTGCCACTGCTGTCGAGCAGGGCCTTATAGCTGTTCCTAATGCTGTATAATTCCATCCTCCCAACCATAGCTTTGGGATTCTACCCAAATGTAATGACTGCAACAGTGAAACACGAAGAACATAGTACAGTTGTGTACACTTACCATAAATGTAGATGTTCGAGTGTATTCACTATTGCAGTCCTGGTTACCCACCCACCAGCTCCCTACTTTCCTCTTTTTATACCTCTTCTTTCTGTTACTATGCTCAAAAGCCTTTTTGTTGTATTTGCTTTTAAATAGAGTTATATTTTTTGTGTTCTAAATTACATGTATATATATATTTTTGCTCCCCATTTGAGGGGCACCTGACATCTCGGGCAAGAAAAACTGAGGAAAATGGCGTTGGATGCATGTTTTATACCCCTGACGACCTGACGTCATGGAAGAAGGGATAGCAACCGACGCAGGTCCCAAGACTTTGTTAATCAGGCCGACTGAGGGCAACATGCCAGCAGATTACCCAAATGTAATGACTGCAACAGTGAATACACTTGAACATCTACATTTATGGTAAGTGTACAAAACTGTACTTCTTTCAGACCCGCTGACAGCTCTGCATTTTGCATAAGCATAACAGTGAATTCTATTAGCCTATAAGGTGGCCTTTGTTTCCAGTCTCTGTTCTGTGCCCAATATGGGCAATTAGTCCTTTTCTCTACATCTTGGGGTAAAACAGCTTACTATGGACTTTTGACATTTCCTATAAACTGTACCCAACCCTGGTGTTTTTCATCTTTGGCAGGTTAAGTGTGACCTCTCCCATCTGTCCTCCATGTAAAGTGTTGTATACTAATATAAGTTTTTGCCATAACAAACCAGGAATTATATGTCCCTCTATGCTTGACATTGACCTGGGTTATATAATGGAGACATAATTAGATGTTAACTTTGCCTGATATTTTTGTGTATGCTTTCTCCTGTACCTTGTTATCATCAGGCTTCCCCTAATCAGACTAAAGCCTGTTCATTCTCACATGCTGGGCATACCCCATACTGGAGCAAGAGACTTGTGAAGCAGAATTTATTTGAGCAGCTATGAGGGTGGTTTGTGCCTTCACTGACTTCTTGGCAATAAAGATTTTATTTATAGGTATAACCATCCCCCTGGAAGGGGAGATGTGAGACCTGCATCACTACTTTCCCCATTTGAGTGCATGTTCTTGTACACCTGCACCCTTAAGGCTGCTGCACAACAACAGCTTGGTGAACTGAATACCCCCCTCAAAGTTATATTTGCATCTGCTACCTCTCTTCCAAGGGAACATGCACACTCATGTCTGGCTGCACCTCCACTCCTCCCAGAGTGACTTTCTCTTCCTCCCCAGCTTTGACAGATGCTTAAGCTGATAAACTTGAGTTGTAGTTAGGGCTTTATCCCTCTACACCCAGGGGTTAACTTTGGCCCCCATTTGCAACTGTTCAACCTCATATCTCTGTTGTATGATGCACTAGATGGGCCCATAGATTTTTGCAAAATGTCCAGATTTATGTCACATATTTTTGGTTGTCCCTCATAAAATTTATGTTTTTTTTTGGCAAATCACTGAGGGTTGAAATCACTAAATAATAATAAACATTTGAGTTTCAGACTTAATGCCCATTAGAAAATGTATGCTAACACAAATTCTGTTATTCTAGAAAACTTCTAAGTTTATAAGAACAATATTTAAAATCTGTCTCTATTTTGGGCCTTTGATCCCCCACTATTCTAGGTTTTGTCCAGATTTCTTAAACTAAGAGGGTGAGAGGTATGGATGGGCCTGAGTAGAATCAGGAGCATTGTTGACAATCTGGTTCAAATCCGAGCTTTATTTGGCCCAGGGTGAGTTAGCTGAAGTGCCTTCTCCTTTAAACATGCTGAATACTTGAGCAAACTGTGGGTTTCTCCTTGTCTACCTAATGCCCACTTGTGTGAGAACATGCATTTATGCATTTATGGATATATGTATGTATGTATGCATTATATAGGGGTAGTACTCTGATCAAAACTGACTATTTTCAGACACAGCCTGAGTGAATACATCACAGCAAAAAATAAGTTAAATGCAAAATTAAAGTGAAATTACAATATAGCAGAGAGTAGTGCAAGAGTTTGTTGACTTCTTTGAGTCTGTGTTAAGTTCTACAGGTTGAATGAGCAAACACTGACACTTTTTTTTTGCAGGGAGACAATGTTCTCCCCACATTTTCTGCTCAGTGGGCAGTGCCTTCTGCACCCTCCTGACTAGTCCAACTAACCTTGAGGTCACTAAAAACTTGTGGGTAAGTTATTTATTTGTGTTAATTAATTGCTTACACATTTTTCAACAGGGTAGTTATTAAGGGCAGTATTCATAGGCACTTGCCTGGCACTGAAAGCTGTCCTAATTTAAAGTCCCTCTTGATGGTGTGTAGTAAAGCTCTGCCTGTGAAGCAGAAAGAGGTTCAGAGCAACAATAATATGAAGCACACAGTGGGGGAGTTCTTGTTAAAAAGGCTTTTAAAAGTCTGGTGCAATACTCTGGTGGGTAAAGTGCCAAGTGCAACAAATCACATGTATGCATAATAGGCAATACCCATACAAAGCAGCAGGTGAAAAGCATAAGTTTATGAGGCAATTCAGCTGCATTCACTTATGCACTTCAATGGGAGACAGCTTCTCCTTATCCAGATTTTCTTCATTCAGAAGCTTCTTGGAGTAAGTACTCCTTTCACCTGCCTTTGATGTGCTATGGACTGGTGAGTAGGGTATTGCTGGCATCCCACATGAACACTGTCTGATAATGCTCTTCTGTATCTTTCTGCCTTTGTCTTGCAAACTGATAGAGCATCTTTGTGCTGCCTGCTGAGTCACTTTCGAGAAGCTGGTGAAGTTTCACCGACATGTTATTGGCCAATGCAACTGGTCTCTTAGCATCTTTGTTAGCCAACCACTGTTTCTTCATAGAATACTCTGTCTTTTCTTTCTCCCACTTTTTTCCTGGACTCCTTTTGTTAACTTTCTGGATTTCTGCATTCAAACCCCAGTTTTCATTATGTACCTTATTTCCATACCTGCCTTGGCCATACATCTGTTCTATAATCTTTACACATGCTGTTTTGAAACACTTCATTCTTCTTCCACTTTAGCTATTTTCTCTTCTTCCTGAAGTGCTAAAGCCCAGAGTATTTCCATGAACTCTTGTGCTTTCCCTACAATCAACTTCCAGGTCATCATAGGTTCATAGGTTCATAGATTAGTACTAAGCTAACTGCCCTTGCGAGCCATTTTAAGCCTAGCCAATTATCTCTTGTGAGACTCAAACTCTGCACCTTGTGTTTGTAAGGCAAACACCTTAACCATTGGCCACCCTCCCTAGATTAGCCTCTGTTACCTTAGAGCCTTTTGTGACCACTATTTGCAGCTCATTGTGGCCACCAGTCACACCACTCTAGGGACCAACTGCTTCACTGAGGATGACTTTGCAGTCTCTGATTTTATTCCATTACCCATTTTATACTAGAATGGAAGTTGACCTGAATTTCTAAGCACTTAACTGTTACATACATTTTCAGTTAGTGATGATGGTCATTCAATAATGTACAATTCTTTACTTACTGCTTGTGTGAAGGGTGACATTGGCCTTCAATTTCAGCTCACGAGTTGGTTTGAAAAAATAAAAGTCTTCAGTTCCTCCAACAAAAAATTTAACTTTTTTGTGGCATTTCCACGTAATGAAGGAAGTGTTGTTCTCTGCTGCTTTACATTCTAGTGGACTATCTGTTGCTTCTGGGCTGTAAAAGACAATATAAATGTTTTCAGAGTAACAAATGTTTCATTCTGTAAAGCAGGCAAATAGACCTTACATATTGATTGTAATCAGTGCCTACAAATTGTTTGAAGGGGATGTTCTATATTTTGCAATTTCTATTGCATTTTGTGGAGTACTACTCTGCACTGAAAGCATTAATTAATTTGCTGTGCATCACAATAATGTACATTAATTTGCTGTATGTCACAATAATGTACATTAATTTGTTGTATGTCACAATAATGTAGTACTTTGCATACTTAGTCCTCTTTGTTGGACTGTTCCATTTTGCATACAGGTACAAAAGCAAAACTTGCAGCATTGTCACACCTGACAGCCATGATCCATATTTCCAGGGAAGTGGTTGTATCTGTAAAATGCTGCATCTTAAACAAACGTGTACAATCAGAACTGCATAACTGGATGAAAGGCAATTCACTGGGAAATAACTCCAGAATGGTAGTCTGACAAACATAGTTTTCCATGGCAAGGTAGAGAAAGTGGTATTGGATAGGATGCCAGTGTATCAGTATCACACACACACACACACACACACACACACACACACACACACACACACACACACACACACACACACACATACTATGTACACCACTGAGCAGTTTGGAGGTCTGAATATTCGCTTATAACATGTCCTTGGGATGCAAGAGAAAACTGAAGAACCTGCAGAAAACCCACATGGACACAGGGAGATCATGCAGGCTCCATATAGAAAGCACCCTAGCCAAAAAACAAACTGAGTCAAGCATTGTGAGGCAGCAACCCTAAATGAAATACTGCTCTACTGTATCATTTTCATAAATTAATACACTAGTGCTAAGCTAATAACCATATAATTATAAATGCTAAAACAGTACATTTTTCCAGAAAAATTGTATCATTATTAATGCATAATAGTATAAATTTTCTAAGTACTGCAACTATAGCAGTGTGTCAAAAAACACTGCCAACAGTATATATTAGAGCTACTAATACTAAAAGTTTAAGGGTTACTGAGATACTGTAATGAAAGCAATTTATTTGGCCTTTGTCCTTAAAGTAATTCCAGGTTGCCCACTCCTTCTAGTAACTATTTTATTACATTTGTAAGAGATTGCAGTGATGTCCCTAACATACTCTAGCTATGAATTCCAAGTTGTAGCTTTGGCTTTTGGAAACAGCATATTATTAGTTCTTTAGCTGAATGCTGACCATTTCTTAGTTAAGTACTGTTGTGACTTGGAGACCTTTAGGGTTACAATCCTATGTTTACTTTTTTTGGTAGAGTATGGCTGTGACCATAGTTTATAAGATTAAGGACATTAATGCATTTATTAACTGAGCAAGTAGGTTAAAGGGGCTGGTCCTTGAACCATTTTCAGCCACAACCTTGGCCTGAGGCAAGTATATAGTTCAAATATCAGTAATACATAGTGTACAAATAGTAACTAATAAAGAAAATATTCAGTATGGTAGCACCTATATATTGTTTGTAGTCATCTTTATCTCTACATTTTTGTCACACTCTGAAACCTTTCCTGAAACCTTCTAATCTTGGGCATACCTAAAATATGTGTATGGGATCACCCTGTGTGCTTAAGCTAAATATCACCAACATTCATTGCTAATTCCTGGAAACACAACTATATGACATCTATGAGCTTTTATATCATTCATAGGTAATGGTATATGTGGAGACTCATCCAGGCAAAATAACAAAATCTATGATATTTTACTGCACATCAAGGTGACAAAACACACATGCTCTCATTCCTTTCTGGCTGCCTGCACAATGGAAAGTCATGTCTGTCTCTGCTTCTGCATATTCATCACAGACTGGTTAAGTTCCTGTAGCACCCTATACAGTTTACTATCAGAATGTGGAAAGCACTTTGGTAGTTTACCCATCGTTGAAATACAATGTCAAATTTAAAAATTATTTTATTCTCCAGTTTCAAACCATGCTAATACTGAAGTTTCGATATTCGCAACTTCAAACATGTGACCGTTGAGATGCATATGTCGTTCGAATATCGGGATTCCAAATTCAGTAAGTTTACTTTCACTTTTACTACACTATGAAACCATATATTCGATGTAAGCATAAACCAAGGCAATGAGAGCACTGATAAAACCAGATACCAAACACGATACGAACAGGCTGAAGAAAGTTTATTAAATTCCAAATCGAATTACAACAAAATATAAAAATATAAAACCAGTTGTAGTTGGTATAGAACTAATGGTAGTACAAACAATTGTGATAGTACAAACAGTTTTAGTAAGCGCTTTCGTTTGGCTATGCCAAACTTTTTCAAACAAGAGTACCATAATTTCCTGCCATTTAAATAACACAAATCACAGTAATGCGATACATTGTGGCAATTAGTCCATTCTAAATTCCTTAAAGTAACTAACCTCTAAAAACCAGACAAGTCATGAACTTGGATAATTAAAATATTATGAAAATCTTTGTATTTATATAGACGATGAATATGTTTAAATAGTATAAAATATAATACAATCATGCCTATGAAAGTACATATATAAAAGGCGTAAAATATATGTGTTTATACTAAACACCGTGTGCTATAACTTATTTAAAATGTAACCTTATTATATTTCACAACCAAGGTACATTCTATATAAACAAAAATAAAAGGCTTGAATTCATGAATTGTATCCAATCTCATATAATAAATAACTACACAAACAGATAAATATTAACCATATAAAAAAAAATTTGTCACATAAATAATGTTATATACTTTATATAAATCTGTTTATAAATTCCATGTTAATAATAATGAAAAAGTATATGTATTAAAAATGTATATATCATGATCCCAATAGTGTGTTATAATGATATTAAACCAAAAAAATAAATGTTAAAATATCTAATTTATCTTTCTAAAGATTTTAATCTTAAAATACTTCCAATTGAAAGTGCACTATTGAGTCCTGGCCAACTGTATGCATTAAGCCTAATTTGCCATTGTAGTTCCATTTTTTCTAACAATGATTGCCATACTCCTCCCCTCAAATCTAATTGCAAAGTGTCCAAAATAATTAATTTAAATGAATGTGATGTATGTATGCTAACATGTTTTGCTAAAGCATTTGTTTCAATGCCATCACGTATAGCCCGGACATGTTCACCCATATGGTCCTTTAATTTCCTTTCTGTCTTTCCTATATAAAAATTGGAACAAATGGAACATATGGCGCAATATACAATTTTATCAGTATTACAACTGAATCTCCCCTTAATTCTAAGGTCTCCTCCATTAATTTCTACGGAAGTAGTTTCCAACACATAACAACAATATTTACACCTACACGTTTTACACCTATACATTTTTAATACATATACATTTTTCATTATTATTAACATGGAATTTATAAACAGAAAAAAGCCGAAAGACACAAACAAACCTATAACATTATTTATGTGACAAAAATGTTTTTGATATGGTTAATATTTATCTGTTTGTGTAGTTATTTATTATATGAGATTGGATACAATTCATGAATTCAAGCCTTTTATTTTTATTTATATAGAATGTATCTTGGTTGTGAAATATAATAAGGTTACATTTTAAATAAGTTATAGCACACGGTGTTTAGTATAAACACATATATTTTACACCTTTTATATACGTACTTTCATAGGCATGATTGTATTATATTTTATACTATTTAAACATATTCATCGTCTATATAAATACAAAGATTTTCATAATATTTTAATTATCCCAATTCATGACTTGTTTGGTTTTTAGAGGTTGGTTACTTTAAAGAATTTAGAATGGACTAATTGCCACAATGTATCACATTACTGTGATTTGCGTTATTTAAATGGCAGGAAATGATGGTGCTCTTGTTTAAAAAAGTTTGGCATAGCCAAATGAAAGCGCTTACTAAAACTGTTTGTACTACCACAATTTTTTGTACTACCATTAGTTCTATACCAACTACAACTGGTTTTAAATTTTTATATTTCGTTGTAATTCAATTGGGAATTTAATAAACTTTCTTCAGCCTGTTCATATCGTGTTTGGTATCTGATGTAAGCATAAACGACCAAAGTGCTTTCCACATTCTGAAAGTAAACCACCCTATACAGCCTTCCAACCAAAGCTACTGCGGTAAATAATTTATTGCATACATCCAGTCAGCACTCCTAGGTATAATAAAAATGGGAGCCACAAAAGTGAAATATACATCCTTCTAATAATCAAGTTTAGCATTTTCGTCCAGATAAAATGGACTACTTCAGAACAACCCAACTTCTTGTGGTTCCAGTCAGCACTCCCTCCCCCCATATTTATTCGATACGTTGCCTTATGGATAAATTTATGAGGTATTCAGGAATGCTTCAGATGAAGGAGGAATGGCTGTCATAATAGTTAAGGTCTGAACTTCAGAGATACAGGTACAGGGTAAGATTCTGACCTCTGGTTATTGAGTAAGCTTGTAACGGTCTGCAAACTGATTACATAGTATTTATCTATGAAGATGAGTTTAACTGTATTCAGAAGAGACAAACTACAAATAAATGAGCAGTGGTTATTCAGAGCAGCAGTTTGTTAGTATAAAAAAAGATTTGGGAAAATCAGAGCACAAGGCATAACAAGAACAGACAGGGATGATGAAGCTGGTCACCTGCACCAAAGACAGTGTGGGTAGTGTGATAAAGGTAATCTCCTGCACCAAAGACAGTGTGGGTAGTGTGATAAATGTAGTCACCTGCATCAGGGACTGTGTGGGTAGTGTGATAAATGTTGTCATCTGCATCAGAGACAGTGTGGGTGCATCAAAGATAGTGTGGGTAGTGTGATAAATGTAGTCACCTGCATCACAGACAGTGTGCGTAGAGTGATAAAGGTAGTCACCTGCATCAAAGACAGTGTTCGTAGTGTGATAAAGATAGTCACCTGCATCAGAGACAGTGTGGGTGCATCAGCGACAGTGTGGGTAGAGTGATAAAGGTAATCACCTGCATCACAGACAGTGTGGGTAGAGTAATAAAGGTAGTCACCTGCATCAAAGACAGTCTGGGTAGTGTGATAAATGTAGTCAGCTGCATCAAAGACAGTGTGCGTAGTGTGATAAATGTAGTCATCTGCATCAGAGACAGTGTGGGTAGTGTAATAAAGGTAGTCATCTGCATCAGAGACAGTGTGGGTAGAGTGATAAAGGTAACCACCTCCATCAAAGAGAGTGTGGGTAGTGTGATATATTTAGTCACCTGCACCAAAAACAGTGTGGGTAGTGTGATAAATGTAGTCACCTGCATTAGAGACAGTGTGGGTAGTGTGATAAATGTAATCACCTGCCTCAGAGACACTGTGGGTAGTGTGATAAAGGTAGTCACCTGCATCAGAGACAGTGTGGGTAGTGTGATAAATTTAGTAACCTGCATCATAGACAGTGTAGATAATGTGATAAAGGTAGTCACGTGCATCAGAGACAGTGTGGGTAGTGTGAGAAATGTAGTCACCTGCATCAGAGACAGTGTGGGTAGTGTGATACAGGTAGTCACCTGCATCAGAGACAGTGTGGGTAGTGTAATAAATGTAGTTAACTGCACAAAAAAAGTGTGCGTAGTGTGATAAAGGTAATCACCTGCCTCAGAGACAGTGTGGGTAGTGTGATAAAGGTAGTCAACTGCATCGAAGACAGTGTGGGTAGTGTCATAAAGGTAGTCACCTGCATCAGAGACTGTGTGGGTGCATCAGAGACAGTGTGGGTAGAGTGATAAAGGTAATCTCCCGCATCAGAGACAGTGTGGGTAGAGTAATAAAGGTAGTCACCTGCATCAAAGACAGTCTGGGTAGTGTGATAAATGTAGTCACCTGCATCAAAGACAGTGTGCGTAGTGTGATAAATGTAGTCACCTGCATCAGAGATAGTGTGGATAGGTGATAAATATAGTCACCTGCCTCAGAGACAGTGTGGGTAGTGTGATAAAGGTAGTCACCTGCATCATACACAGTGTGGATAATGTGATCAAGGTAGTCACCTGCATCAGAGACAGTGTGGGTAGTGTGAGAAATGTAGTCACCTGCACCAAAGACAGTGTGGGTAGTGTGACAAAGGTAATCTCCTGCACCAAAGACAGTGTGGGTAGTGTGATAAATGTAGTCACCTGCATCAGAGACAGTGTGGGTAGTCTGGGACAAGTAGTCACCTGCATCAGACACAGTGTGGGTAGTGTAATAAATGTAGTCACCCTCACAAAAGAAAGTGTGCGTAGTGTGATAAAGGTAATCACCTGCCTCAGAGACAGTGTGGGTAGTGTGATAAAGGTAGTCACCTGCATCAAAGACAGTGTGGGTAGTGCGATAAAGGTAGTCACCTGCATCAGAGACAGTGTGGGTGCATCAGAGGCAGTGTGGGTAGAGTGATAAAGGTAATCTGCTGCATCAGAGACAGTGCGGGTAGAGTAATAAACGTAGTCACCTGTATCAAAGGCAGTCTGGGTAGTGTGATAAATGCAGTCAACTGCATCAAAGACAGTGTGGGTAGTGTGATAAAGGTAGTCACCTGCATCAGAGACAGTGTGGGTAGTGTGATAAATTTAGTCACCTGCATCATGGACAGTGTGGATAATGTGATCAAGGTAGTCACGTGCATCAGAGACAGTGTGGGTAGTGTCAGAAATGTAGTCACCTGCACCAAAGACAGTGTGGGTAGTGTGATAAATGTAGTCACCTGCATCAGAGACAGTGTGGGTAGTGTAATAAATGTAGTCACCTGCACAAAAGAAAGTGTGCGTAGTGTGATAAAGGTAATCACCTGCCTCAGAGACAGTGTGGGTAGTCTGATAAAGGTAGTCACCTGCATCAAAAACAGTGTGAGTAGTGTGATAAATGTAGTCACCTGCATCAAAGACAGTGTGGGTAGAGTGATAAAGGTAGTCACCTGCATCAGAGACAGTGTGGGTGCATCAGAGACAGTGTGGGTAGAGTGATAAAAGTAGTCACCTGCATCAAAGACAGTCTGGGTAGTGTGATAAATGTTGTCACCTGCATCAAAGACAGTGTGCGTAGTATGATAAATGTAGTCACCTGCATCAGAGACAGTGCGGGTAGGTGATAAATGTAGTCACCTGCCTCAGAGACAGTGTGGGTAGTGTGATAAAGGTAGTCACCTGCATCAGAGACAGAGTGGGTGCATCAGAGACAGTGTGGGTAGAGTGATAAAGGTAATTACCTGCATCAGAGACAGTGTGGGTAGTGTGATAAAGGTAGTCACCTGCATCAACAACAGTCTGGGTAGTGTGATAAATGTAGTCATCTACATCAAAGACAGTGTGCGTAGTGTAATAAATGTAGTCACCTGCAACAGGGACAGTGTGGGTAGTGTGATAAATGTAGTCACCTGCCTCAGAGACAGTGTGGGTAGTGTGATAAAGGTAGTCACCTGCATCAAAAACAGTGTGAGTAGTGTGATAAACGTAGTCACCTGCATCACAGACAGTGTGGATGCATCACAGACAGTATGAGTAGAGTGATAAAGGTAGTCACCTGCATCAGAGACAGTGTGGGTGCATAAGAGACAATGTGGGTAGAGTGATAAAGGTAATCACCTGCATCACAGACAGTGTGGGTAGAGTAATAAAGGTAGTCACCTGCATCAACGACAGTCTGGGTAGTGTGATAAATGTAGTCACCTGCATCAAAGACAGTGTGCGTAGTGTGATAAATGTAGTCACCTGCATCACAGACAGTGTGGGTAGTGTGATAAATGTAGCCACCTGCTTCAGAGACAGTGTGGGTAGTGTGATAAAGGTAGTCACCTGCATCAAAAACAGTATGGGTAGAGTGATAAAGGTAGTCACCTGCATCAGAGACAGTGTGGGTAGAGTGATAAAGGTAGTCATCTGTATCAGAGACAGTGTGGGTAGAGTGATGAAGGTAACCACCTGCATCAAAGACAGTGTGGGTAGTGTGATAAATTTAGTCACCTGCATCATAGACAGTGTGGGTAGTGTGATCAAGGTAGTCACCTGCATCAGAGACAGTGTGGGTAGTGTGATAAATGTAGTCATCTGCACCAAAGACAGTGTGGGTAGTGTGATAAAGGTAATCTCCTGCACCAAAGACAGTGTGGGTAGTGTGATAAATGTAGTCACCTGCATCAGAGACAGTGTGGGTAGTGTGATAAAGGTAGTCAGCTGCATCAGAGACAGTGTGGGTAGTGTAATAAATGTAGTCACCTGCACAAAAGAAAGTGTGCATAGTGTGATAAAGGTAATCACCTGCCTCAGAGACAGTGTGGGTAGTGTGATAAAGGTAGTCACCTGCATCAAAGACAGTGTGGGTAGTGTGATAAAGGTAGTCACCTGCATCAGAGACAGTGTGGGTGCATCAGAGACAGTGTGGGTAGAGTGATACTGGTAATCTCCTGCATCAGAGACAGTGTGGGTAGAGTAATAAAGGTAGTCACCTGTATCAGAGACAGTGTGGGTAGTGTGATAAATGTAGTCACCTGCATCAAAGACAGTGTGGGTAGTGTGATAAATGTAGTCACCTGCATCAGAGACAGTGTGGGTAGTGTGATAAATGTAGTCACCTGCATCAGAGACAGTGTGGGTAGTGTGATAAAGGTAGTCACCTGCATCACAGACAATGTGGATGCATCACAGACAGTATGGGTAGAGTGATAAAGATAGTCACCTGCATCAGAGACAGTGTGGGTAGTGTAATAAAGGTAGTCATCTGCATCAGAGACAGTGTGGGTAGAGTGATAAAGGTAACCACCTGCATCAAAGACAGTGTGGGTAGTGTGATAAATTTAGTCACCTGCATCATAGACAGTGTAGATAATGTGATCAAGGTAGTCACCTGCATCAGAGACAGTGTGGGTAGTGTGAGAAATATAGTCATCTGCACCAAATACAGGGTGGGTAGTGTGATAAAGGTAATCTCCTGCACCAAAGGCAGTGTGGGGAGTGTGATAAATGTAGTCACCTGCATCAGAGACAGTGTGGGTAGTCTGATAAATGTAGTCACTTGCATCACAGACAGTGTGGGTAGTATGATCAAGGTAGTCACCTGCATCAGAGACAGTGTGGGTGCATCAGAGACAGAGTGGGTAGAGTGATAAAGTTAGTCACCTGAATTAGAGACAGTGTGGGTAGTGTGATAAAGGTAGTCACCTGCATCAGAGACAGTGAGGGTAGTGTGATAAATGTAGTCACCTGCAACAGAGACAGTGTGGGTAGTGTGATAAAGGTAAACACATGCATCAGAGACAGTGTGGGTAGTGTGATAAATGTAGCCACCTGCATCAGAGACAGTGTGGGTAGTGTGATAAAGGTAATCACCTGCATCGGAGACAGTGTGGGTAGTGTGATAAAGGTAGCCACCTGCATCAGAGACAGTGTGGGTAGTGTGATAAAGGTAGCCACCTGCATCAGAGACAGTGTGGGTAGAGTGCTAAAGGTAGTCACCTGCATCAGAGACAGTGTGGATAGTGTGATCAAAGTAGTCACCTGCATCAGAGACAGTGTGGGTGCATGAGAGACATTATGGGTAGAGTGATAAAGGTAGTCACCTGCATCAGAGACAGTGTAGGTAGTGTGATAAAGTAGTCACCTGCATCAGAGACAGTGTGCGTAGAATGATAAAGGTAATCACTTGCATCAAAAACAGTGTGGGTAGTGTGATAAATGTAGTCACCTGCTCAGAGACAGTGTGGGTTTTCTGATAGATGTAGTCACCTGCATAAGAGACAGTGTGGATAGTGTGACAAAGGTAGTCACCTGCATCAGAGACAGTGTGGGTAGTGTGATAAATGTAGTCAGCTGCATCAGAGACAGTGTGGGTAGTGTGATAAAGGTAGTCACCTGCATCAGAGACAGTATGGCTGCATCAGAGACAGTATGGGTAGAGTGATAAAGGTAGTCACCTGCATCAGAGACAGAGTGGGTAGTGTGATAAAGGTAGTCACCTGCATCAGAGACAGTGTGGGTAGTGTGAAAAATGTAGTCACCTGCATCAGAGACAGGGTGGGTAGTGTGATAAATGAAGTCACCTGCATCAGAGACAGTGTGGATAGTGTGATAAATGTAGTCACCTGCATCAGAGAACATTTGGATAGTGTGATAAAGGTAATCACCTGCATCAGAGATAGTGTTGGTAGTGTGATAAAGGTACTCACCTCCATCAGAGACAGTGTGGGTAGTGTGATCAAGGTAGTCACCTGCATCAGAGACAGTGTAGGTGCATCAGAGACAGTGTGGGTAGACTGATAAAGGTAGTCACCTGCATCAGAGACAGTGTGGGTAGTGTGATAAAGGTAATCACCTGCATCAGAGACAGTGTGGGTAGTGTGATAAAGGTAGCCACCTGCATCAGAAACAGTGTGGATAGTGTGTTAAATGTAGTCATCTGCATCAGAGAAAATGTCAGTAGTGTGATAAAGGTAATCACCTGCATCAGAGATAGTGTTGGTAGTGTGATAAAGGTAGCCACCTGCATCAGAGACAGTGTGGGCAGTGTGATCAAGGAAGTCACCTGCATCAGAGACAGTGTAGGTGCATCAGAGACAGTGTGGGTAGACTGATAAAGGTAGTCACCTGCATCAGAGACAGTGTGGGTAGTGTGATCAAGGTAGTCACCTGCATCAGAGACAGTGTGGGTGCATCAGAGACAGTATGGGTAGAGTGATAAAGGTAGTCACCTGCATCAGAGACAGAGCGGGTAGTGTGATAAAGGTAGCCACCTGCATCAGAGACAGTGTGGGTAGAGTGATAAAGGTAGTCACCTGCACAAAAGAAAGTGTGCGTAGTGTGATAAAGGTAATCACCTGCCTCAGAGACAGTGTGGGTAGTGTGATAAAGGTAGTCACCTGCATCAAAAACAGTGTGAGTAGTGTCATAAAGGTAGTCACCTGCATCAAAGACAGTGTGGGTAGTGTGATAAAGGTAGTCACCTGCGTCAGAGACAGTGTGGGTGCATCAGAGACAGTGTGGTTAGAGTGATACTGGTAATCTCCTGCATCAGAGACAGTGTGGGTAGAGTAATAAAGGTAGTCACCTGCATCAAAGACAGTCTGGGTAGTGTGATAAATGTAGTCAACTGCATCAAAGACAGTGTGCGTAGTGTGATAAATGTAGTAACCTGCATTAGAGACAGTGTGGGTAGTGTGATAAATGTAGTCACCTGCCTCAGAGACAGTGTGGATGCATCACAGACAGTATGGGTAGAGTGATAAAGATAGTCACCTGCATCAGAGACAGTGTGGGTAGAGTAATAAAGGTAGTCATCTGCATCAGAGACAGTGTGGGTAGAGTGATAAAGGTAACCACCTGCATCAAAGACAGTGTGGGTAGTGTGATAAATTTAGTCACCTGCATCATAGACAGTGTGGATAATGTGACCAAGGTAGTCACCTGCATCAGAGACAGTGTGGGTAGTGTGAGAAATATAGTCACCTGCACCAAAGACAGTGTGGGTAGTGTGATAAAGGTAATCTCCTGCACCAAAGGCAGTGTGGGTAGTGTGATAAATGTAGTCACCTGCATCAGAGACAGTGTGGGTAGTCTGATAAATGTAGTCACTTGCATCAGAGACAGTGTGGGTAGTATGATCAAGGTAGTCACCTGCATCAGAGACAGTGTGGGTGCATCAGAGACAGAGTGGGTAGAGTGATAAAGGTAGTCACCTGCATTAGAGACAGTGTGGGTAGTGTGATAAAGGTAGTCACCTGCATCAGAGACAGTGAGGGTAGTGTGATAAATGTAGTCACCTGCATCAGAGACAGTGTGGGTAGTGTGATAAAGGTAATCACATGCATCAGAGACAGTGTGGGTAGTGTGATAAATGTAGCCACCTGCATCAGAGACAGTGTGGGTAGTGTGAGAAATATAGTCACCTGCACCAAAGACAGTGTGGGTAGTGTGATAAAGGTAATCTCCTGCACCAAAGGCAGTGTGGGTAGTGTGATAAATGTAGTCACCTGCATCAGAGACAGTGTGGGTAGTCTGATAAATGTAGTCACTTGCATCAGAGACAGTGTGGGTAGTATGATCAAGGTAGTCACCTGCATCAGAGACAGTGTGGGTGCATCAGAGACAGAGTGGGTAGAGTGATAAAGGTAGTCACCTGCATTAGAGACAGTGTGGGTAGTGTGATAAAGGTAGTCACCTGCATCAAAAACAGTGTGGCTAGTGTGATAAAGGTAGTCACCTGCATCAGAGACCGTGTGGGTAGAGTGATAAAGGTAATCACATGCATCAGAGACAGTGTGGGTAGTGTGATAAATGTAGTCACCTGCATCAGAGACAGTGTGGGTAGTGTGATAAAGGTAATCACCTGCATCAGAGACAGTGTGGGTAGTGTGATAAAGGTAGCCACCTGCATCAGAAACAGTGTGGATAGTGTGATAAATGTAGTCACCTGCATCAGAGACAGTGTGGGTAGTGTGATCAAGGTAGTCACCTGCATCAGAGACAGTGTGGGTGCATCAGAGACAGTGTGGGTAGACTGATAAAGGTAGTCACCTGCATCAGAGACAGTGTGGGTAGTGTGATAAAAGTAGCCACCTGCATCAGAGACAGTGTGGGTAGAGTGCTAAAGGTAGTCACCTGCATCAGAGACAGTGTGGATAGTGTGATCAAAGTAGTCACCTGCATCAGAGACAGTGTGGGTGCATGAGAGACATTATGGGTAGAGTGATAAAGGTAGTCACCTGCATCAGAGACAGTGTGGGTAGTGTGATAAATGTAGTCACCTGCATCAGAGACAGTGTGGGTAGTGTGATAAAGGTAGTCACCTGCATCAGAGACAGTGTGGGTAGTGTGATAAAGGTAGTCACATGCATCAGAGACAGTGTGGCTGCATCAGAGACAGTATGGGTAGAGTGATAAAGGTAGTCACCTGCATCAGAGACAGTGTGGGTAGTGTGATAAATGTAGTCACCTGCATCATAGACAGTGTGGGTGCATCAGAGACAGTGTGGGTAGTGTGATAAAGGTAATCACCTGCATCAAAGACAGTGTGGGTTGTGTGATAAAGGTAGTCACCTGCATCAGAGACAGTGTGAGTCCATCAGAGACAGTGTGGGTAGTGTGATAAAGGTAGTCACCTGCATCAGAGACAGTGTGGGTGCATCAGAGACCATGTGTGTAGTTTGATAAAGGTAATCACCTGCATCAAAGACGGTGTGGGTAGTGTGACAAGTGTAGTCACCTGTGTCAAAGACAGTGTGCGTAGTGTGATAAATGTAATCACCTGCATCAGAGACAGTGTGGGTAGTGTGATAAATGTAGTCACCTGCCTCAGAGACAGTGTGCGTAGTGTGATAAAAGTAGTCACCTGCATCAGAGACAGTGTGGGTGCATCAGAGACAACGCGGATACATCAGAGATAGTGTGGGTTGCATGATAAAGGTAATCACCTGCATCACAGACAGTGTGGGTAGAGTGATAAAGGTAATCACCTGCATCAAAGACAGTCTGGGTACTGTAATACATGTAGTCACCTGCATCAAAGACAGTGTGCGTAGTGTTTTAAATGTAGTCACCTGCATCAGAGACAGTGTGGGTAGTGTGATAAAGGTAGTCACCTGCATCACAGATAGTGTGGGTGCATCAGAGACAGTGTGGGTAGAGTGACAAAGGTAGTCACCTGTATCAAAGACAGTGTGGGCAGTGTGATAAAGGTAGTCACCTGCATTAAAGACAGTCTGGGTAGTGTGATAAATGTACTCACCTGCATCAGAGACAGTGTGGGTAGTGTGAAAATTTAGTCACCTGCATCAGAGACAGTGTGGGTGCATCAGAGACAGTGTGGGTAGTGTGATAAATGTAGTCACCTGCATCAGAGACAGTGTGGGTACTGTGATAAATGTAGTCACCTGCACCAAAGACAGTGTGGGTAGTGTGATAAATGTAATCTCCTGCACCAAAGACAGTGTAGGTAGTGTGATAAATGTAGTCACCTGCATCAGATACAGTGTGGGTAGTGTGATAAATGCAGTCACCTGCATCAGAGACAGTGTGGGTACATCAGAGACAGTGTGGGTGGAGTAATAAAGGTAGTCACCTGCATCAAAGACTGTCTGGGTAGTGTGATAAATGTAGTCACCTGCATCAAAGACAGTGTGCATAGTGTGATAAATGTAGTTACCTGCATCAGAGACAGTGTGGGTAGTGGGATAAATGTAGTCACCTGCATCAGAGACGGTGTGGGTAGTCTGATAAAGGTAGTCACCTGCATCAGAGGCAGTGTGGGTAGAGTGATAATGGTAATCACCTGCATCAGAGACAGTGTGGGTTGAGTGATAAAGGTAGTCACCTGTATCAAAGACAGTAGACAGTATGGGCAAAGTGATAAAGGTAGTCACCTGCAGCAAAGACAGTGTGGGTAGTGTGATAAAGGTAGTCACCTGTGTCAGAGAAAGTTTAGGTAGTGTAATAAATGTAGTCACCTGCATCAGAGACAGTGTGGGTAGTGTGATAAATGTAGTCACCTGCATCAAAGACAGTGTGCGTAGTGTTTTAAATGTAGTCACCTGCATCAGAGACAGTGTGGGTAGAGTGACAAAGGTAGTCACCTGTATCAAAGACAGTGTGGGCAGTGTGATAAAGATAGTTACCTGCATTAAAGACAGTCTGGGTAGTGCGATAAATGTACTCACCTGCATCAGAGACAGTGTGGGTTGAGTGATAAAGGTAGTCACCTGTATCAAAGATAGTGTGGGCAAAGTGATAAAGGTAGTCACCTGCAGCAAAGACAGTGTGGGTAGTGTGATAAAGGTAGTCACTTCTGTCAGAGAAAGTGTAGGTAGTGTAATAAATGTAGTCACCTGTATCAGAGACAGCGTGGGTAGTGTGATAAATGTAGTCACCTGCATCAAAGACAGTGTGCATAATGTTTTAAATGTAGTCACCTGCATCAGAGACAGTGTGGGTAGAGTGACAAAGGTAGTCACCTGTATCAAAGACAATGTGGGCAGTGTGATAAAGGTAGTCACTTGCATTAAAGACAGTCTGGGTAGTGTGATAAATGTACTCACCTGCATCAGAGACAGTGTGGGTAGTGTGATAAATGTTGTCACCTGCATCAGAGACAGTGTGGGTGCATCAGAGACAGTGTGGGTAGTGTGATAAATGTAGTCACCTGCATCAAAGACAGTGTGGGTACTGTGATAAATGTAGTCACCTGCACCAAAGACAGTGTGGGTAGTGTGATAAAGGTAATCTCCTGCACCAAAGACAGTGTAGGTAGTGTGATAAATGTAGTCAACTGCATCAGATACAGTGTGGGTAGTATGATAAATGTAGTCACCTGCATCAGAGACAGTGTGGGTACATCAGAGACATTGTGGGCAGAGTGATAAAGGTAATCACCTGCATCAGAGACAGTGTGGGTAGAGTAATAAAGGTAGTAGAGTAATAAAGGTAGTCACCTGCATCAAAGACTGTCTGGGTAGGGTGATAAATGTAGTCACCTGCATCAAAGACAGTGTGCATAGTGTGATAAATGTAGTCACCTGCATCAGAGACAGTGTGGGTAGTGTGATAAATGTAGTCACCTGCCTCAGAGGCAGTGTGGGTAGTGTGATAAGATAAAGGTAATCACCTGCATCAAACACAGTGTGAGTAGTGTGATAAAGGTAGTCACCTGCATCAAAGACAGTGTGCATAGCGTGATAAATGTAGTCACCTGCATCAGAGACAGTGTGGGTAGTGTGATAAAGGTAGTCACCTGCATCAGGGACATTGTGGGTAGAGTGATAAAGGTAATCACATGCATGAAAAACAGTGTGGGTAGAGTGATAAATGTAATCACCTGTATCAGAGACAGTGTGGTTAGTGTGATAAGTGTAGTCACCTGCATCAGAGACAGTGTGGGTAGTGTGATAAAGGTAGTCACCCGCATCAGAGACAGTGTGGATAGTTTGATAAATGTAGTCACCTGCATCAGAGACAGTGTGGGTAGTGTGATAAATGTAGTCACCTGCATCAGAGAAAGTGTGGGTGCATCAGAGACAGTGTGGGTAGTGTGATAAATGTAGTCACCTGCATCAGAGACAGTGTGGGTACTGTGATAAATGTAGTCACCTGCACCAAAGACAGTGTGGGTAGTGTGATAAAGGTAATCTCCTGCACCAAAGACAGTGTAGGTAGTGTGATAAATGTAGTCACCTGCATCAGATACAGTGTGGGTAGTATGATAAATGTAGTCACCTGCATCAGAGACAGTGTGGGTACATCAGAGACATTGTGGGTAGAGTGATAAAGGTAATCACCTGCATCAGAGACAGTGTGGGTAGAGTAATAAAGGTAGTAGAGTAATAAAGGTAGTCACCTGCATCAAAGACTGTCTGGGTAGTGTGATAAATGTAGTCACCTGCATCAAAGACAGTGTGCATAGTGTGATAAATGTAGTCACCTGCATCAAAGATAGTGTGCGTAGTGTTTTAAATGTAGTCACCTGCATCAGAGACAGTGTGGGTAGAGTGACAAAGGTAGTCACCTGTTTCAAAGACAGTGTGGGAAGTGTGATAAAGGTAGTCACCTGCATTAAAGACAGTCTGGGTAGTGTGATAAATGTACTCACCTGCATCAGAGACAGTGTGGGTAGTGTGAAAATTTAGTCACCAGCATCAGAGACAGTGTGGGTGCATCAGAGACAGTGTGGGTAGTGTGATAAATGTAGTCACCTGCATCAGAGACAGTGTGGGTACTGTGATAAATGTAGTCACCTGCACCAAAGACAGTGTGGGTAGTGTGAAAAATGTAATCTCCTGCACCAAAGACAGTGTAGGTAGTGTGATAAATGTAGTCATCTGCATCAGATACAGTGTGGGTAGTGTGATAAATGCAGTCACCTGCATCAGAGATAGTGTGGGCACATCAGAGACAGTGTGGGTGGAGTAATAAATGTAGTAGAGTAATAAAGGTAGTCACCTGCATCAAAGACTGTCTGGGTAGTGTGATAAATGTAGTCACCTGCATCAAAGACAGTGTGCATAGTGTGATAAATGTAGTTACCTGCATCAGAGACAGTGTGGGTAGTGGGATAAATGTAGTCACCTGCATCAGAGACGGTGTGGGTAGTCTGATAAAGGTAGTCACCTGCATCAGAGGCAGTGTGGGTAGAGTGATAATGGTAATCACCTGCATCAGAGACAGTGTGGGTTGAGTGATAAAGGTAGTCACCTGTATCAAAGACAGTAGACAGTATGGGCAAAGTGATAAAGGTAGTCACCTGCAGCAAAGACAGTGTGGGTAGTGTGATAAAGGTAGTCACCTGTGTCAGAGAAAGTTTAGGTAGTGTAATAAATGTAGTCACCTGCATCAGAGACAGTGTGGGTAGTGTGATAAATGTAGTCACCTGCATCAAAGACAGTGTGCGTAGTGTTTTAAATGTAGTCACCTGCATCAGAGACAGTGTGGGTAGAGTGACAAGGGTAGTCACCTGTATCAAAGACAGTGTGGGCAGTGTGATAAAGATAGTTACCTGCATTAAAGACAGTCTGGGTAGTGTGATAAATGTACTCACCTGCATCAGAGACAGTGTGGGTTGAGTGATAAAGGTAGTCACCTGTATCAAAGATAGTGTGGGCAAAGTGATAAAGGTAGTCACCTGCAGCAAAGACAGTGTGGGTAGTGTGATAAAGGTAGTCACTTCTGTCAGAGAAAGTGTAGGTAGTGTAATAAATGTAGTCACCTGTATCAGAGACAGCGTGGGTAGTGTGATAAATGTAGTCACCTGCATCAAAGACAGTGTGCATAATGTTTTAAATGTAGTCACCTGCATCAGAGACAGTGTGGGTAGAGTGACAAAGGTAGTCACCTGTATCAAAGACAATGTGGGCAGTGTGATAAAGGTAGTCACTTGCATTAAAGACAGTCTGGGTAGTGTGATAAATGTACTCACCTGCATCAGAGACAGTGTGGGTAGTGTGATAAATGTTGTCACCTGCATCAGAGACAGTGTGGGTGCATCAGAGACAGTGTGGGTAGTGTGATAAATGTAGTCACCTGCATCAGAGACAGTGTGGGTACTGTGATAAATGTAGTCACCTGCACCAAAGACAGTGTGGGTAGTGTGATAAAGGTAATCTCCTGCACCAAAGACAGTGTAGGTAGTGTGATAAATGTAGTCACCTGCATCAGATACAGTGTGGGTAGTATGATAAATGTAGTCACCTGCATCAGAGACAGTGTGGGTACATCAGAGACATTGTGGGCAGAGTGATAAAGGTAATCACCTGCATCAGAGACAGTGTGGGTAGAGTAATAAAGGTAGTCACCTGCATCAAAGACTGTCTGGGTAGGGTGATAAATGTAGTCACCTGCATCAAAGACAGTGTGCATAGTGTGATAAATGTAGTCACCTGCATCAGAGACAGTGTGGGTAGTGTGATAAATGTAGTCACCTGCCTCAGAGGCAGTGTGGGTAGTGTGATAAGATAAAGGTAATCACCTGCATCAAACACAGTGTGAGTAGTGTGATAAAGGTAGTCACCTGCATCAAAGACAGTGTGCATAGTGTGATAAATGTAGTCACCTGCATCAGAGACAGTGTGGGTAGTGTGATAAAGGTAGTCACCTGCATCAGGGACATTGTGGGTAGAGTGATAAAGGTAATCACATGCATGAAAAACAGTGTGGGTAGAGTGATAAATGTAATCATCTGTATCAGAGACAGTGTGGTTAGTGTGATAAGTGTAGTCACCTGCATCAGAGACAGTGTGGGTAGTGTGATAAAGGTAGTCACCTGCATCAGAGACAGTGTGGATAGTTTGATAAATGTAGTCACCTGCATCAGAGGCAGTGTGGGTAGTGTGATAAATGTAATCTCCTGCACCAAAGACAGTGTAGGTAGTGTGATAAATGTAGTCACCTGCATCAGATACAGTGTGGGTAGTGTGATAAATGCAGTCACCTGCATCAGAGACAGTGTGGGTACATCAGAGACAGTGTGGGTGGAGTAATAAAGGTAGTCACCTGCATCAAAGACAGTCTGGGTAGTGTGATAAATGTAGTCACCTGCATCAAAAACAGTGTGCGTAGTGTGATAAATGTAGTCACCTGCATCAGAGACAGTGTGGGTAGTGGGATAAATGTAGTCACCTGCATCAGAGACAGTGTGGGTAGTGTGATAAAGGTAGTCACCTGCATCAGAGGCAGTGTGGGTAGAGTGATAATGGTAATCACCTGCATCAGAGACAGTGTGGGTTGAGTGATAAAGGTAGTCACCTGTATCAAAGACAGTGTGGGCAAAGTGATAAAGGTAGTCACCTGCAGCAAAGACAGTGTGGGTAGTGTGATAAAGGTAGTCACCTGTGTCAGAGAAAGTGTAGGTAGTGTAATAAATGTAGTCACCTGCATCAGAGACAGTGTGGGTAGTGTGATAAATGTAGTCACCTGCATCAAAGACAGTGTGCGTAGTGTTTTAAATGTAGTCACCTGCATCAGAGACAGTGTGGGTAGAGTGACAAAGGTAGTCACCTGTATCAAAGACAGTGTGGGCAGTGTGATAAAGGTAGTTACCTGCATTAAAGACAGTCTGGGTAGTGTGATAAATGTACTCACCTGCATCAGAGACAGTGTGGGTTGAGTGACAAAGGTAATCACCTGTATCAAAGACAGTGTGGGCAAAGTGATAAAGGTAGTCCCCTGCAGCAAAGACAGTGTGGGTAGTGTGATAAAGGTAGTCACGTCTGTCAGAGAAAGTGTAGGTAGTGTAATAAATGTAGTCACCTGCATCAGAGACAGCGTGGGTAGTGTGATAAATGTAGTCACCTGCATCAAAGACGGTGTGCGTAATGTTTTAAATGTAGTCACCTGCATCAGAGACAGTATGGGTAGAGTGACAAAGGTAGTCACCTGTATCAAAGACAATGTGGGCAGTGTGATAAAGGTAGTCACTTGCATTAAAGACAGTCTGGATAGTGTGATAAATGTACTCGCCTGCATCAGAGACAGTGTGGGTAGTGTGATAAATGTAGTCACCTGCATCAGAGACAGTGTGGGTGCATCAGAGACAGTGTGGGTAGTGTGATAAATGTAGTCACCTGCATCAGAGACAGTGTGGGTACTGTGATAAATGTAGTCACCTGCACCAAAGACAGTGTGGGTAGTGTGATAAAGGTAATCTCCTGCACCAAAGACAGTGTAGGTAGTGTGATAAATGTAGTCACCTGCATCAGATACAGTGTGGGTAGTATGATAAATGTAGTCACCTGCATCAGAGACAGTGTGGGTACATCAGAGACATTGTGGGCAGAGTGATAAAGGTAATCACCTGCATCAGAGACAGTGTGGGTAGAGTAATAAAGGTAGTAGAGTAATAAAGGTAGTCACCTGCATCAAAGACTGTCTGGGTAGTGTGATAAATGTAGTCACCTGCATCAAAGACAGTGTGCATAGTGTGATAAATGTAGTCACCTGCATCAGAGACAGTGTGGGTAGTGTGATAAATGTAGTCACCTGCCTCAGAGGCAGTGTGGGTAGTGTGATAAGATAAAGGTAATCACCTGCATCAAACACAGTGTGAGTAGTGTGATAAAGGTAGTCACCTGCATCAAAGACAGTGTGCATAGTGTGATAAATGTAGTCACCTGCATCAGAGACAGTGTGGGTAGTGTGATAAAGGTAGTCAACTGCATCAGGGACATTGTGGGTAGAGTGATAAAGGTAATCACATGCATGAAAAACAGTGTGGGTAGAGTGATAAATGTAATCACCTGTATCAGAGACAGTGTGGGTAGTGTGATAAGTGTAGTCACCTGCATCAGAGACAGTGTGGGTAGTGTGATAAAGGTAGTCACCTGCATCAGAGACAGTGTGGATAGTTTGATAATTGTAGTCACCTGCAAAAGAGGCAGTGTGGGTAGTGTGATAAATGTAGTCACCTGCATCAAAAACAGTGTGCGTAGTGTTTTAAATGTAGTCACCTGCATCAGAGACAGTGTGGGTAGAGAGACAAAGGTAATCATCTGCATCAGAGATAATGTGGGTGGAGTGATAAAGGTAGTCACCTGTATCAAAGACAGTGTGGGCAGTGTGATAAAGGTAGTCACCTGCATTAAAGACAGTCTGGGTAGAGTGATAAAGGTAGTCACCTGTGTCAGAGAAAGTGTGGGTAGTGTGATAAAGGTAATCACCTGCATCAGAGACAGTGTGGGTGCATCAGAGACTGTGTGGGTAGTTTGATAAAGGTAATCACCTGCATCAGAGACAGTGTGGGTAGTGTGATAAATGTAGTCACCTGCCTCAGAGACAGTCTGCGTAGTGTGATAAAAGTAGTCACCTGCATCAGAGACAGTGTGGGTGCATCAGAGACAGTGTGGGTACATCAGAGACAGTGTGGGTTGAGTGATAAAGGTAATCACCTGCATCACAGACAGTGTGGGTAGAGTGATAAAGGTAGTCACCTGCATCAAAGACAGTCTGGGTACTGTAATAAATGTAGTCACCTGCATCAAAGACAGTGTGCATAGTGTGTAAATGTAGTCACCTGCATCAGAGACAGTGTGGGCAGTGTGATAAAGGTAGTCACCTGCATCACAGACAGTGTGGGTGCATCAGAGACAGTGTGGGTAGAGTGATAATGGTAATCACCTGCATCAGAGACAGTGTGGGTTGAGTGATAAAGGTAGTCACCTGTATCACAGACAGTGTGGGCAAAGTAATAAAGGTAGTCACCTGCAGAAAAGACAGTGTGGATACTGTGATAAAGGTAGTCACCTGTGTCAGAGAAAGTGTGGGTAGTGTAATAAATGTAGTCACCTGCATCAGAGACAGTGTGGGTAGTGTGATAAAGGTAGTCACCTGCATCAGAGACAGTGCGGATGCATCACAGACAGTATGGGTAGAGTGAAAAAGGTAGTCACCTGCATCAGAGACAGTGTGGGTAGTGTGATAAAGGTAGTCACCTGCATCAGAGACAGTGTGGGTGCATCAGAGACCGTGTGTGTAGTTTGATAAAGGTAATCACCTGCATCAAAGACGGTGTGGGTAGTGTGACAAGTGTAGTCACCTGCATCAAAGACAGTGTGCGTAGTGTGATAAATGTAGTCACCTGCATCAGAGACAGTGTGGGTAGTGTGATTAATGTAGTCACCAGCCTCAGAGACAGTGTGCGTAGTGTGATAAAAGTAGTCACCTGCATCAGAGACAGTGTGGGTGCATCAGAGACAGTGTCGGTACATCAGAGACAGTGTGGGTTGTGTGATAAAGGTAATCACCTGCATCACAGACAGTGTGGGTAGAGTGATAAAGGTAGTCACCTGCATCAAAGACAGTGTGTGTAGTGTTTTAAATGTAGTCACCTGCATCAGAGACAGTGTGGGTAGTGTGATAAAGGTAGTCACCTGCATCACAGACAGTGTGGGTGCATCAGAGACAGTGTGGGTAGAGTTATAATGGTAATCACCTGCATCAGAGACAGTGTGGGTTGAGTGATAAAGGTAGTCACCTGTATCAAAGACAGTGTGGGCAAAGTGATAAAGGTAGTCACCTGCAGCAAAGACAGTGTGGGTAGTGTGATAAAGGTAGTCACCTCTGTCAGAGAAAGTGTAGGTAGTGTAATAAATGTAGTCACCTGTATCAGAGACAGTGTGGGTAGTGTGATAAATGTAGTCACCTGCATCAAAGATAGTGTGCGTAGTGTTTTAAATGTAGTCACCTGCATCAGAGACAGTGTGGGTAGAGTGACAAAGGTAGTCACCTGTATCAAAGACAGTGTGGGCAGTGTGATAAAGGTAGTCACCTGCATCAGAGACAGTGTGGGTAGTGTGATAAATGTAGTCACCTGCATCAGAGACAGTGTGGGTGCATCAGAGACAGTGTGGGTAGTGTGATAAATGTAGTCACCTGCATCAGAGACAGTGTGGGTACTGTGATAAATGTAGTCACCTGCACCAAAGACAGTGTGGGTAGTGTGATAAATGTAATCTCCTGCATCAGATACAGTGTGGGTAGTGTGATAAATGCAGTCAACTGCATCAGAGACAGTGTGGGTACATCAGAGACAGTGTGGGTGGAGTAATAAAGGTAGTCACCTGCATCAAAGACAGTCTGGGTAGTGTGATAAATGTAGTCACCTGCATCAAAAACAGTGTGCGTAGTGTGATAAATGTAGTCACCTGCATCAGAGACAGTGTGGGTAGTGGGATAAATGTAGTCACCTGCATCAGAGACAGTGTGGGTAGTGTGATAAAGGTAGTCACCTGCATCAGAGGCAGTGTGGGTTGAGTGATAAAGGTAGTCACCTGTATCAAAGACAGTGTGGGCAAAGTGATAAAGGTAGTCACCTGCAGCAAAGACAGTATGGGTAGTGTGATAAAGGTAGTCACTTCTGTCAGAGAAAGTGTAGGTAGTGTAATAAATGTAGTCACCTGCATCAGAGACAGCATGGGTAGTGTGATAAGTCTAGTCACCTGCATCAAAGACAGTGTGCGTAATGTTTTAAATGTAGTCACCTGCATCAGAGACAGTGTGGGTAGAGTGACAAAGGTAGTCACCTGTATCAAAGACAATGTGGGCAGTGTGATAAAGGTAGTCACTTGCATTAAAGACAGTCTGGGTAGTGTGATAAATGTACTCACCTGCATCAGAGACAGTGTGGGTAGTGTGATAAATGTAGTCACCTGCATCAGAGACAGTGTGGGTGCATCAGAGACAGTGTGGGTAGTGTGATAAATGTAGTCACCTGCATCAGAGACAGTGTGGGTACTGTGATAAATGTAGTCACCTGCACCAAAGACAGTGTGCATAGTGTGATAAATGTAGTCACCTGCATCACAGACAGTGTGGGTAGTGTGATAAAGGTAGTCACCTGCATCAGGGACATTGTGGGTAGAGTGATAAAGGTAATCACATGCATGAAAAACAGTGTGGGTAGAGTGATAAATGTAATCACCTGTATCAGAGACAGTGTGGGTAGTGTGATAAAGGTAATCACCTGCATCAGAGACAGTGTGGGTAGAGTAATAAAGGTAGTAGAGGAATAAAGGTAGTCACCTGCATCAAAGACTGTCTGGGTAGTGTGATAAATGTAGTCACCTGCATCAAAGACAGTGTGCATAGTGTGATAAATGTAGTCACCTGCATCAGAGACAGTGTGGGTAGTGTGATAAATGTAGTCACCTGCCTCAGAGGCAGTGTGGGTAGTGTGATAAATAAAGGTAATCACCTGTATCAAACACAGTGTGAGTAGTGTGATAAAGGTAGTCACCTGCCTCAGAGGCAGTGTGGGTAGTGTGATAAGATAAAGGTAATCACCTGCATCAAACACAGTGTGAGTAGTGTGATAAAGGTAGTTACCTGCATCAAAGACAGTGTGCATAGTGTGATAAATGTAGTCACCTGCATCACAGACAGTGTGGGTAGTGTGATAAAGGTAGTCACCTGCATCAGGGACATTGTGGGTAGAGTGATAAAGGTAATCACATGCATGAAAAACAGTGTGGGTAGAGTGATAAATGTAATCACCTGTATCAGAGACAGTGTGGGTAGTGTGATAAGTGTAGTCATCTGCATCAGAGACAGTGTGGGTAGTGTGATAAAGGTAGTCACCTGCATCAGAGACAGTGTGGATAGTTTGATAAATGTAGTCACCTGCATCAGAGGCAGTGTGGGTAGTGTGATAAATGTAGTCACCTGCATCAAAGACAGTGTGCGTAGTGTTTTAAATGTAGTCACCTGCATCAGAGACAGTGTGGGAAGAGTGACAAAGGTAATCATCTGCATCAGAGATAGTGTGGGTGGAGTGATAAAGGTAGTCACCTGTATCAAAGACAGTGTGGGCAGTGTGATAAAGGTAGTCACCTGCATTAAAGACAGTCTGGGTAGAGTGATAAAGGTAGTCACCTGTGTCAGAGAAAGTGTGGGTAGTGTGATAAAGGTAATCACCTGCATCAGAGACAGTGTGGGTGCATCAGAGACCATGTGGGTAGTTTGATAAAGGTAATCACCTGCATCAGAGACAGTGTGGGTAGTGTGATAAATGTAGTCACCTGCCTCAGAGACAGTCTGCGTAGTGTGATAAAAGTAGTCACCTGCATCAGAGACAGTGTGGGTGCATCAGAGACAGTGCGGGTACATCAGAGACAGTGTGGGTTGAGTGATAAAGGTAATCTCCTGCATCACAGACAGTGTGGGTAGAGTGATAAAGGTAGTCACCTGCATCAAAGACAGTCTGGGTACTGTAATAAATGTAGTCACCTGCATCAAAGACAGTGTGCATAGTGTTTTAAATGTAGTCACCTGCATCAGAGACAGTGTGGGTAGTGTGATAAAGGTAGTCACCTGCATCACAGACAGTGTGGGTGCATCAGAGACAGTGTGGGTAGAGTGATAATGGTAATCACCTGCATCAGAGACAGTGTTGGTAGTGTGATAAAGGTAGTCACCTGCATCACAGACAGTGTGGGTTGAGTGATAAAGGTAATCACCTGCATCAGAGACAGTGTAGGTTGAGTGATAAAGGCAGTCACCTGTATCAAAGACAGTGTGGGCAAAGTGATAAAGGTAGTCACCTGCAGAAAAGACAGTGTGGGTAGTGTGATAAAGGTAGTCACCTGTGTCAGAGAAAGTGTGGGTAGTGTAATAAATGTAGTCACCTGCATCAAAGACAGTGTGCATAGTGTTTTAAATGTAGTCACCTGCATCAGAGACAGTGTGGGTAGAGTGACAAAGGTAGTCACCTGTATCAAAGACAGTGTGGGTAGTGTGATAAATGTAGTCCCCTGCATCAGAGACAGTCTGGGTGCATCAGAGACAGTCTGGGTAGTGTGATAAATGTAGTCACCTGCATCAGAGACAGTGTGGGTACTGTGATAAATGTAGTCACCTGCACCAAAGACAGTGTGGGTACATCAGAGACAGTGTGGGTAGAGTGATAAAGGTAATCACCTGCATCAGAGACAGTGTGGGTAGAGTAATAAAGGTAGTCACCTGCATCAAAGACAGTGTGCGTAGTGTGATAAATGTAGTAACCTGCATCAGAGACAGTGTGGGTAGTGTGATAAATGTAGTCACCTGCCTCAGAGGCAGTGTGGGTAGTGTGATAAAGGTAGTAACCTGCATCACAGACAGTGTGTATGCATTAGAAACAGTATGGGTAGAGTGATAAAGGTAGTCGCCTGCATCAGAGACAGTGTGGGTAGTGTGATAAAGGTAGTCACCTGCATCAAAAACAGTGTGAGCTGTGTGACACAGGTAGTCACCTGCATCACAGACAGTGTGTATGCATCAGAGACAGTATGGATAGAGTGATAAAGGTAGTCACCTGCATCAGAGACAGTGTGGGTAGTGCAATAAAGGTAGTCACCTGCATCAGAGACAGTGTGGGTAGTGTAATAAATGTAGTCACCTGCACCAAAGACAGTGTGGGTAGTGTGATAAAGGTAGTCACCTGCATCATAGACAGTGTGGGTAGTGTGATAAAGGTAGTCACCTGCATCAGAGACAGTGTGGGTAGTGTAATAAATGTAGTCACCTGCACCAAAGACAGTGTGCATAGTGTGATAAAGGTAATCACCTGCATCAAAAACAGTATGAGTAGTGTGATAAAGGTAGTCACCTGCATCAGAGACAGTATGGGTAGAGTGATAAAGATAGTCACCTGCATCAGAGACAGTGTGGGTAGTGTAATAAAGGTAGTCACCTGCATCAGGGACAGTGTGGGTAGTGTGAGAAATGTAGTCACCTGCATCAGAGACAGTGTGTGTAGGGTGATAAATGTAGTCACCTGCATCATAGACAGTGTGGGCACATCAGAGACAGTGTGGGTAGTGTGATAAAGGTAATCACCTGCATCTAAGACAGTGTGGGTAGTGTGACAAAGGTAGTCACCTGCATCAGAAACAGTGTGGGTGCATCAGAGACAGTCTGGGTAGTGTGATAAATGTGGTGTCCTGCATCAGCGACAGTGTGGGTAGTGTGATCAAGGTAGTCACCTGCATCAGGGACAGTGTGGGTAGTGTGATAAAGGTAGTCACCTGCATCAAAGACAGTGTAGGTAGTGTGATAAAGGTAGTCACCTGCATCAGAGACAGTGTGGGTAGTGTGATAAATGTAGTCATCTGCATCAGAGACATTGTGTGTAGTGTGATAAACGTAGTCACCTGCATCAGAGACAGTGTGGATGCATCAGAGACAGTATGGGTAGAGTGATAAAGGTAGTCACCTGCATCAGAGACAGTGTGGATAGTGTGATAAAGGTACTTACCTGCATCAGAGACAGTGTGGGTAGTGTGATAAATGTAGTCACCTGCATCAGAGACAGTGTGGGTAGTGTGATAAATATAGACACCTGCATCATAGACAGTGGGGGTGCATCAGAGAGAGAGTGTGGGTAGTGTGATAAAGGTAATCACCTGCATCAAAGACAGTGTGGGTAGTGTGATAAATGTAGTCACCTGCATCAGAGACAGTGTGGGTAGTGTGATAAAGGTAGTCACCTGCATCAGAGACAGTGTGGGTAGTGTAATAAATGTAGTCACCTGCACCAAAGACAGTGTGGGTAGTGTGAGAAAGGTAGTCACCTGCATCATAGACAGTGTGGGTAGTGTGATAAAGGTAGTCACCTGCATCAGAGACAGTGTGGGTAGTGTAATAAATGTAGTCACCTGCACCAAAGACAGTGTGCATAGTGTGATAAAGGTAATCACCTGCATCAAAAACAGTATTAGTAGTGTGATAAAGGTAGTCACCTGCATCAGAGACAGTATGGGTAGAGTGATAAAGATAGTCACCTGCATCAGAGACAGTGTGGGTAGTGCAATAAAGGTAGTCACCTGCATCAGAGACAGTGTGGGTAGTGTAATAAATGTAGTCACCTGCACCAAAGACAGTGTGGGTAGTGTGATACAGGTAGACACCTGCCTCACAGACAGTGTGGGTAGTGTGATAAAGGTAGTCACCTGCATCAGAGACAGTGTGGGTAGTGTAATAAATGTAGTCACCTGCACCAAAGACAGTGTGCATAGTGTGATAAAGGTAATCACCTGCATCAAAAACAGTGTGAGTAGTGTGATAAAGGTAGTCACCTGCATCAGAGACCGTGTGGGTAGAGTGATAAAGGTAATCACATGCATCAGAGACAGTGTGGGTAGTGTAATAAAGGTAGTCACCTGCATCAGGGACAGTGTGGGTAGTGTGAGAAATGTAGTCACCTGCATCAGAGACAGTGTGTGTAGGGTGATAAATGTAGTCACCTGCATCATAGACAGTGTGGGCACATCAGAGACAGTGTGGGTAGTGTGATAAAGGTAATCACCTGCATCTAAGACAGTGTGGGTAGTGTGACAAAGGTAGTCAGCTGCATCAGAAACAGTGTGGGTGCATCAGAGACAGTCTGGGTAGTGTGATAAATGTGGTGACCTGCATCAGCGACAGTGTGGGTAGTGTGATCAAGGTAGTCACCTGCATCAGGGACAGTGTGGGTAGTGTGATAAAGGTAGTCACCTGCATCAAAGACAGTGTAGGTAGTGTGATAAAGGTAGTCACCTGCATCAGAGACAGTGTGGGTAGTGTGATAAATGTAGTCATCTGCATCAGAGACATTGCGTGTAGTGTGATAAACGTAGTCACCTGCAACAGAGACAGTGTGGATGCATCAGAGACAGTATGGGTAGAGTGATAAAGGTAGTCACCTGCATCAGAGACAGTGTGGATAGTGTGATAAAGGTACTTACCTGCATCAGAGACAGTGTGGGTAGTGTGATAAATGTAGTCACCTGCATCAGAGACAGTGTGGGTAGTGTGATAAATATAAACACCTGCATCAGAGACAGTGTGGGTAGTGTGATAAATATAGACACCTGCATCATAGACAGTGGGGGTGCATCAGAGAGAGAGTGTGGGTAGTGTGATAAAGGTAATCACCTGCATCAAAGACAGTGTGGGTAGTGTGATAAAGGTAGTCACCTGCATCAGAGACAGTGTGGATAGTGTGATAAAGGTACTTACCTGCATCAGAGACAGTGTGGGTAGTGTGATAAATGTAGTCACCTGCATCAGAGACAGTGTGGGTAGTGTGATAAATATAAACACCTGCATCAGAGACAGTGTGGGTAGTGTGATAAATATAGACACCTGCATCATAGACAGTGGGGGTGCATCAGAGAGAGAGTGTGGGTAGTGTGATAAAGGTAGTCACCTGCATTAGAGACAGCGTGGGTACATCAGAGACAGTGTGGGGAGAGTGATAAATGTAGTCACTTGCATCACAGACAGTGTGGGTAGTGTGATAAAGGTAGTCACCTGCATCAGAGACAGTGTGGGTGCATCAGAGACAGTGTGGGTAGTGTGATAAATGTAGTCACATGCATCATAGACAGTGTGGGTAGTGTGATAAAGGCAGTCACCTGCATCAAAGACTGTGGGTAATGTGATAAGGAAAAAGGACATTTGTTACCACTTGTATTGCTTTTGTTCTACTTTTGGAAAGGCTAGTTTAAGATAGTTAGTATATTGCAAGATATGAATTAAATGTATTCCTAAATATGTTCTTTGCATCTATAAGTGTGGCAAGAATTTAAATTTAAAGCTATGTTCAAATTACAATGAATTATCAACCCCTGCTTCTACTTCTACTAGCATTTCATTTACTTGTAGCAATTTGAATGTGCATAATGTGAAAATCAATTGGGTTATGCATTTCTCTAACCAATGCTTGAATTGTGATTTATATTTATTTATTTATTGACATTTGTTAACCCGGATCGTCCATCTGGGATTTTGTCCCATTTTCAGTGGAGGCCCGAGGAGAAAAGCTCTAGAAAATACAATATATAATACAGTACAAGAAAAACAAGTATTACAAACAATAACAGCAAGCAATAGAAATAAACAACTACATGTGAAGATTATAATTAAAAGAGAAAATAAATTAAAAAAAATATATATATATATTTATATATATATATATATTTTTTTTTTTGAATAAATTAAATTCTTTGATGTTATGTGGTCCAATCTCGCCTACATTCTTACTCACAGGTTCGGAGCCGAACATCGGCTCCGACTCGGCCAACTTATATTTTTCTAGCACAAAGTCTCTAATTGGCTGAGCTAACCTGGGATCCCATGTTGCACTGCTCCACAACCCCAGATCTCGTTTGCTGCTCATGGAGCTAGGACGTGGTCTCGCTGGGCTGTGGCTAAGTAGATTTAAAACTTCTTTCTCTAGTGAAAAGTTGTTCTTTTTCTTCACAAAAGCTATTTTAATAGCTATTTTGCTTGATATTAACATTTTTTTTGTGGTGTGAGTGTTTGTTTGTGGTATCCCTCCGTTCCTACGTGCTAGGCCCGTTTAAGTTAGAGGACCTAGTCCTCCCTCCGTTATTGTGGTTTGTCTGAGGTAAATGTTTGTCCTTTGCTACAGTGTGTGTCTTGTTGTTAGCTCAGAATCATTTAACTTAGAGATTCTGTCTTTTGGTTGTTACTGGTAGTTTCCCACCTTATCCGTTGTGGCCGTTATGTCTAAGGATCAAAAAGAACACAAACCCTCTGGGTTTAAGAAGTGTTCTAAATGTAGCTACAAGATGTTCATAACAGATGGACATGCTGTTTGTGTATACTGCTTGGGGGCTATACATTTACAAGAGTCTTGTAGTTTTAGTCACGCTTTTAGCCCCAGGGTTCTACAGGAGAGAAAAAATAAACTTATACTGAAAGGCCTTCTTAAGCCTTCCTTTGAGGAGTCCTTGGACTCTTCCTCTGATTCACAGTCTAAAACCAAGACTTCTAAAGCCAAGAAAAGATCTCCGGCTCTATCGGTTACATCGGAGCCTCTGGAGAAGACTACCAAATTGGACTCAACCTCTTCAGCTCCCTTGTCCTCGGGGCCACAGGAGGTAGCTGTGATTCTCAAATCTGCCTCGGCTCCGATCCTGTTAGAGCCCATTCAGAGCCGATCTCCTAGTGTTAGACAAGGATCCCCAGATAGGAGATCACAATCACCTTCTCTCTCCTCCAAATCCTCCAGACTCTCTGATTTGGATGTGGATAGGGTGGTCCAGAGGCTCCTTCAGTCACCGGTTTTGGCTAAATTATTTTCGGCTCCGACCCAGTCAGTTCCGGAGCCAGTCCCGATGAGTGTGTCCATTTTTCCTCCTCCATGCACCTCCTTGTCTTTGCAGCTGGAGTGTTCAGCTCCGGGTGATGTTTTGCCGGCTCTGATACATCTTAAGGCCTTATCGGTGCCGATGTCGGTTCCTACCATGTCAGCTCCGTCCTCTGGTTTCAGAAGCCAGGTGTCCTCCGTCTGGCCCGAGGGGGATACTTCGGGACTTCTGTCGGTCCCGAGTCTCCCTCTCAGTGCTTCGGCTCAGGGAGCCTCGGTTCCGATCTTGGCCTCGGAGGTGGGTCGATCCTCGGATTCGGGGGGACCCGCCTTCGAGGCCATGAGGAGCACACTGGCCAGATCCTCAGTCACATCACCTGGATTGGTGATTCCATCCCCCTCCATGCCGGCGAGAGCCTCTGATGTCCCTCTTTCGGTTGACGGCAGAGCCCCAAGGTCTGGGTTACCCCCATGAGCAGTCCCCAACTTTCTGAGGGCCCCTCAGAGTCTGTCCCTGAGGAGCCCCCAAGGAAGAAATTGTGCAAGAGGAAGCACATACACTCCCAGGATGAGTCCCTCACCTCTGATACTGACCTTGAAGAGTCAGAGGGGTCGCCCAAGTCATCCTCGATGACATCTCTTTCTCCGACATCCTGGAAATTTTGAGGCAGAGAGGCGACTGGTCATCCAAAACCCCCTCTGAGGAGGAGTTGGTATTCCTCAAGGCCTTTGGGGCTCAACCCTCTGCCTCCTGGGTGTCTCCACCCTTCGATGAGCTCCTGGATTTGATCTGTCGAAGGGCGTGGGAGACTCCTGACTCAGTGGAACCAGTGCCGAGACATCCTAATAAGTTTCTGTCAGCTCTCCCTGGGAAGGAGTTCCTGTCCAAAGGGGTTTCTGTGGATGCCATGGTGGTGGCAGTGGCCACTCGGCAGGAAGTAGCCGAGTCTTCTTCCTCTGTCCATCCTCCTAACAAGGAGTCCAGGAGTATGGATTGGTAAGGGAAGCGTACCCTCTCTTCAGCGACCTTCACACTTCGGTCTCTGAACTATCTATGGCACTTTACTCAGCTCCAGAGAGATCTCCTTAAAGAGTTGGGAGATACTCTAACAGGTAACATACGTGAGGCATTAAAACAGACTATTAATGCCCAGTTATCTACTCTTGGATCAATTGTCAACTCGTCCATGAGGCTAATATCTCATGCAGCCGAAGGGGTGAGCAGGGCAGCTAGCTCAGATGTAGCCCTTAGGAGGCAAGCCTGGATGCACCTGTGTCATTTCGCGGAGGCCTTCAAGTCTTCCTTCACTGACGCCCCTATTGCTGGGTCCTCACTTTTTGGGACCAAAGTGAAAGACCCTCACCAGATGTGAGCAAGAGGGAAAGACCCTGTCTGCTGTAGGGGTCTGCTGTAGGGGTCTGTTTTTTCCTCCCATCTAGGCCTTACCCCAAGACTCAGAGGGGAGGAAAAATGTGGTTCAAAAAGTCTCAGAAGTCTTTCCCTGGTGGTCAAGGTGAGTCCCCCTCCAGAGGCAGAGGAGGGGGTGGCTATTCTGGGAGATGCTGCCCTAGGGGCAGAGGAGGCCCTCGCAATTCAGGAGACCGTGATTCCTTTTGCGGGCCTTCCTATCATCGTCCCTGATGTATTGCCCGACTGCGCTATTCTGGAGCCAGTCAGGGGCCGCATTTCGTTGTACCGGAAGCCTGGGCAAGTATCACTCAGGATCGATGGGTGCTTCATATAGTTACCGGATGTTATTCCATCCCATTATTGTCAAACCCTCCACCACCCAAGAGAATCCCAGACATTCCACCCAGTCAAAGGGATCTCGCAACACTAGAAATTTCAAAGTTGCTGGAAAAAGGAGTCATCCAACCTGATCCCTCAGACCAGATCAGATTAGGGACTTACTCAAGACTCTTTTTGGTGCCGAAAAAACAGAGGACATGAGACCCATCTTGGATCTCAGCCGACTGAACCGCTACGTTCTGAAGTCCAAGTTCCAAATGGTCACCCTTTAATCTATTTTTCCGTTACTGGGAAAAGAAGTATGGATGTGCTCCATCGATCTCAAGGATGCTTACTGCCATATCAAAATGGACAGGGCATCCAGGAGTCACTTACGCTTCCGGCTGGGAGCCAGTTATTTCCGGTTTCGTACCCTGCCCTTTGGCCTCACCACAGCCCCCAGGGTGTTCACCAAGTGTTTGGCAGTGGTGACAGCTCACCTAAGACGTCAAGGATTCCAAGTGTTTCCATACCTGGATGACTGGCTCCTCACTGCCCCCACCAGGCATCTTCTCATTCAGGCCAGGGAAAAGACCATTGCCCTTTGTCATCAACTAGGGATTACCTTGAACTGGGGAAAGTCTGCTTTGCTGCCCTCACAGCGTATCACATTTATAGGTGCAGAGGTAGACACCGTTCACATGCGGGCGTTCCTGCCACAAGAAAGGATAGAGGTGTCACAGGGTCAGGTTCGCGTGTTGCTGCCTCTCAAGAAGGTTCAGGCCGGATGGGTCCTACAGCTCCTGGGATCCATGGCAGCCACCATTATGTTAGTGCCCCTGGCCACGTTACACATGAGGCTTCTGCAGTGGCTTCTCTCGGCCCAGTGGTCCTTTCAGAAACTTCCCCTGTCCCATCTGATCCTACTCACCGATCGGTGCAAACAGGACCTCTGCTGGTGGATGAGTCCCACCAACTTGAACAAAGGGAATCCATTTATTCCTATGACTCTGGTTGCCACGGTGACCATGGACACCTCCCAGACAGTGCAGGGGGGGGCATTATCTGGGCAGGATGGTCCAAGGCACCTGGCAGGATCACGAGGTACATTTGCACATCAATGTTCTAGAGATGAGAGTGGTGTTACTGGTGATGCAAGCACTGCAGAGCTCTCTTCCCCTAGGAACGATTGCAATTCACTCAGATAACATGTCTGTTGTGTGGTACCGGAACAAGCAGGGGGGAACCAGGTCTTACCCCCTTTGCAGAGAGGCCATGCGAGTGTGGCAGTGGGCAGTGTCTTCCCAACGGTTCCTAGTGGCAATGCACATTCCGGGGAAGGCCAATGTGATAGCAGACAGGCTGAGCAGAGCTATTCTAATGCCATATGAGTGGTCCCTCAACCGCCGAGTTGCGGAGCAGATTTTCAACAGGTGGGGTTAGCCTTGCTGCAACCTTTTCACCAATCCCCACAATACCAAGTGCAGCAACTACTTCACTCTGATCCCCCCACAGGGGGAGTCACCCAGGGATGCTCTAGTCCACGATTGGCCTCCCGGTCTGCTCTGTGCTTTCCCTCCATTTACTCTGCTGCCAAGAGTGATCCAGAAAGCCATTTCCTTGGGAAGCAAGATGATTCTTATTGCCCCACACTGACCTTGCCAAGTCTAGTTCTCCTTTCTTCATCAGTATGCAGTGGACAGTCCTTGGACTCTGAATCCAGCACCAGACCTACTGACACATGTCGGGACAGTCTCATCCCTCCCTGAGGACCCTCAGGTTGACAGCCTGGCTACTCCACTTCCATCTTTAGTCAGACTTCATCGTTTTTCATCTGAGGTAGTACACATTTTATCTTCTTCTCATAAATCTTCTACCAGGAATATTTACTCCAGCAAGTGGAAAAGATTTTCAATTTGGGCTCAGGCCAAGGGACTGGATGATCCTTTCACAGCCCCCATCCTGGCTGTCTTAGATTTTTTATTCACTCTCTTTCAGCAGGGTCCTACTCCTGCCACCATTAAGGTGCAGCTGGCCGCTATCTCCAATTTTCATACCTCTTACGAACCTTCTCTCATGGCACATAAGCTATGTAAGGCCTTTTTGAGGGGCACCTTGTTTCTTCGGCCTCCAGTGTCAGAACCCATCATGCCATGAGATTTAAATTTTGTGTTACAGGCCCTGACATCATCTCCTTTCGAGCCAGCTGCCACCTGTGATTTAAAATTTCTGTCTTGGAAAACTGCATTTTTAATAGCGATCACATCAGCCAGACGGGTGTTGGAGATTCAAGTTTTGTCCATCAAATCCCTGTATTTAATATTTCATAAGGACAGAGTTTCCTTGAGACCTAATTCTTCCTTCCTTCCGAAGGTAACGTCTGCCATTAACCTCAATCAGTCCATTGAGCTGCCGGTTTTCTTTCCTCAATTTTCCAACAAGGCAGAGTTTAAGTTTCATCAATTGGACGTACACAGGCAGCTTCGCTTTTACTTACACAGGACTAAACCACTTCGTAAGTCTGATCAACTCTTTGTGTCCTTCTCAGAAAATAGAACAGGTTTCCCTGTTTCTAAGATTACAATTTCCAGATGGATTTCTGACTGCATCTCCTACGCTTACTCGTCGGCAGGCAGAGAGTTACCATTCCCTGTCAAGGCTCACTCCACCAGAGCTGTTTCCGCTTCAGTAGCTTATCACTCCAGACTATCCTTGGATGAAATTTGTGCTGCGGCCACGTGGGCTTCTCCCCACACCTTCATTACTCATTACAAATTAGACATGGCTTCTAGGGGCTGGGCTTCCTTTGGTTCCACTGTTCTCAGGAGCATCTTCCTTTGAGCCTCCCAGGATAGAGGTGCTAGGGACGCTGTCCCGTAAGTAAGAATGTAGTTGAGTTTGGACCACATAACATCTACAAGTTATGTACTCACCATAACGCTTGATGTATGTGGTCCATCTTGCCTCACATTCTTACATTCCCTCCCACCTTCCCCCCTCCTGGAGGATTTGGAGGCGACATTTGTTTCAGGACCTTTCAGTATTGGTTATTTTTTCTTTGCTGCCCTGGTTAGTGTCCTACTCTTTTGACTGTGATTGTGCATGAGGTGTGACTATGAGCTGCTGCAAACTAGATATGGGGTTGTAGAGTGGTGCAACATGGGATACCAGGTTAGCCCAGCCAATTAGAGACTTTGTGCTAGAAAAATATAAGTTGGCCGAGTCGGCTCCGAACCCGTGAGTAAGAATGTGAGGCAAGATGGACCACATACATCAAGCGTTATGGTGAGTACATAACTTGTAGTTACCGAACAATGGGGGGAGAGTCAAGAGTGTCAGTAGGAACTACTGAGAGTGATGTGAGTGTGGGGGGAGGGGAGAGCTAAGTAGGGTCATAGCAGGGACAGGTTCTGGAGTTGAATAAATGTGTCTTCAGTTCTTTTTTAAATTGTGGAGTGTGAGAGATAGAGCGTATATCCAGGGGAAGTTTATTCCAAGCTTGGCCCACAGAGTGTTTGTAGAGTTGCTTACCTACAGACCTATTAGGGTGGTAGATATCGAGCAATTGCTGATTTGAGGTGCGGAGAGATTGAGAAGGGGTATAGATAGAAACAAGGAGAGAGAGAAATGGACAGCAGGAGGGTTTAAAGAGCATAGAGTGCAGCATGTGAAATTGGTAGAGATGTAGTAGTTGTTGGAGCTCCAGCCACTGTAGAGACTTTTAGGCTACAGTGGTGTGTGTTGTTTGGAGAGTTAGTGATGAATCTGGTGATTTTGTGGTAGGTTTGTTGAAGTTTGTTCAGGGTAGTAGTTTGAATATTTGTGAGAACTGGGGCGGCATAGAGGAGAGAGGGGAGGAGAAGTGCTTGTCCAAGGGTGAGTCTAGCCTCAGAAGTGAGGTATTTTCTGTTCAGATAAAGGAGACCTAGTTTCTGATGGGTGCTGGTAAATTAGATAAGCAAAGACAAAACTGAAAGTAAGAATCATGAAACATATGAGGGATTCCAAAAACAAGAATGAAAATAATCCCATGGCAGACACTGTTCTGACTGCCATGACAGGCCAGAAAATTATTTGTGTATTGTATTGGCTAAACGTATTTTACTTAGAGGAGGATATTTGCAAGCAGCTTTGTTTACATTAGAAACTAAAATGATTGTATGATATAACACATTAATTCTAGAAGGAGTAAATCAAAATATTAATATAGCAAGAGATATATAATTTAATACAACAAATTTCATTTGTGCATATAGGTGAGTATGGAAATTATTTAAGAATATATACATATAGCATATTCAAATGCTTGTGTTTTGTTCAACTTTTAAATTATCCATCCATCCATCCTCACCCCCTTTTCCCATTTTTGCACATGGGGTTGTGGTGTCACTTCAACAGCGACAATCATCTAGAGCCAAGGTTTATACTGTTAGGTGGCTAGCCCTGCAGTGGTAGTTTATCCATACCACACACACTCGCAAACACACTCACACCTAGGGTCAATTTAGAGTGTCCAATTGACCTGCTGCATGTCTTTGGAATGTAGGAGGAAGCCGGAGCACTTATTTATATATGTAATAACTATGTAATTGATGTCATACTCCAATAAATGGCATATGATTGTGTGCAAATACTAGATCCACTGCAGGTGAACAGTCAAGTTATCAGATTGCAAAGAATTAGCAAACTTTGCATTCAGTACTCTTTAGAAGTCTATTTTGTTCTACATAGAAGAGATTTCCTCCAGATTCTCTGCAATAGTCATTGATTTTTTCATACAGAAGACAAAGGAATCTGTTCCCCTTCACTTCATTAGCTAGTGTTGTAATAGTCAAGCTGAGATGGAATGCTGGTCTGAGGCTTCCCCTAAAGTTCAGTTATTAACTGTTAACTGCTCTAAGGAGTTTCAACTACCCACGTCTTTCCATTGCACTCACCATCAGTTAAAAGAAGGGCTCACAAAAAAAAAAAAAGGCTGAAAACATGAGAGAAGAGCAAATTTCAAATATTCACTTTTCTCCTTAAAACTTCTTTTGGGGGGGGGGTAAATGAAACCCCCCAGACTTACATATACTAAACTTTGAGATCACCATCTTGGAAAAAAGGGAATATTCTGAGAAATTACATTTCAGACATGGTATATATAAGGTCGATCTTTTGGCCATTCAGTCATTCTGTATTTTGAGACACTGTAGCTGATGGCTACATTTCAAATGATTACCTAACAGGCACTAATTACTCAAGACGTCTAGTTGCATTTGTTACTCATATGTTAATATATACACAATACACCCTTTATTTAGATCAGTTCTTAGCAACTTACCCACATCTCTATGTTCATCCTCAAGGTGACTAGGTGAACATTGAAAAATTACCGCAACTGAAAACTGGGTGTCTTAAATTTAGCTGCAGTTTAGTAATACGTTTTACCTTCTTCAGTAATGCATGCCACATTTATTTCAACTTCTTCAGTAGCACACTTGCTTTACCAAGAAGAAAGCCCCAAAGTGCTTCACAGCCACTCCAGGTCTAAATTCCATCCTTTTTAACATGAAAGCTGATTGGCTTACAAAAGTCAAGTGATCTAAGCACAGGAGAAAGAACACTTACCAGCAAAGGCAAGCTGCATGTACAGCACTCTAAAGCACAAATCGACTCAGTGTTATATTCTATAGTCTAAATCTCACTGGAAGGAAAAACAATAATAACTGGAGTCATGCCACTAATACATGAACCACCGTCCCAGACCTAGTTGTATTTGATGCTTATTCCATTTACTCTGAATATTTTCTATCCAGTCAGAATTTACAGGGGCAATCAAACCTTGAGTGAGTCCTCCTACTTCAGTGCTTTCATTTTTAACCGTTCTCATCTTGGCACATGTAAAAGCCTGTAGTATCTGCTGATTTTCTATAACTCACTGATTTGGTTTCTTGTAGGTCTACACTGTTTACTGTGATGTTTATCATACCCTCAAGCAGATGCAATTACTTCCCAGAGTTTATAAAAGACTTTGCACCATTTTTTTAAGAATAACTTTAGATACGCAATGTACAGCAGCTTAAACCTGATTCTTTGCAGTCTACTTTCTCTCATTTCAGGAAAGAAAGGAGCCCCTTTCAGCTTATTATTGTGGAGGTGTCATTCTGTACAAAGACTCTACACTGCTTGGCTACAGATCATTTTAAGGAGATGTTCCAGCTTGGGACTTCTTTGTCTAACTGCCTGGTCCTAGATAAAATCTCTGTGGGTTCACTCAATGTGTCTCTCACTCTCTGGATGACTTAACCAATCAACTAAATTTTGCTTTGTAGATAGATTGCAATTTTACACCTCCATCCTCTCAGCCTCCCACCCCAATCCTGTTTTTTTCCAATCTCTTATCTTCTAAATCTACTACTTTGTCCATAAATACTTTGAATTTGATTACTGAATTCATTACTGTTTCTTTAAGCAGTTAATTATTTTACTATAGCTCCCGTATAGTAATTAATTATTCATTCTTTAACCAGTGAATTCTCTTGGTGGTCAATCATAGCATCTGAATGCTTGAAATGGCATAATCCGCCTCAGTTTGCTTGATCACAAACATTGCCATGAAGTTTATTAGTTTAGAAATGACTTGTTGGAACATAATAAAGGTCCTTCTTTTCTAAAACTGAAAAGTGGCTGACCATCCCCACATTGTAATCCATAGATCCATAGCAGGAAATGTATTGTCTTTTCAGGCTGAAGACTCCTATAATGCAATGCTGATAATTGAATCAATGACTACAGTGGCTTTCCATGAACAAGAGGTCTTCTGTTTAGTTTTCCCACTGTTTTTAGTGGCACAGTCAGACATATATAGACTGCTTTAAATTCCCAGCTAAACATTCAATAGACTTGTGACTGACTGTGCTCTTTTACATAAATAACAAAGAGGAGGAGCAGGAGCCTGCTGGGAACCAAGTTACAGTATAAGTTGCCTACCAGAAGTGCAACGGTACTACTGTGATATGAGTACATTTTCTTTCACATATTTTACATTTCCTCTTTTGATTTGTTTCTGTAACTGTTTTTTTTTTCCATTACTTACTGACCTGTACACTATCAAATGTCTGATCTCTTATTGTTTAATAAAGCCTTTGCTTTATTTTCTGAAATTTCTAATGATCATGGACCTTATAAATAAGGACATGGGTGATTTCCAAACCCTGGATCTGACACAGTTGGTTTTGACAATGGCAGTTTATGCCTGTTAAACCCGATGGACTTCCTCGAAAATATCACCAGAGTCATAGATGTAGGCAAATCTGTGCATACAGCCTACCTTGACTTAGCCAAAGCCTTCAACACAATCCCACATTTGGACATCACTGATAAACTCTCCCAGTTGAATATCAACCCTTATGTTGTCAGTTGGGTTGCTAACTGGCTCACTAACAGATCAGAGTCAGTCAAAGTAAGGGACTTTATCTCAACCAACAGATCTGTCAGCAGTGCGGTTCCACAGGGGCTATTGCTGGGCCGCCTATTGTTTGGAATGTACTTCTCAGAAGTTCAGGCCAAAGCTGACAACTGCAAATTAGGTGCAATCATTGAACCCCCAAATTATGTCAAAATACTTCAAGATGGATTTACACAAACTAATGATTGGTGCCAAAGCCATGGACTCAGTGCTAAAAATGCATTATCATCCCCTTCGGTGAAAACAATATCCCTGCAGACTATCATATAAATAATAATGCCCTAAGTAACAAATTAGTAGTGAGAGAATCGGAAACACAAGTTGATTGCAGCCTAAACTTTGACCACCATGCATCTACTGGGGTAAGGAAGGCATTCTATGTTACACACCTCATTAGCAAAGGCAAGGCTTCGAGAGAGAAAGAGGTCATAACTCCCCTGTACTTGACCCTCATCAGGCCAATAATTGAGTACAGTGCTCCCTTTGGCATGCACCTTACCAGGCACCTGCAGCAACTTGAGAGACCTCAGAGATTTCTAACAAAGAAAATTATGGGTCTCCAGCACATGTCATACATTGAAGACTGAAGACACTGTCACTGTACACAGTAGCGTATAAACTACTTAGATGAGACTTATGTCTGCCCTGCACAGCAATCTCAGATCCAAATCTAATGGAGATGCTGCAAGTCCGCAAGTCAAATAGGACAAGGGTCACCCACTCCAGGGACCTTAGCCTGGTCTGCAACATAAATAGAACCTGCTGGAGAGACTATGGTCTCTCAGAGGTTGCCACACCTCTGGAACAGGCTACCAGTTCACATCTAACAGAGCCCCCCATGACCCTGTTTAAGTGTAACCTGGATGGCTGAATGGGAAACCGTTCTTTCTGGGGATTTCACCTATGACCCTCCTATTTATGGGCAGTTGTTGCTAACTAAGATCTCGAGTTTGGGCATGATCCTTATATTGGGTTTCTCTAGTATAATACAGGGTACATATGGCTAGTCTTATAAAGACTTTCGGGTCAATAGCTCAGTAACCACCTATGAACTTCCATAGCAAAGTAAGTATATTGACTATGTTGTTGCAAACTATTCTTGTTTCTTTCATAAAGATGTACTTTATTTATCCTCACTTTTTATGTTATGCTGATAACTTTACCTGAGCATTTTGTATAGTATTACTGTAAACAGCTCTCTTGGAGCTTTGAACGTAATGCTGCTAAATGTTAACTAAATATTCTGTATGTTGTATATGTACTCTTGTTACTATTTCTCATAAAGGTTTTTATTCCAGGGCCTCCACTGAAAAGGGGCTCTTTTGCTCAGCTGAACTTTCCTAGTAAACAAATGCAAATTAATTAATTCATTAATTCTACGGTTTTAGTTGTGTAAGACTATCTTTCTTATTCACATTTCCAGTAACAGTTTTGTATAATATAAGATTTGATTTCTGAATAACTATCCAGAAAATTATCTTTGCTAAACAGTTGAGTATCATGTTCTTATGTAGTGTTCAACACACAAGATGTTTGCGTATAATTGAAAGTAATTTGTTAACGTTTCTTGTATTATTGTGAAAGCATCCTCCTTTTGGTATATTTAGTATATTGTTTACCAGGCATATGGAGAAAAATAGTTTTCAGTCTATTGTTCTAGGTAATATAAAGTACTGCAACATTAATTCTAAATTTAGAAATGCATTCAGTCCACTGTGAACCCATGCAGAGACTGTCTAGTTCGATATTAAAAGAATTAAGCCCTGGAATTTGCAGTAACTTTCTTTTGCCCACAGTTCATAGGTTCATAGGTGTGTACTAAGCTAATGGCCTTGGGGCCTTTACAAGCCTAGCCATAGGATTACCCTGGCATAGTGCCAACCGACCTTAGTTCCCAGTGCCTCTGTTGAGTAGAGCCACTGGTGTTATCCCCGGGGTGAGTTTTCTGTTTCCCATCCACTCATCAAGATTTCTCTTGAAGAGGGTCAGCGAGATGCTCTGCTTAACGTGTATGGGAAGTCTGTTCCATAGCATGGATAGTCTCTGGGTTATGAACCTGTCCCTCCAGCATGTTCTGTTAATTGTGGGAATGAGGTTGAGGTCTCTGGAGTGTGTGGTATGGAGGGATTGGGATTTCTTTAGATGCAGAATTTCTAACAGAGCTGCGTCAGACATGGCTTTGTAAGTCAAGAAGAGATCACCTCTAAGTAGGCAATATGAGACAAAGAATAGCTGGAGTTTTTTCAGTCTGTCCATATAGTGTTTAAAGCCTAGGATCCTCTTTGTGAGGTACTTTTGCCACTTCTCCAGTTGTTGCAGGTGTCTAGGGAGGTACATGCCAAATGGGGAATTGTACTCGATGATTGGCCTAATGAGGGAAGAGTACAGGGAGGCAATGACCTCTTTCTTCCTGGATGCAAAACCCTTAGTAATGAGATGTGCCATGTAGAAAGACTTTCTGACTACAGTGGCAATGTGGTGATCAAAAGAGAGGTTGCTGTCAACCTGTGTTCCCAGATCTCTTATAACACCTTCTGTGTTTAGTGGACTACCATTGATATGGTAATTCATGGGAACCGGGTTTTTCCCAAAGGGGATGACGACACATTTTTTGGCATTGAGCTTAAGGCCATGGTTCTGACACCAGTCGTTGGTTACAGTGAGGCCATTCTGTAGGATGTCAACATCACATGGGGAGTTAATAATAGCTTTCAACTTGCAATCGTCTGTGAACGTTGTCAGCCAGAGTTCCTTCTTGTTGGCCTAGACTTCAGAGAAGTAGATACCAAACAGGAGAGGACCCAGGACCAAACCCTGTGGGACACCACTCGTGACTAATCGGCAGTCTCACTTGAAGTCTGCTACTTTCACACTGTGGGTTCTATCTGTGAGCCAGTTTGCAACCCACCTAGTGATATAGGGGTTGATGCCAAGCTTAGGAAGTTTTTCTATGATTCATGAGTGGGGAATGGTATCAAAAGCCTTGGCCAGATCAAGGTAGGCTGTATGAACCACCTTGCCTTCATCCACAGCTCTGGTGACTGACTCGAAGAAGTTGAGTAGGCATGATCTACCCTTCACAAAACCAAACTGTGTGGGATCCAGAGTCTGGAGATTCCCTATATCTTTGTTTATTAGGTCCATGCTGATGAGTTCCACAGAATATTGTTAGTCTCTTCCTAGCACAGTTTCTCTTAAGTGTTGCTCATATTGTTGCTTATACTTATTTCAGAATATTTACCAAGTATGTTTGAAGAAACTATAATGTTTTGCACCTCTTATCTATTTGCTCTTACTTATTGATCTCTTGACATCATTTGTGCAGGATCTTCCTCTCTCATGTAGTCTATGTAGCAGCTTTCTGCAAATTAATTTATTGATCTTAATATAAAATGAAATGGCACCCTCTCAGATTGTTTTCATAAATGTTTATAGTTGTTTCCAGTTTTCATGTCTCTGTCACCTTTCTTGTATCTAATCTTTTTTGTCAGAATTATTGGTAACACAGTTAGTCAGTACAGTTTTAGTCCATGGTAAGAGCAGAGAAAACAGCTTTTGTCTAAAAGTAATATAGCAAACTCCTTGTCACAGAGGAATAAATCTCTGACGGCATCCCCAAGTCTGACCCGCAGCAAAGATGTTGCAGGAATTGGCAAGGAAGGTTTGAGAGTAAAGCAGCTGATGACAGCTCATTTATCAATGGAGAAGGAGTTTGTTGCATTCTGCATGATTGTTCTTTCTGAGGATAGCCACAATATTCTAGCTCACTGCAAAGGAACTAGGCATACAATAGCCTATCTAAAAAGCATATTCAATGTGGGCAGACTATATGAGTGTTTACAAGCACATATTCAGAGATAGTTTAACATAATAGCCACTGCACCATGCAAGCTGTCCAATAGGGGAAGGACTAGGTGCAAAACATACAAAAATCTAATCCTGTCAAGGAAGAAAACCACCTTAGATAGCAAACTCAACCCCAGGCCTGACACATATAAAAGTAGCCACAAAGCTAATCTCTTCCAGAAGGATGGTGTCCTAAAAGTTGATGTGGAGTGCTATAGTGTTAAGCAGCCACACAACAAAAAGGAGGTGACCAATAGATGGCCAGCAATGCTAATCCCCACCCCAGAAAGAGGAACCCTCCACATCTTGGGTTAGACGAAAAGGATAGATCAAATGGGCTAATAAGGGAAATGGGAGTCGAACATCACAGAGAAAGAAGAAAAAAGGAGCAAACAAATTAAAGAAGATCAAATAAGTCTTTAGAGAAGTAAATAAAAGTTTTAATTTAATACAAATATGTCAAATTACCATAGCAGCTTTGAAATATGTCTACACCTGTAACTACAATGCCTCATTTACACCATAGGCATTATAGCTGTCCACTACTGATATATGGTAGTCTTATATGACCTCTGTCCAATAAGAATTCAGTAATACTTCCAGTTTATACATTTCCTAATCTGGTCTGCCTGACTTTATGAATGAACTTGGTACTGATAGTCTAAAAGCAATAATTCTGTGTAGTCGTGCATCTGCAGTACATCTTATGTTTCAAAGTTGTAATGCAAGGCTGGCATTTAGCATAGATGGTTTATGGGATGTCAGGAAGCTACTTCCTATTGTCTAGGATTTGATTTAGGCGCCTTTCATTTGCCTACTATGTGAGACACTTAAGACAGCACTCAAAGGCCAAGTCTAACATAAGGATTCATGTAGATACCCTAGTAATAAGTACCATAAGACAAGAAATAAACAAGTTAATGTAAATAAAAGGGACTGAAGTTTTCCTCAGCAGTATCCAGTTATTAAGCAAAGTGAATTTATCCAATTCAGAGTGCCTTGCAGTTACCAAGAAACCCAACCTAACCTCTTCCCAGCCAGTTCTCCTTTACATAATTGCCTTTATTTTTTGCAAATTCCTTTTGTGAGGTGCAAAACTTAATGAAATATGATAGATGTTTGCTGATGGTTTAGTCATGGCACAGGCACATGAGACATTCTTTCTAATCATATGGGATGATTTACCAACCAAAAGTCCTTTAAGGACTACTGTAAGAACCTTAGCAAAGATACCATCAATATCCTGTTGATTAGCAATACTTACACTGAAATCATGTGACAGAACCATTCTACAAGAGGTTAAGTAGACCAAATGTATTCATGAGCTTCAGTTTCTCATACAGAACACATTTTTTACCTTTTTGGCAAGTGGCTGGTTGTTTGAAATTAGATGATAATTCTTAGGGTAAGATGGACTGGAAGTCTTAATTCTGAAGAAAAGTTCTAGCATTCAGCTAGTACTGTACCAAAATTTAATGATAACTGTTATCTAAGGGATGTTCAGCTTTAACATGCTAACGAATAAGAAAAAAAATAGCTGTATGTCAGATATTACGTAGTCATACCAAATACTATCAATAAACACATAATATACATTAGACACTTGTCTACTATGCAGTACTAGTCACTGAACATTCTGTCAAATACTGATATCTTATGTGATGTCAGAGTGGGGAAATATTTTCAAAGAAGTAAAGAAGTATATTTGTTTTCAAGAATTCATGTGTTTAGAAGTACCGATGCATGATTTTATAGAGGAAAATGAAACAATGCAACAACTAGAGATTCTTTAACAATAAAAGAGTTTAGTGAAGAACTAGAAGATGTGGATCCAGAAATTTGGTTTGTTCCTTACTGCAAGACAAATGACTGAGAAGCTTGAAGAGGTACAGTCCAACACATTCCTACATGTTGCTGGGGAAGATTTGAAATTGTTTGACATATTTACCATTCTTGGACTGGAAAAAAGGCAACAATTAGAGAGAAAGTCTGAAATAATTGTTAGCCTAGATATGACCTACTATTTGTTGTTTAAAAATATGCAAAGTCATACAGAGACTATAGTTACTTATACTACTGATCTGAATAAATGGGCTAAAAACTGTTTACTTGATGAGCTGTGGGATTAGGGAGTATGAGATGAACTAGAGAGCTATCCAATAATGCACTGTAAAAGTAATGGAGAAAAATGACAGACGTGACATTCAGAAAAATATTGAGTAGATGAAATTTAGCCCAGTGTAGCAGGCATGGTTATAAGCAGGAAAAGAAGCAACATCCTGCTATTAATCAGTTTTTCTGAATCTGTACTAGAAAATTAATTTTTCAAAGATGTATAACAGTCATAAAAAGTGTGTTCAAAATTATTTGTGTGTTGTTGAACAGAAATATGAAGAACTATTTGTTGTTAGTATTAATGGAAAAAAGGAGTTGATGCAGTGAAGTCTAAAATGTTATCACTGGCATTGGAATAACAACACAAGTTAATTTGTTCCAATAAATGCTGAGAATTAGTAAGTGAAATATTGAATTTAAACCAGGCATAATTGCAGTGTCATGTTTTGTCTGAAAATATTTTTGAAGCATTGCAGATGAAAGGCATTGCAAACAGAGCTGTGTACACATTGTTAATGTATTCAGGGCAGTGGGTAACATCAATGTGCCAATGCTTCTGACATTGTAATATAAGAATTTTAAGATCTTGTTGCAAATTGTAGCACTTAAGCAAGCTATTTCTCATAATATGTTGTATAATTTGACTTGTGAACATCTGAAAAAAGATAAAACAAAGTTACAGTTTGAATGTAAAGAGTGAAAGCACAAAAATCACACAGCTGCAGAGACATCTTTAGTGCTGTATAGATCCATAGTACTAATATCCTTTAAGAACATGTTGAATGGTTTACAGGTTTCTGAAGCTTGCCATCAAACATCATATAAAGAGAAATCTTAATGCTATTCCAGTGACATGTACTTCAATAAACTACATTAGTCTGTAAGAGCAGAACTGAGCAAGAATTAAAGTAACTGGAAATTGTAGGTATCATTAATAAGTAACTAGATCCAACAGAATAGGAGAATAATGTAATTACTACTATAAAGCAAGACATTACTCCCTTCTGCATTTATTTATAACATGTTAATTAAAATGCAGCATTATCTATTGATTTCACTTGAGGAGGTAGACTCAGCTGTGTGGGTTTGTTAATCTTTTTTAGTACTAGATACAAATCCAGGTGCTCTGGTTTCCTCCCACATGCCAAAGACATGGATCTGGAGCATTTCTCCCTGGGCCTCCACTGAAAATGGGCTGTGTCCCAGTCATACTTTCTGGTTAATAAATAATAAATAAATAAATAAATCAGGATTTTTGACAGATAAAATACAATGAATAAAGGCTTAAAACGGTATACGTGCAATAACACCCCATGGAATGTAGATTCATTAGACTTATGTTTGGTATTAACATCAAAGGTACCCCTCCCAAAAAAAATGCTCTACAAATTATTGAAAAAGAGGTAGATGTTGTAAATATAAATAAATATCTACTAATGTGGGGTAATGCAAGGAGAGCATGACAAGAAAGGGATATGGCTGCTAAAGACACAAGTTAACACAATGTCAAGTTAAATAAAAGTAAATCTAAAATAAGATTGACGTATCTTATGCATTGGTCATACTTTGTTGCTAGAGAGTCTGAATCCCAGTGTAGGAAAAGTCAGAGAGATTGTGCAAATGCCAAAAACAGAAGGAAGAAAGGTATGAGAATGATGTGGCATCTTGAGAAGTTTGCACATAGCATGTCTATGTCAATTATGCTTTTAAAAATCTGTTAGAATAAGTTGTAATTTTGGTATATGTCTATGAACAAGAAATGCTGAAGAAGTAGTTAGTAGCTATAGATCATCCAGGTTAGGGAGTGCAAAACAGATGCTGTGGACAGACACATTCAGAGTGCACCATTTATGGATGACATCAGTCAGTTTCTGCCATGTCTGTATAGGTAGGTGTGACTACAAACCTTTACATCTATGATGTAACAATGACACCCTGCTGTGCTTCTCTATCTGTTCTACAGTTAAGACACCTTGGTCCTCAGCCTCTATCAGGTATGGTACTGTAGTACCTGGATCCATGTCTTCTACCTGGAAATGGAATCACTCATTATTCCTTCTGCTGCAGGCTGGCACTGTCAACAAGCAGTGCTTAATCCTGAAGTCTGACTGCTGGAACACAGTAGCAGACATATATGAGAGAGGGCCAGTTAAGGTTTTGAATATATTCTGTATTTAACTGGTATGGAAATAATCTGATATTTTACATTTATAAGCAGATTATATTTTGAAAGTACATGTCTTATCTTACTTAGTGAAATTTCTCCACTGAACTGTTTTCAGCAATGTAAAAGAAATCTCAGAAAAAGGACAAGCATGTAACAGTGAGGGTTCTAGTATGGAATGCTGAACTGAAAAAATACAACCATCAAAAACATAATAATAATCCCAAAACACAAAAAGTGAAAATATAAACTGCAAACATTTTCTAGTTGGGCAACCTTTTGCAGCTCATAAACTTATATAAACCAACTCCAAAGTCACACCAATTTGAAGAAAGGTGAAATCACCACAAATAAGAATCATTGTTGGCACACACAGAAATCACACTGGCAGTGATTTCCTATGGAAAACAATTGGCATTGTATTCCTATGGTTAAATAGGGTACTTAATGGTGATGCTAGTTCATGTTTTAGTTTATTTAGAAGACAGCCTGGGATGTTGTCTGGTCCCATAGAGGCTGTGTTTTTTGCCTTAGACAAGGCTTTAATGACCTGCTCTTCGGAAATGTAATGTTGGGGGAAAATTCCGGGCAAGGTTTTTCATAACTTTGGAGGGGATAAGGGAGTGAAATTTTTTGCCAAATGTGTCCACTAGCAGGTTTGCTATCTCTGTGGGATCAGTGTGAGTGTGTGTGATACTGTCAGTCACTAGTTCGGCACATTCTTGGGTCATACTTTTTAGGCTACTTACACAGCTGCATATGGTCTTATGGTTATCCTTGGCTGTGATTGCTACGTTTTTATCAAAGTTACCCTGAGAGGATTTCACATGTTGTCTTATTTGCCTGTTGAGGTTGAGGAGGGTGCTTTTTTATTGTTGGGTGCCTCACTCTAGTTTTCTTAGACAGCAACCTTTTGCATTATTGTAAAGTTTATTGAAGTTGGCTGTCCACCAGGCTGGCTTGTTTTTATTTCAGGCTCTGGCTTTGATTCTGTCTGGAACAGCTGAGTCTATGCACTTATACAAGTGATTGTACTGGGCTTGAGTGTAAGCTTTGGTGTAGTTACCACTTCCAGTTGGGGTTGGGGCATGGAATGCAATTATACCTTCCCCTAGGAGGGTATAGTTTGTTTTGGTGAAGTTATTTTGTCTGACTTCGCTCTTTGTGAGTTCTGGTGATAGTGCCAGTTTGAAGGCGACTGATTTGTGGTCATATTTAACTAATGAGGGTCCAACCGTTTATTTATATATTTATTTAAATTTGATAACCGGGGAAGTCCACTGGGCCATGAAGAGTCCATTTTCAGTGGAGGCCCAGGGAGAAAAGCTCTAAATATTGCAAGTTAGATATTACATGTTACAAAAGAATAACAAAGATTTGTACAGAACAATTAAAACATTTACAGAAATATAATACATTATGTAATAAGCTTTTAGTGAGTTAACATTTAAACAGAAGGTTACTAGCCCTTCTGGAGGTTGGGTAAACTGAACATTTGCAGAAAAAGACATTTTTTGTCAAATAAGCTCTTTATAAGTAAACATTAAACAAGTAGCTATTAGCCCTTTGTAAGTTAGGTGGACCATTTTGCATGGAGAGAGTACCAGAAAATTGGTAGGGAGAGACTGTTTTAGGTTGAGATGAAGCAATAGAATTGGTAAATGGTAATGATTTCAGTGCAGGTAGAAAGAGATAGGGTGGAGAGGGGTTTATGTTGGAGCATGATATGGGGATTCCCATTTGGCTGATAGATTAGAGAATAGCTGAGATTTGAAAATGGTATGGTTTGGAAGGTTGCTTAGGTGGGGGGGGGGTTCCACTGCTTGGCTAAGGAGTAGGACAGTAGTAGGTGGCCAGGAGGTTGTGCTGGTTTGTGGACCTGAAGGAGATTTTGGTTTGTGGATCTGAGTTGGCGGTTGGGTATATAGGGTTTTAAGGATATAGTGAGAGATGGTCAGTTTGTGGGTTTAAAGATGAGCTTGTGGGCAATGGAGAGTTGAAGGTAACTGAGGTAGTTGGGGAGTTCAAGCCAACTGGGGGTGAGAAGGGAGTGGCAGTGGTGGGATGGTTTTTTGAATTGTTTGCAAATTTGCAGATCTTGTGGTAGCAGGATTCAAGTTTGGATCATAAACCGAGGTGGAGATCTATGAACAGAGGGGCACCATACATCAGGGAGGGGAGCAGGAAGGTGAATGCCAGGGTTTGATGGATAGAGGGGCTGAGGAAGAGGTTGTGTCTGTAGAGGATACCTATCTTTTGGTGGGTTTTTGATTGTGGAGTGGATGTGGATATCAAATTTTAGTTCATCATCAATGATGATGCCAAGAAGCTTGGTGGTGGGAACGATTTCAAGGGGGCTGTTGTTCTGGCTCTGTACAGTGAATGAGGTTTTGTCAATAATACATTTTTTGGTAGGGGAAAAGATCATTAGTTTGGTTTTATTTGCATTTAGAGCTAAGTGGTTGGACTGCCTCCAGGTTTCAGTTGTGGAGAAGGCTAACTGGGTTTTTGCAAGGAGCTCAGAGAGTGAGAAGGCTGAGCAGATGATAGTCAAGTCATCTGCATGTTGGATGACAGATGACTCTGGGATAGAGTGGTGAAAGTTGTTAATAAACAGGTTAAAGAGTAGAGGGCCAAGAACGGAACCTTGAGGTATGCCTAAGGGTGTAGGGAGAAAAGGGGAGGTTGAAGGTTTTTATTGGACAGCTTGTTGGTGGTTGGACAGGTAGCTGGAAAACCAGGCTATGGTGGAGGGAGATAGATGTAGGGCAGAAAGTTGGGATATGAGTAGGGTGTGGGAGATGGTGTCAAAGGCTTTTGACAAATCTAGGAATAGCATAGATACAAATTTGCCTGAGTCTTGTTCAATGTTGATGGTTTCCAAAAAGGAAAGAAGGGCAGTCATGGTGGAGTGGCCAGGGCGAAAGCCGTGTTGGGTAGGGGTGAGGAGATTGTTTTGGTGGTTGTGGTGGTGCATCTGTTTGTGATGTTAGTGAGAACCAGATCTAGTATGTTTACTCCTCTTGTTGGTGTTTGAGCAATTTGTTCCAGAGCATCTGACTTAAAGTCAAGGAACTTTTGCACTAGTGAGTTAGGGCTAGAGTAGGTTTCCCAGCTGATGATGAGATAATCCCCCATGACCAGAGTGTTTGGCAATATTTGGATTGTCTCCAGTTTTGTTAAGTAGGCCTCGTGCACATCATGATCCATGGAGGGGGATCTATAACTAGCTATGACTTGAATGGGGGTCTTACCCACAGTAATCTGAACTTTCTATTCAGATTACCTACCATCAGTCAAACTATCTTAGTCTGTAGACAACTTTCAGCTCATTGGGGTGTTTATAACTTTAGTATTAGGGCTTTGGGAATAAACTCCAAAGCTTAGGATTAAAAGCTGATCTTGGACCTAAAGAAATATAGTAGCCTGTTAACTGCTTGTGAACCCTGATTTTACAGTTTCACAAAGGTTTCATTGATTATGAAGATTGCATTTTTATCAGTATAATGGGCAAAATCGTTTATACCATTTCTGTGCTATCCTTTTATGATTCTCTCATTTATGAACCATTCCAAGACTTACATAAAAAATAAATAATAGGAATAATAAAGAGGAACTCTGGGATAAAATTTCATAATTATGTTTTTGTGTAAGCCATTAACAAACAAGTTACTGTCCTAGGAAGAAATGAAGGGATCCAATTAAGTATAACAGCCCACATGATCAGAGTATGATTCCATAAGAATATCAAATTGTATTGTAGATGATCAGCTACATGGTCAAGAAATTGAAAAGAAGTTAAACTAAGGTACTGAGGCTGAATGGTGAGGAAATATAGCATGCGTCGCCAAAATACTATATTTGTGGAATGACTTTCAGAAATAAATGTTCCCAGATCAAACATGCTACTGCTGGACGTGTGATGAGGGTGTCATTTTAATGCACAGTACATTTAATGTAGGTATAAGATTTATAATCTTTATGGCCTTAAAATGAAATATGCCTAAAAGAAATGTTCATTCCTTAATGAAAAAGGGCTGAAAGATGAAGAATTACATTATTTCATATTCCATTGCTTTTCATTGCTAGCAATCCATTTTCACCTGTTCAAAGCAATATTTAATATCTCACTGAATTCCTTCTCCACCACTGCTTCTGTTAGACCACTCTATGTGACAATAACCCTCTCAGTGAAAAGTATTTTTAAAGATTCAGGGAGCATAGATAATCCCTTAACATCTCCCCAACATGGTTTTGTGCACCAATATCATATCTACTCTATATCACTTGGTCTCAAGGTGCTGTAGCTTCTCAACCTCTGCTTATATTTCCTCCTGTCTGTCCAATGGAGCCTTGTGGAAGCTTCCTGTTGATTCCTTTCATCATCCTAATGTCCTTTTCCTTATATGGCCTCCAGAACTATATTCAGTATTCAAGGTGTGATCAGAAAAGGGTTCTGTGAAGTGGAAGCAATACCTTGTTGCTTCTGGACTCCACTCCTCCACTCCCTTGATGATGTACACCAGCATTTTGTTTGCTGCTGCTACTGCCTTCACATTCTGCCCTTGGTGGTCCAACATCCCCAGATTTTGTTTAATTTCTTTTGCCATCCTTTGCACTCCCTCAGCTGATGTTGTTGTGGCTTAGTTGCAGTACATTTCACATGTTTGCACTGCACTTCAACTGCCAACTTTCTGCCCTTGGCTACAGCCTATCAGAATCCTTCCTTAGACTCTTCTCACTATTTCCATTGCTGAACCTTTGTGTCATTAGCTAAGAGGCTGATCTTTTTCTCTGCTCCCCTAGACATATCTGAAACAAACACAGCAAAGACAGGCCTCTTGCAGTAGTCCACTATTCACTGTCCAGACAAGTAAATATTGTGTGAAAAAATATCCAGGGAATTGTTATGGCTAGGCTTGTATAGGCCCTAGGGCCGATAGCCTAGTACCAACCTATGAACCTAATTCTTGACATTGTCTCTCTCACTAAAACTCTCTGTGTCCTGCCATTCAGCAACACTGTCATCTACTTCCTCAGTCAAGGTCCTGATTCCAAACTTTCCAGTTTTTCTATCAGCTTTCTGAATGAGACAGAGTTAAAGGCCTTGATGAAGTAGTCTACGCCTGTTGGTATTCATCTGCCAAATTCAGATGTAACACAGTCACAAAAGTAGATTAAATCTGGCTGATAGCCATTTCTGGAAATATACTTATGTTATATGTTCCGCAGATTGTTGTCTTCTAGAAATGCTACCATTCGTCCCTTTGGGATTCGCCCTATGACTTTCTCTGCCCCTGTTGTTAAATTAACAGAACTGTTGTCCCCTTGACTTTACCTGCCCTCCCTAATTGATGTTTTTCATTCCTCTGGCACTTGTACATTAGAAATCCATCTCTTGAAGATCTCCAACCAGTGTCTGCCAAACCCCTATTCAGATTACTGAAGTCACTGGGAGGGTGCCCATTTGCTCCTTGTGCTGTTTCCTCCATAAGGGCACCCAGAACCATCATTGCCTCCGAAAATCGCTTAGCCTGCTGTCTGCCCACTGTTCTCCCCATTTTGCCATTTCTTCCTCCCAGTATGACACCCCACTTGCTTTTTTGTGAAATTTGAAGCAAAGCATTCAGTACTTTGTTTTTTTTTTTCAGTCTTCTGTGATCTTTCTCTATTTTTGTCAGTCCTGTCCCTTCCTTCTTTCTGCTATGGACCTAAAATGGTATTTGCTTCCCTTCTTGGTCACTTCTGCTAACAACTTTCCAAGATTTGCTTTTGCTGACCTCACTCTCTTTGTTGTCATCCTTGTATTGTCCCCCCCCCCAAAAAAAACTCTTCACTCATATCCTTCCACCTTTTTTTTTTCTTTAATTGCATGCATGCCTCACATTCTTGTGAGGCTGCATTGGCTTTATCTTACATGTTCTGCAATAGTTATGAATGCATCCAAAATTCTATCCTTTCTGACACAGTCCATGACCATTTGGTTGAACATTAATGGTTTAAGACCTTAGTCAGTTGCTGCTTCCTCTGCTCTCAAGCTTGGAGTCTCCCAGTCTGCACCTGTCAGATTCCAATCTCTTTTGAGTATTACCCTCTTCCTCCTACCCTCTCTTGTATTCACTTCTTAACTCTCTTGCCCCTGCCCCCATACTGTGTCAGTCCACCACCTCTCCCCACATCTACCTTAACTGAGAAGGCACTTTACCTAGCTTCTGGTCTTGGCCTCACCCTTGTCCTATTCTTAGTTAGGTGCTTTTCTCCTCTCTGACCTCACATCTGATTCTCTTCCTTATTCTCCCCCCAATAATTCTCTTTGGAAAAACAGAAAACAGTAAAAGGAAGTCTAGGGGAAAAAAGACATTTTTGAAACTAATGAATAGTGCATTAGAAGAGAATATGGAGAGAAAAAGAGTAGAAAAAAACCAGACGTGGTTCATTTAAAAAGAACACATTCAAGACGAAGAAAAAAAATGACCAATGGAAAAACATGATTGGGGAAAAAAGATACATGCTACGGAAGAAAAAGGATGAGAAACAGTAGATTGTGAGTCCATCGATATCAGGCAAAATAGCAAGATAAGAGTTTACAGTTTTTTAAAGTTACTCAGTGCTGCTCATTTGAGAGGAATGGTCCAGCTCAGAAATGACAAAAGGTAGAGACAAAAAAAATGTAGTTTTCTGAAAGAAGTAATAAAATATGAAAAAAAAAAGATTTAAAGATTGGTTAGTGTTATGATTTTTAAGTAAGATATACAACACTCAATACTGCAACTTTGAGATTAAATGTCAGTGGTATAAAAGGTTTTGAGTTTTAGGGCTCTGGGATATTCTTGGCCAGTAAACAGCTTAAGGTTTTTTTTTTTTTTTTTTTTTACTTTTTTAGTGTAGAGTTTAAGAATAAAAGTGAAAATTAAACTGTGAAATAGGATGGTAACATATGTGCATGAGGAAGTAAGTCGGTAACAGTAGAATGTTATGTTGCATGCACTGTATTATATTTAGAGTACTGTGCTGAAAGCTGAAATCCTGAAATTACTTTAAGAAAAACAACTAGAAATGGTTAGTATTTACATGAACAGAAGTTATTTTAGTAACTTAAGCCTATTTTCCTCAGTATGCTAAGGGGAAAAGAAGATGCCAAAATAGGTAAATGTATTTTGTGTATGTAAGAGACTAATCATGGTAGGAATATAAGGAGTTCAAGAAAGCAGCTGGAAATAAATATAAATATTAATTTATATTATACCTATTATATAATATAAATATATAGTCTGCACTAGATGTGCAAAGTGGAGGTGTGTCTTTAATTCAAAAATGGACTTTCAAGTAAGGTGGAATAAATCTCATGCAAATCATATTGTTCATAGTAATACATTTGAAAGCAGGAAATAGTTTGGGGAAGAAACTAATATTCTGGGAAATGAATATAAAGATGAATCATATTTCAAAACAATGGAGACTTTAATAGGAAGAGATGAAAGGTAATGTCTAAATTTATGTGAAAAGACGATTAGTAAAAGGAATGCCTTGTCTCTAGGTTTTAGAAGAGAGTTACTGTTATATGTGAAGATAGGGAATGGTGGTCTGAAACTAAGCAAAGTAATATGGAAAAAGAAATGAGTCAACTTAAGAAGAGAAGCAGAGGACAGTGTAAAATATAGGAACTGGGGGGAAGCTTTGACAGGGGAGACAGAAATAGATACATAAACACAGGAAAATCAGAAGGAAGGAGAGTACTGGCTTATTCACCAGGATGTTGGGCTTAACATATTGTTGTATGAAAACATAAAATGTATGGTTTTTAGTTTAACTTTCCAAGAGTCTTAGAAATAATGGGCATGCAGTGTAAAAATGGTAAAGAGAAATGGAGAAGGAGAAATAATATATTGTTACACCAGATATAATTGAGGTGGTAGCTGTGCTTTAAAAAAAGAAAAAGAAATACCATATCATATTGAAACAGATGAGGATGAAAAAGACACTATGAAGAGATGAGAAGGAAGGTGGAAGACTAGTGAATACATTCACAGAAAGAGGAGTATTACAAGCTATTAAGGAGAGCTATTTGTAAAAAAAAACAGATTTTAGATTTAAAAGACTTTCTGTATTATCATTATAAAACTATTCAGGAGTAGAATAATATAGATTTATCAGAGACTTGTAGTTTTATTCTTGCTGGAAATAATGATGATCCTCATTTTACAGAATGTTTTGTATTATAAAAAGGATATTAACATCATAAAACTAATAAAAAGAAGGCAAACTATAGTTACAATTATTAGTGAAAATGATTTGGTATAGAATAAAATATGTTTAAATGGATACAATTAACTGGATGTAAATCCTAAGACAGAAGGGAGAAAAAGAACTGATATGCTTATGATTATAAGGCAGTTAAGTTAGGAGAATAAGATGAGGACAAATTATTCATGTGACTGTTAAACACAGGCAAAGCTTTGGCAAAACAGAATTTGTCATGGGAGAAATGAGGGTATATGTAATTCTAGTACTGCTATTGATGCAAATGGAAAGTAATACTTGGACGTTACAGTGACATTAATAAATGACCACTTAACTTTTGGTGAAAATGCAAAAACATTTTTTGTTGCTGTTAGAAAAAGGATGTACTTTCTAAGAGTTTGTTTTCATTTAGTACTGGTCTATAGAAAATGGTAAAATAAAATCATAAAAGTGGGGGTGTGATATAAACAAGAAATTAAAATAACGGAGCTTGCTAGATGCAGCAGTTTTGGGCAATGTTATTGTACACAATGGGTAAAACAAAATACTTTCGGCATGCATATTAACAAGGCTAAAGTCTAAATAAATAGGTTGGGTGAGAAATACAGGAAACAAATAGGAAATAATAAAAACATTAAGATAGTAAAAGAAATAAAACATTTTGGATATTTGGGTTTAATATGAAAAATATAGAAATACATAACGTGGAAATGAAAACCAAAGAAACAGCAGTAGTTAAAAAAAAAATCCCAGTACTGAATTTTCTAAGTTTGAGTTAAGTAATTCTTCAAGTTTGGAGGCAAGTGTATAAATCATTTTAATAAATGGTCAGACTAAGTTAAAAGAAGTACTATATGATTAAATATAAAAAAGGGACATTAAAAAATTGTTTAGAGAAAGATCTTCGGATAGTGATGGAAACAGGAAACCTATGGAAGTAAGGAGGAGCCCAAGTTCACTTTTGTACAGCATAATGCTGTGGTCATTAAAATGCTGCAACAGGGAAGAAAAATTAATAGAAGGTAAATAAATGAAAGAAAGTTGATATGAAAAATTAAAAGTTTTTTTGTTCTCCAAAGAGGAGTTTGGTTTGATTGATCATGTAAAAGGGCATACATGTATCCACCCACAACCCCTTTTCCCATTTTTGCATATGAGATCAGGGTGCCACTTCAACAGTGACAATCATTTAGGGCCAAGGTTTACACCACCTGGTGGCTACCCCTGCCATGGTAGTTCTTCCACACCACACACTCAGACCTATGGCCAATTATGAGCATCCAGTCCACCTACTGCATGTCTTTGGAAAGTGTGAGGAAACCAGAGCACCTGGAGGAAACCCATGTGAACATAGCATGTAGATTCTACACAGAAGGCAGCTCAACCAAGAACTGAATCAGAGATATCGGTTCCACAAAATTCAAAGTTTACACAAACAGTACAAACTTTTTTTCACAAAAATAGCCCCAAATACTTTAACAAACACTCAAAGCTGGTTCTTAACAGGAAATTTCTGATGTTGAGGAAAAAAATACTAGTTTTTTTTAAAGAGGAAATGCCATTAACAGGCATAATAAGGTTTAATTAAATATGTCTACAAGGATATAATACTGTATATGGTTTGTTAAATTTTTTTAAAGACTTGGTGTCAGAAACAATTACAAAATATAAATGTAGTGAAGAAAGATTATACTTATATAAGATATGTTTTCAAATGGAAGATTTCTATGGATATGCGGGGTACAATACCAAGGAAATTTTGGATATATAAGGAATGGATAAACTGTTGATGATTAATAACATGTGAAGACCTAATTTTTGGTTATTGAAATTAAATAATCAAGAAAATATGGACTCTGAATACAGCTATAATAAAAAAACATTTTCTTTGTGCAAAGGTGTCATTCTTATTTGTAGCATAACCTTTTATTCTATTCATCTGGCACTGATACAATGTAAGTACACAGTCAAATAATGCAAGAGTGCTGAGAAGGGGGGGTGAGAGGGATTGGGAAGTGTGAGAAAAGATAGCACGGGGGTACTAATTTAATAGTGATATCTTAAAGAACTCTAATAAAATAGAGATTTAATGGCATTTACAAATGAGATACAGTTTAACTAGTTTCACATCATGGGTATGTCAGAAACTTAAGTGAGTACATGGACTGTGAGAACATTAAATAACAGAGGCAATACCTCGTGTGTGTCTTACAACTTATTATATGTTCTCTAGGTAAATGTGGTATATATTTATTTATATACATTTTACCTTTGTTCCTAATATTATGATTATGTGACTCTCTAATATCTAAGCAATCTACCTCCTGATTGCAAAGAAAGGGCATCTGTATAGTATCAGATCTGATGGGTAGCCCACTCAGGAGTGCAACAGCCATTCATTACATTGGTGGACTACTATTGGAATAATAATCCAAACAAGTGCAGTGAGGACAGAATCTATTATATTCTGATCTTTGCTATTTCTATGAGCAAAAATGAGTTTACCATTACTGATACATCTGCACTTAAACAGATGATGCATTAGCATATTTAGGTGGACTATTAGCTTGTTTCACTATAGTTAACAATCTACTTGATATGCCACATCAGGTCCTATATAATGACATAACTTTCCTCTGTCTGTTTTCTTTCCTATTTTGCATCCATAACTGACATTTCATGTGTGATGTTATCGGGAAATCTAGTATACTGTACATTTCATTCTTAGCTAAACAGTTCAGTCGTTTCAGTCATGGTGTTAATTAGTGATGCTACAGTTTTCTGATTAAATCCTTTATAACACTAAGATCTCTGTATGCTGTGTTTTACTCAGGAAGATAATTTTACGTAAAATTACCTCCCTTTTCTGATCATCTGTTTGCATGTCTCACAATTTTCTTCGAGTGACTTCTTTATCAACAAATACTGTTTTGATGCCCTTTTTTGAGTAATCTCCTCTCCCAAATATATACCTCCACATCTTCCCCTATTAGGATGCTACTATGTCAACACACCCTGTCGCATGCACAGTTAGTACTTCCTTTCTTGTATTTGGAGACATGTGATTCCAAAATATTTTTGTGGTGATTTTTTTCTTTAAACTTAATTGTTCAACAACTTCTCCAACCATATGCAACTACCCGCCAAATATGTTCTATCGACAAAACCCTCCTGCAAGTCTCCAAAAGCAAAGACAAGGCTGGGGACTCCCTCTATTCCCACTGCATTTCAAAAATGTGGAACAACATTGCCCAACACATTTTAAGCATTAAAGACAAAACACAATTTAAGAAACACCTAACAGACTATCTATATAGCAAATGGATCTGCTCTTGTCTCAGCCCTGGCTAATCTCCTCTTATATGTCTTCTTATCTAACCTGTGAATCTATACTTTCATTTCTTATGTATTCCCTTCCTCTAACTCCTTCCTCAGCTTTCTCTATTTATACTAAGTTAATCTTTTCTCTCAAATAACATCTATGTAATAGAAAACAATTCTTGCCTCCATTAACATAATTTTTGATGTCTATTTCTCATTGTACTATTGATTATTCTCATAATTGTTATTGCTCTATCTAGATGCCAATTGTACAGTTGTATTTTTCTTTTCATATCAGTGTATGTATACTTGTTATAGTATTGCCTATGTACATTTTATTTTTGGAGCTTTTCTCCCCGGCCCTCCGCTGAAAATGGGCTCACACCCAGTCAGATTATCCCGGTTATATCATTTATATCTACTTTACAAAAATCACAGAGCCAGTGATAATCTCAATTTAATACACATAGATACAAATGTAAATACTAGGCAGTCAGTCAGCAGACCATTATAAGCCTAGTATAAAAAAAAAACTATCCAAAAGTTCCTCCAGCTTCATGGAGAGCATCGCAAGACAGATTGGGTAGAATTTGAAGCTGCCCAATTCTTTAGGATTACCTTGAAGGTGGCAAGGGTGATAGGCTTCTTGACATGTAGTGGAAGCTTGTTTCTGAAGTGGGGGCACATTAGGATATGAATCTATCACAATAATGCAATAATGTCTTCTTTATATGTTGATGAGGGTTTAGCCCCTTTTACCAGATATTTAAGAAACTATTTGTTCTGAAATGAAGTAGGAGTTCAAATGTGAGGGGGGGGTGGATCTTTTATAGCCCAAAAGGCTAGATAAATATCTCAGTGAAGGAGTCTAGAAGAGCCTAGGCACAGAGACAGTCTGTCCTGAAAACTAAGATGTTTGAAGCCACTGATCTTTTAGTTATGAATCTCTGAGGTCTGTCACATTGACTGATATACTTAAACAAATACATGCCAAAGGTATATTATAATCAATAACGGGTCTGATGAGATATAACTAAAGTAAAACTAAGTCTTCTTTGGATCTAGTGGAGAAGCCTTTGGCAATACGATGAACCAGATAAAAAGCTTTCCAAACTATTATGGAAACATGCTAGTCCAGTGATAAGGAATTATCAACAAGAATGCCGAGGTATCTTACAACAATCTATAAATGGAGGGGCATTTCACATACATGATATGTGATAATGTTTTCTTTACTAAAATGAACTATACTACATTCTTTCACATTTAATCACCATTGTCCTTGCACCAGTTGTTAACATGGCACGAATTGTTAACATAGTCTAACGTATGATGGAGCAATTGTGAATCAGTGGAAAATCAAACAACAACAACAACCAATTTACAGTTGTCTGCAAACTTAAATAGACAAGGAGTATTGATCTGAAGGCCTGAAAATTAATGCCAAATAGAAGAGGGCTCAACACTGACCCAATTGGTATACCACTTGTGATTTTTTTTCTTTCAGAAATGATTTTAATCACATGCATTTTGTCAGGCAACCAATTGGCTGTCCATCACACATCATAAGGATTTATATTCAGAATGGCAAGTCTAGTAATAATGCCTGCATGGGCAATAATGTCAAAGGTATTGGTCAAGTCCAGATTTGTTGACTGTAGTGCATAATCTTTATCCACTGCTTTAGTTACTATTTCATTGAGGTTAAAGAAGCAAGACTTTCCTGTGATAAAGCCAAACTGATGGGGCTCCACAGTTGAGAACTTTTCAGTTTCCAGATTAATGAGGTCTGAGTTAATGTGCTCCATAGCTTTGCATATGAGGCAAGTGAGACTAATAGGTCTGTAGTTACAGGAGTCTGGTTGGACTATCCTTGTGTATTGATATTGCAGTAGCTGTCTTCCAGGCTTTGGGAATGTAACCAGTGGAGAGGCTTAGATTAAAGAGGTTAAGTAGGAGTTCTAATGGGGAATGTTTGACACTGATAATCGGGCAATCTAGTATACTTTAGTGCTCGTAGCTTTTGAGAGGTCTTAGAGAATTTGTTCCATAATTATTAAATGGGGTCTGGGATTGTGGAACTTGGGGAATAACTATAATTGTGGAGGGAGTAAAATTTGCACTAAATTTGTCTGCTAAGATATTAGCTATTTTCTTTGGGTCAGACTGCACAGTATTATTATGGACTAGCATTGAACATTGTTGGATGTTGGCTCTTACCTCCCTTACATAGTTAAAGAAAGAATTGTAGCTATTTTTGATTTTAGTGGCTATTTTAAGTTCATGCTCAGTTTTGAGTTATTTAATGATCCCCTTCAGCTCTATTAGTTTGCTTATGAGTGCTCTTAAGGTAAGTAGAATTAGACCTCTTATAAGCGTTATGCAATTTTGTTCTCTTGTTACATAATTTATTTATATGAGTATTCCACCACAGGGGCTGAGTTTTACATTTCTCATTATATTTGGACCCGATAGGGACTGTTTTATCAACTGATCTATTTAAATGGGATTACAAGTCAGACTCATAGGCAGTAGCATTAACAATGAGATCCATCAGAGGGGAACTGCAGCAGAAGTTACTTAGGTCATCAAGTTACCAAAGAAGATTTTCTTTTGAGAAGTCCATAAACACATAGGTATTTACAGGGGAAGCAGCACCAGCTTTAAAGGAAAAGGTCACTAATTTATGGTCTGATCCAATAAGACAAGAAGATACATACAAAGATGTGCAAGGAGAGGCCATATTTGTGAGGCTTAGATCACTGATACTGGGGCCCCTAGATGGATGATTAATTATTTGTAAAAGACAGTTAGTGTTTATAATGTAAAGAAAGTGATGTGTATGTCAACATTTGGCTGAGTGGGTCAGCTAATTTATTAATGGGTAGTGCAGGTCTCCCAGTAGAAAGGTGTTTGGTTTAACAGAGATTTCAGCTTATGTATAAAGCTAGCGATTGTGCTCAATGGGGAGTATAGAGGAAGATCTATAACTCATGATGAAGTGGTAATTACTGTTATTTATGGTTACTTAGACATCTAGGACTTCATATTTCATGTTATGAGAAATCTATCTTGAGGTACTGATCTCCTTGACAAATACTGATGCTCTCCTGCAATTGCCAGTAGGTCTAACAACATAATAGGCACTATGCCAGAAATAAAGGGATCTTATTGCTCTGAAACCATGTCTTTGAAACTATACATGTATGAATCTGTTCAATTTGCAGGAAAGCCTTAAGTTTGTGCATTTTTTGTTACGATTCCTTGCAATAATTAGAGCCACGTAAATGTGTTCCAAATTAGAATGTACTAGGTTAGAATGTCCATGAGATGGAGTCTGCCTAAATAATCACTGTGGGAGCAGCAAAGGCTTTATCAAGAATGTAAAAGCCTTGGTAAGAGAGGTGCAGGCTTTCCTGGTAAAGCTGGAAGGCTTGTCAGCCATCTCACTCAAAGATGACAAGTATTGCACCCTCCTCAAATGACACCGGCCAGTAATGTTGCCTTTAAATCTTGGTGTCATTCTGGATGATGGCAAATACCACATAAGATCAGTGTCTTTCCTGCCTCAGAAACATGCATAACAAGCTCAGCCTTAAACATCTACATGTCTCCCTGGGTAAAGCACCCAAGATCATTCTCCCATACATGGACCACTATCAAGTCATAGTTGTATTTGTCAGGCTGGAGTGATCTAAGAACCCTTATTATATCCTGGATCTTAGCTCTGGAAAAAAATAGCCGTCACCCTATTCTTATGCACCTGGAGAAAGTAGGGGCTATATGCCTGATAATGTAGTCATCTGTTATTAAAACATTACTGTGGTTAGATGCACTGACAGTGGGCCATGAAGACGGAGTCTGCACCCTTATGACTCTTAAATGTATGTGTATTGGCTGGGGTTATAAAGAGTGAAGGTAGCAGTATTCCTCTGTGTGTGTGTGTGTGTGTGTGTGTGTGTGTGTGTGTGTGTGTGTGTGTGTGTGTGAGTGTGTGTGTGTGAGCTAATGTCTAAAGTTTTTTAGTCTTTAGCTTGAGAGGCTTAGGTAACGTTCACTTAACAACCTTAGTAGAACTTGGTTTCGTGAAGCTTTCTGTGCTACATGTGTATATGTGTTGTGCTTATCAAATGTGTTCTGTGGTGAAAAGGTAACCTCCAAGTTAAATAAATAAATATCTCACATATTGAATTACTGAGAGGTAGCAATGAACAGATTTCAGTAAGCATAAGGCAATTACAACACTGCTTCAGTGCTGTTATCCTGGCTATAGAAGGGATAAAAGCTGACTGATATTCCATATTAGCCAGTACAGATGAAGAGCTATGACAAACTAGGATAGCTTAATAACTTACTCTTGGTGTAAGACAGAAAAATATCAAAAGTGCAATCAGTACCTGAGGTAATAAATCCTTTTCTTTAATATACCTAAAATCAGTAAGAGCCAACATGCAGCATTATGATAGTACAACTAGGTTGTGAAAAAAATGCATTGAACTTTATATGCTATAAAACTAGGTTGCCTCATCTGTTGTGGACTAGGCTCTTTTATTGGTTACCTAAAGGAATAAAAACTGGTTCACAGTGCTACCCTTGTGTAGTAGGGTACTGAACTAAGTGTGTCTCCTATTTAAAGTCTGTAAGGCTTTGCCTCCACAGAAGTCAGCCAATCAAAATGTAGGCAATGCCCACACAGAAAATGGCCTATCAAAATCAAGCACTCCAGTCTGTTACTAGAACCAATGAAAGCTCAGATATCTGTCATCTGGAAATGCCTGCTCTCTCCAGTTGCTGTAACACTACAGAGTCCAAGGAAGCTAATGTAGTCTTTGTAATGTATGGAATCAACAGCAACCCAGATGGAAACGGGCTTTGTAGTCTATTCCTGATTCTCTATAATCTTCTTGTCTTCAGGGTAGCTAAGAACTACAGAGCACTGAACTGCGCAAGCATCCTTGTATTTAAAGTGTGTAAGGCTCCAACCATAGAAGGCAGCCAATCAAAATGCAGCCAATGTACTCTCAGAAACAGGCCAATCAAAATCAAGACTTTAATCCAGCAATGAAACCCAAGCTCAGGTAGCTGTCAGAGTCTCTACTCCCACCAAAGGGTGGAACACTGCAGACCTTATCTTAGGAAGCTGATGAAGTCCTTACAGTGAACTGATTCAGCAGGGACCCAGATGGAAATGGGCCTTGCAGACTACTCCTCCATCTTTGTAGTTTACCTTGCCTTCAGAGTAGCTCAGCACTAAAACAGCAACATGTTTGATAGGAAATGTATCTGAGCCATATTAATATTGCTGTTTACTGATTTTTCCATTCTGAATTTTATTGCGCATACTTATGACATAGGCATCTTTTCCCTGTATTACATATGTCTGGTGACTTCCTTTATATTTGTATAACTGCTAGTTGTTGTTTTTTCATACATGTGTTCCACTATGTATATTCTTAAACTAAGTAATGTAAACACAGCCTTTTATTAACATTTAAGCAAAATTTTCTTAACTGCATACATGCTGGTGCTGTCTTGGTGAACTATAGACTATAATACATTCAAAGCTGCCTGAAACACTTGCCAAGTCAGCTCTTGCTTCAGTCATTATTTTGGTAATGTTTTATGTATAGCTGAATTTGCTAACAACTGCTCTGCATAATTTTTTAATATTGCTAAAATACTAAATACCCATTACACCAGTCTGTGTTGACATTCTGGAAACCATCTATCAATCAAGTTTGACATAATTTGTCGTTTTCTACATATAAAAGATAGTTTTCCAAATATTATTGTTGCAGCTTACATTTAGTGCAATAACATGCAATGCACATAATCCAATTTTACTGTGTGCACCCCTTCAGACTAATGCCTATAAAGCATGATTTGTAAACGGTTTAAAAAACATGCTGAATTCTAGATCATTCCCTGTTAAGGTGGTAACCATCTGCTGTGCACAATATTGTTTGGCTTTCTAAAACTGCACAGTGTGTAATAAAGCATATGCTTTATTTCAGCAACCACCTGCCTAACCAGCGACCAAATGTTCTGATACTTTGTATGAGATAGTATTTCCATCCATATGCTGGAAGTTTTCTCAGAATGAAATGGCTCACATTAATGGGCAGGCATTCAATGATGATGATCCCATCTTGGTACTGTGAGATGGTGTTTTTTTTTCCTACAAGTAATTTTAGGCAATTACATTTTGCAAAAACATTTACTTCAGAAGCTTAAGTAGCCCATTTAACTACATACTGTGAAACCAAGTGGGAAAAACACTGTCTTGCTCAAAGAGCTAAGCATTTCTGAATATCCAACCTTGTAAAATCTATCATCCTCTAAGCTATTGTACTTTGTGTAATTTATTGCTGCAAGTATAAAAACTACTGTGCTTCTCAACTGTTAGAGCTCTGACCATGAAAAATACTCAGCTTCCAAGGGTGATTTACTTCATGGTAAATAGTGATTACATTAAAAAGTCATCCAGTAGGTTTTAGAACTGCATACCCACTGAAGGGATGGTAATATAGATATCACTTCAGTTCACACAATACTGATTTTCAGAAAAGACATATACAAAACCCCCAAAATGGTGACTGGTTAACAGGGAAAACAATACTTAAAAGGCAATTCTTTATTAAACTGGAGAGTGTGGAGAAACAATGTTACAGAGTCACTCAGAGGAAAACATGAGACAGAGGAAGAGGAAACAGTCATTGTTTAGTGGCTAGAAGAAAACAATAATTTAAAACATTGGTCTTCATGTTAAGAAGAGGGCATTATCTTTGGAAAGAATGTGTTATGTGGCGTTTGTTAGAAAGTGAGAAACAAAAGGGTGCAGAACTTAGAAAGGAAACAAGTAAGAAGAGCAGTGGGAGAGAAAGAATGAGTGTCTTGTTACGTACTGAAGCAGGAAGTAACAGATGTAGGAGAAGAAAACGGTAAGACACAGAGCTACCAAAATGAATAAAGAGGAACACAAGGAATAAAATAAAATACAGTCCAGATGGATGGTGTTAGGTACTTTTTTCACTCAACTCCTTAATTCATTCTTCACCTATCAGCAGTAAAAGAGAAAATAAAAAAGACAAAAAAAACATAGAAAGGAAAAAAGCAAAGACTTCATCTCTGGAGTAATTTGTAAACCAAAAATAATAATAATAATAATAATAATAATAATAATAATAATAATAATAACTGAATAATAACTAGCAGCCTAATATTAAGGGGATAAAGAGAGCAATGGTAAGATGGGCAGTTAAACACATATATACAGATAAGCACGTAAAATAACTGAATCTCCTCTAAATGTCAACATCTGCTTTGTCTGCACACTTTAGTCGACCAACCAGACGGTTGACAGGTGTGCGAGATCAACAATCTCCGTGTATCATTTTATGTTAGCAATCGACAATCCCTGTGTATCATTTTAGGTTAGAAATCAACAATCCCTGTGTATCATTTTAGGTTAGAAATCGATAATCCCTGTGTATCATTTTATGTTAGGAATTGACAATCCCTGTGTATCATTTTATGTTAGGAATCGACAATCCCTGTGTATCATTTTAGGTTAGGAATCAACAATCCCTGTGCATCATTTTAGGTTAGGAATCGACAATCCCTGTGTATCATTTTATGTTAGGAATCGACAATCCCTGTGTATCATTTTATGTTAGGAATCGACAATCCCTGTGTATCATTTTAGGTTAGAAATCAACAATCCCTGTGTATCATTTTAGGTTAGAAATCAACAATCCCTGTGTATCATTTTATGTTAGAAATCAACAATCCCTGTATATCATTTTAGGTTAGGAATCGACAATCCCTGTGTATCATTTTAGGTTAGGAATCGACAATCCCTGTGTATCATTTTAGGTTAGAAATCAACAATCTCCGTGTATCATTTTAGGTTAGGAATTGACAATCCCTGTATATCATTTTAGGTTAGAAATCAACAATCCCTGTGTATCATTTTAGGTTAGAAATCGATAATCCCTGTGTATCATTTTATGTTAGGAATCGACAATCCCTGTGTATCATTTTATGTTAGGAATCGACAATCCCTGTCTATCATTTTAGGTTAGAAATCAACAATACCTGTGTATCATTTTAGGTTAGGAATCGACAATCCCTGTGTATCATTTTATGTTAGGAATCGACAATCCCTGTGTATCATTTTATGTTAGGAATGGACAATCCCTGTGTATCATTTTAGGTTAGAAATCAACAATCCCTGTGTATCATTTTAGGTTAGAAATCAACAATCCCTGTGTATCATTTTATGTTAGGAATGGACAATCCCTGTATATCATTTTAGGTTAGGAATCGACAATCCCTGTATATCATTTTAGGTTAGGAATCGACAATCCCTGTGTATCATTTTAGGTTAGGAATCGACAATCCCTGTGTATCATTTTATGTTAGGAATCGACAATCCCTGTATATCATTTTAGGTTAGAAATCAACAATCCCTGTATATCATTTTAGGTTAGGAATCGACAATCCCTGTGTATCATTTTAGGTTAGGAATCGACAATCCCTGTGTATCATTTTAGGTTAGAAATCAACAATCTCTGTGTATCATTTTAGGTTAGGAATCGACAATCCCTGTATATCATTTTAGGTTAGAAATCAACAATCCCTGTATATCATTTTAGGTTAGGAATCGACAATCCCTGTGTATCATTTTAGGTTAGGAATCGGCAATCCCTGTGTATCATTTTAGGTTAGGAATCGACAATCCCTGTGTATCATTTTAGGTTAGGAATCGACAATCCCTGTGCATCATTTTTAGGTTAGGAATCCACAATCCCTGTGTATCATTTTAGGTTAGGAATCGGCAATCCCTGTGTATCATTTTAGGTTAGGAATCGGCAATCCCTGTGTATCATTTTAGGTTAGGAATCGGCAATCCCTGTGTATCATTTTAGGTTAGGAATCAACAATCCCTGTGAATCATTTTGGGTTAGGAATTGGCAATCCCTGTGTATCATTTTAGGTTAAGCAAAAAAAATAAAGATGAGTAAATAAAGACTGAACAGAGCAGTACTATGAGTATTTTACCTAAATGAATGAAATCCACGCATATTTCATAGCAATGGCAGAAATATATAGAAAGCAGGACATTAACTCAATGCTGTTAAATGATGTTAAGGAACAAAGGCATCATATGGTAGGATGACATCTTCTGCTAATTTGAGGTATGGGTTCTAAACTACCAAGCTTCATCTTTGCAACTGATACTGGGTAAGGAAAGTTTATTATCTCTGACTGATATTTAGCCATCTAGCTAATGAGGAAAATAAATAGTTCAGAAAACTTAGGAAGTTACAGATTTAATATACTGTGGCAATCAGAAAGTGGAGATAAAGACCATCATAGAGAGACTGACAGCTGGCAAAGCAATAAAAATACTGATAAAAAAACTGATGAAAATGAAGTAAAAAATATCTGTAATACTGATCCTGAATTTGTTTTACATTTAGTTTTACATATATTAGTAGCATGCAATATTGGTTTTGGGAAGTCACAAGAGGAAAAGGAGGAAAAAGAACAGAGCACAAAAATGAAAGAGAGAAACATATGTTGGATGGAAGGAAGTAGTCAGATCATGGACAACAGGAGACAAGAAATGTATAGCTATAACATTATAAGGCAACTGACTGTTGCTTGGCAGAAAGTGTAGTAGATTGAAATGTGATAGGAAAAGGCAAAACTTCTGGGTACCACCTATAACTCTGATACAGGCAGGAAATATAATGTCAATTACCTGTTTTTGCATTAGGAAGAAGTGAGGAAAAAAGATAAACATTCGTGCACTGGGATTGTTGGCTGTGTAGCATACAGAGATGAAGTCCTGAGAGCAGCACATATGACCCAGGATTGATTAGTAACTCCAGTGCTGTAGGGGCCAGTGAGGGACACTGGGAATAAGTGGACCAAGATAAGTGGCCCATTCTACGCAGAGGAAGACAACTGGGTTTGTTGCTATACTGACACAAAAAAGAGGCTGATTTTATAGTGGACATACCAGAAACAATGAGGTCATGATAGGGACATGGTAACTGTTTCAGTTACTGAGACTTGCGATATCAAGTGCTGGAATAGGCAGACTAAATGACTGAAAATCCAGATTTATATATAGTAAGTCCATGATTGCCATTTCTCAGAATATTCCCCATTCTCTGAGGGATGGTGATGATGGAGTTGGTTTATGTAAGTTTGAGGAGTGGGGGGCTTTCTTCCCACATACACACATATTGAGTAGGGACAGGGAAACTAGTCATCCTGCAAAAATCAAATTTAAAAGAGAAAAATAATGTTCAGTATTCACTCTTCTCCTGTATTTTAGGTCTTTTTTTGGCATTTCAGGAATAAGAGTCCCAAAATTTTAGTACAGACCCTGAGGACATGCATGCCAAGCAACTCCTATGTCACAATGGATGACGTATACCAAGTAACACATAGGTCACAATGGGGGACGTGTATACCAAGCAATACTAGGCCACAATGGGGGACATGTATACCAAATAGCATACACTGTAGCCAGAGTCAGGCATGTGCAGTCACAGACATCAGAAGACCAGCACTGTGAGGTAAGCTCATCAGCTGTCATGGGGAAGTGGGGGATAGGGCTTAAAAGAAAACACTGATGGTTGTCTGTATGGTGGTCTCACATCACTGGCTGCCACCCAAGGAGGAATAAACAGGTTGGTCAAGTCTTGGGATAATTGGCAGGCAGTGGGGATAAAAAATATATTTGTTTTCTTTAAATAGGACAGGTCTTTGTGAAATGCTAATGGAAACACAGGAAGGTAAGTTAGCAGGTTACAAATGTCAATAATACAGAGTCCTGAGTATTGTAATTCTATAGATGGAAAAATACAAAGTATGTAACAATGTAAGATCACTATATCTATGGTTTCAAATCTAAAATATGGTGTAACTAGTGAGAAGATTGATTTGTTTCACTCCATCCCTGTTGCTGACCCTTAAATCCAGTCGCATCAGTCCTAAATCCATTTTTATTACTGTACCATGTAACACTAGCACAAGATGAGTAGAAGAGCCACCATTCAGGCAGGCAGGCAGACAGGAAGGTTGTTTGTCCCCTCAACTGAATCTACTGATGAAGGTTATGAAAATGTCTATCCCTCAGTGGCTAAGGTGTACATGTCTCATAGTGACAGACTACTACAGCCACTCCAAGTGTGTGTGTGTGTGTGTGTGTGTGTGTGTGTGTGTGTGTGTGCGCACGCGTGCATATTCATGTATACACACACACACACACACACACACACGCACGCACACACACACACACACACACACACACACACACACACACACACACACATTCACATTCATTCATCATTCATTCTCTGATTATCCACCTTCTTAAAATCAGGGTCTTGAAAAGCAAGAACACCCCCTGACACATGTTAAGCCCAAGGTCAAGGAACTTGTCTTGAACTGAGCACCAGCTCATTGCAGTGGTGTGACATTCAAATGCAATATTAATGACTGGTGTTACTGAGGCAAAGAGCAACATAAGCTAGTTAAGTGAATAAAATCATCTCGGAGATGTTCAATGAAACCCAAAACTGCTACTGAAATTTGAAACTAAGAAAAATGTGCAGTGTTTTTATTGTCACATAACCAGTAATATATTGAACTCATGTTTTATCTGGAGCTACAGAGATGCTTCCTCACATGATAGACACAGTACATCGCTGCTAAAAGTAGCTACTATCACTACAGCATCAGAGTACATATGCAAATAGGTCTCTTTAGGGAGCAGATGTGCAACAGATGAGGAAGAGCAGTTTAATAGTACACAGCTTTAAATTCTAGTTAGATATGATTATTTTTATGTCAAGGAGCATACTTAGCTAGCTGTACCTGTAACAGCTTTCATGTAATGTGGGAAAATGTATGTATTTATGCTTAATTTTAGATCTTATTGTATGTATACAGAAATAATACTTGCACTATACAAACACTCCAGTAAACAGTGTGACAGACGGAAACAATCTCTGCTTCGAGTTTCATTATACAAATTGCAAGAGTCAGGCGTATCTGCAATAAATGATTGATTCAGTACTGCTTTTTTTGTAGAAGGAGTTATTTTCTCACACAAGACTTATAATGTAAGAAATAGACTGCGGTGGTGGTGCTGCGGTAGCGTTGTTGCCTCACAGTTAGACGTTGCTCGTTCGATTCTCAGTTAGAGCATCTTCTGTGTGGTGACATGCATGAATGGGCGTTCCTTCATTAAAGGTTATGCGTTAGGCCCAGCAAGCCAGCACGTAGAACTCTACTGCCAATCATTAGCGGACCGGTGTTCTGCTGTGGCGACCCCTAACCGGGAAAAAGCCGAAAGACACAAACAAACAAACTTATAATGTAAGAAATCAGAATACTTGCAAAACACTATTTATTTTTTTATTTTATTCAAGTTGCTACTGGATTACAGCCACAAACCTATTTCAGTCTCAGCCTGTGCAAATAACAATGACAATAGACAAGGACATTAACAAGAAATATTATGAATACAAATAAAATGTTGTGTAAATAAAGCAACACGTTAATCCCAGTAATAATAATAAAGTACACAGCATAAGGGACAGTAAGAAGGGATGGTAAGAGCAAAGACAGTAGAAAAAGAAGAGAGTAAAATAGCGAAGGGATATAGCAGAAAGTATAAATGATAGCAAAGGAAAGGTAAGGGCACACCGAAATTAACTATGTACTGTGTATATATATATATATATATATATATATATATATATATATATACGCAATATGGAGGAGATGTCACATAGTAGTGTAGGGAAACAATGTGAGGAAGACAAACGAGTCTGACTGGTAAAGGTGAGAGTGAGGGATTAGGTGATGTGTCCGTAGGGAAAGCATGTGTAAACTGACTCACACTTGAGCTGAACTTTAATCTGAGCATGGAATGAGGGGTATGGGGTGAGGTCTTCAAGATTAGAAAGGAGATATTCCCAGAGTTTGAGGCCTGGGATGGAGGAGGCATGGTTAATATACTATAGTCTAGTTCTGGGACATTCAGGAAATGGGCTACAGTGGTTAAGACTTTCTAAATTGTAACTGGGGGGGGGGGGATCTCAATTAGCTGGAGGCAATGGAAGGATAGGAGTGTTCTTTGTGGAGTTTGTAGAACTGTGATTCAATTAGCAGGCTGGCATATTGTTGGAGAGGAAGCCAGTTGGCTTTATTAGGCATAAAACAATGATGCTCATTCCTAGGGGAGACAATAATAAAATGGCAGGTACAGTTTCTTATAATTTAGATGGGGTGGGTAGTTTTTTTTTTTGGATGCTGCTAGAACCAGTGGAGGTCCATATTCAATCTGTGCTGGTCGAATGCCTTTGATTATGGCATTCCTGACTAGTTTGGAGAGAAAGGAGGAAAATTTATAGGACCAAAATAAGGAGGAGTGTATTTTCTTCCTTATTGGTTCTAGGTGAAGGTGAAGGTTCAGTGCAGGATCACACCACATGCTAAGGTATTTGAAGATGACTTGATCAAGGGGATTGTCAGGATGGTCATGGACAGGAAGCGAGTGAGAGTTACACAGCTGTTTAGGGGGGATGAAACTGCACTGACAAGTGCAAAATGGAAATATAATTTCTAAAATAGAGAGCTGTATCTGTCTTAATTCCAATTTCAATTAGGCAAAGTAAAAGAATGTTATGATCTGGTCGATCATCATATTCTTTTAGATCACCAAAAAGAATGTTTTGAAGGAATGTTATGATCAACCAGATCAAAGGCCCTGGTGAGGTCAATAAAGATGGCTCCACTGAATAAGCCTATGTCCATAGCTAGGAGGATGTTGTCAGTAAATGTCCATATTGCAGTAGAACTGCTCCTACCAGCTGAAAAGCTTTTTGAGGATAGTAGACAGTGGTGGATTTCTGGTGCAGGGGCATGCACCACCTGCTTTTAGTCAATCTGCCATAGAACCTGACGGGAGAAAAGTTAACTGTTTCAGCTGAAATCAGAAAATATACCACAAACATGGTACACAGTTGAGAGAGGACCACATTTTGCCATATTTTTCACCTTCAAACCACAGAGGCTTTATTTTTTTTATTTTTTGCACTTTTAAGTCAAGTCACTATGGAAGGTGCAGTTGGTGGAGCAAGTCTTCTTAAAATCCTGAGTGACTACGTAACTGCATCTTCCATCCTGACTGTTAAAGCTCTCAAGAGAGAGACAGAGAGAGATTTGTCTAAATAATTTGGCGATGAGAAAGAAAGAAAGAGCAAAAGATAATTAAATGACCAATACAGAATAACGGTACAGTTTTTTGCATTTTTACAATTTGTATTACTGCTCCTCAAAGTTTTTCGTTTGCCATAGTTTCAAATGCAGTAGCGGTAGTGATAATCATTTTGCAGTTATTTACATGTTTGGTCGCGCCTATTGGTAAGTTAGTTAGTTTGCCAGTAGATTTCTTCATTTTTTCCCCAACTGTTGCCCTGGAAATCCCCCTTTTTTATTACATGCACAGCCCAACCGATTGATCAACCTTCCAGACAAAATGAATGAACATGGATGAAGGTTTAGGGAATAACCCTGCTAGCAGTTCCTGGATACAGTTATTTTCATAGCAAACTGGAACAATGCACATGATGGAGAAACTTTTTTTTATCTTGCTTAGAAAAAGTTGATCCTGGAATTTTACTGGACAGTAGCAGGTAAGCATTTTTTTTAACTCTGGCAGGGTCAAACCAGATACCATGGGTAGCAGTGGGTCCAGGGGTGTTTGTAGATGAAATGACTGTTCCTGCTGTGCTTGATATTGTAATGCTGGCTTTGTAAGACTACTGTGTAATTAGATGAAGAAAGCTGTAATACAAGGTATAACTACAGTTTCTGTGCAATGTAGGATCAGTTTAGTCCAGATACTTCAAGTATGCAGAGGGGCTGTGTGTGTGGATGAAATTTGACCCTACTGTTTAGTGTTGTAATTTTGTCTTTACTGGAAAAATATGTTATTTTGGATGAAGTAAGATAGAATACAAGCTCCAATTACTGTTTGTGTGAAAAAATGCACTGATGTAACCATTGTTTTATTTATTTATGATTTAAACCAGGCATGATTAGTCAAATACTGTAGTTAGGAATACATATGTCTGTAGATGAAATTAGTATCCCTACTGCCTGCTGTTATAATTACTACTTTGTAGGACTAATTCATATTTGTTAAAGCAAGCTGGAATACATGTTGTTGCTACTATATGTACGGGGGAGGTTGGGGTTGGTATAATGGGTATTCACTTCACAGACACAAAGTACAAGGTTTGATTCTCACCTTTGGGAAAAAATGCTAAGCTCAAATAGCCCACAAAGACAATTAACCTAGTACTTACCTATGATACACAATACATTAATGCTACTATTTTTTTTTTTTTTTATTTATCTTGTCAGGATGAAGCCACATACTGTGGATAAGTAACTGTCTCTAAATGAAATCATTTGCTATCCTGTTTGCTGATATAAATCTAACTCTGCAGGATTAATGTGTATTTGGGTGAAACAAGCTGGAACACAAGCTATTACTGCTCCTGTGAAACAAAAAAAATCCATGAATATAATTATTTTTATCCTGGCAAGCTATTACTGCTCCTATGAAACAACAAATACATTAATATAATTATTTTTTATCCTGACGTTGTCAACAAATAACTAAAAATAAATTTATTTTTTTATCTTGGCAGGGCCAAACCAGATACTGTGGGCAGGCATTGGGTATGGGGACTGTCTTTGGATGAAATGATTGGCCTTGCTATTGTAATTTATTTATGTATTTATTTATTTGACATTTAGTAACCAGAAAGTCTGACTTGGCAAACAGTTTACCCATTTTCAGTGGAGGCCTGGGGAGAAAACCTCCACACAAATTTTTACACAATGAAGACATTAACACTGAGAAAAATGGAAGAATAATCTCTACAGATTTTTGTGATATAAAGTAAATGTACAACTTTAGATACAGACAGTAATAAAAAGTTATGTAGGTACAGTAACAGAGAAAAAAAGTACATATGCAAAAACAACATTATTGGTTTATAGTCTGACATATTGTTATTTTAGTATGAGTAGATAAGAACTTAGAGAAACAAGTTTATCTTGTGGTTAAGAAGAACAAAGGTGAATACAAGGAGAAGAATTGTGGAGAAATTCAAGGAGTTTATATTTGCTAAAAGCTAGATAGGTGAGTAGCAAGAATATGACCAAGATTTGGAAAGATGTTCTTTAAGAAGGGTCTTGAAATTTTGGTAGTGACGGACTTGTTAGATAGTGGGTGGCAAATTATTCCAAGATTTATATGTAATTCTGTTTTTGAAAGATTAATATGTAATTGTTTGAAGTAAGCAGGAATACATGCTGCAGTTACTGTGTTGTTTTGTTTTTTATAATTCTGGTTTAGTAGGATTGATATGTATTTGAGAGAAGTAAGATGGAATACAATATGTGATGACTGTGTGTATGAACAAATACATTAATGCAACCATTATTTTCTATTTCTTTTAATATGACACACACACACACACACACACACACACACACACACAACAATAGACAATGGTTATGGGGGCTCGCTGTGGATTTAATGACTAGCCCCTGGTGTTTACTGTTATAATTCTAACTTTGCAGCACTAAAGTGTATTTGGGTGCAATAACAGGGAATACATGCTGTGATTAATGTTTCTATGAAACAAAACATACATTAATGCGATAATTATTTTTTTTTATCATGGAAGAAGATACTTCAGATGGGTAGTGGGTCTGGGGACCATCTGTTGATGAAACGATTGGCCCTGAAATGTTATTATCTGCACAAATTAAATGGAATCTTTACTGATTTACCCAAAGTTTCTGCACCTGGTTTATATTTGATATTGCAATACATTAAAGTAGATTTTGGGTTACATTTCTCTGTATGGTACAATGGTTACATTTGTTTTCATATAGTGCATACAATGGAACTGAGTATTTGTTTGGGGGATGTTTTTTTATAACATGTATTTCCTTAAGTTGTTGAGTGTGTGTGTGTGTGTGTGTGTGTGTGTGTGTGTTTTTTTAAGTTATTCACAGTTTTCACAGATATCATTACAAAATCGCTTACTTTTACTACGATACTTGTTGAGGTGATGTCACCTTCACTAGGACTCTTTACTAGGCTATCTTAATGCATATGCAAACTACACCACTGTGGAAGGGGATTGCGACTTTCCATGGGTAACCACATCTCACTCAGGTATGCCTTAAAACATCTGGTGCTGTCTGTACATTTGTTATATGCCAGATAGATGTTACCTCCCTCCAGTACCACAGCCACTGCCCAGTGTTGTACAACAGAGGATACATTGCTGTCTATTCACGTGTGCTGTCACAGCATGTTAAGGTGATCTTTCAACAGACACTGACACCCAGTGTTCCTCTGCCCAATTGGTGTACTTTCCAGTCTGTGCCCTCCTTATGCAAATTCCTGGATCTACCACTGGTAGATGACATTGGGAGATATAATGGGTGAGTTTATTGTAAACAATTTTTTTCAAGAATATTAGATAGGAAGACTAGAGATGAGACAGATGTCCTTGGTGTGAGATGGGTTCATTCTTTTGGGGAGGAGTTTAGCAATGGCTGTTTTCTCGATATCAGGCATGATACTTTGAGTTAGGCAGAGATAATAAATTTGAAGAAGGGGGAGACTATGAAGTCCTTACAATAAGAATAAGAACCATGGAAGAAGATTTCAGGAACAATAGGTCAGCCATTTTCTTTAGTCCTTCAAGTTGTGGTACTATGTTTAGGTTTGATTGTTTTGAAATGGAAAGTTGAAAGTGGTAATATATTGTCCATCCCCAATGCCATGAGTGTTCACTCCAAATGGTTCTAAGTCCCTTCTAGAGAAATGTGTGGTGATGTTCACTGGAGTGCATACTGTCTGAAGTGGGACAAAAAGCAGGTAATAATAAAGGTGTCCCATCAGCCACAGGGTTCCAGAATTTAGAATGAATCATACAGGAGAGAAGGAAATAAGCATGTGGGCTGCTGGATGCTGACTGGTCCAGATCTGAAGGGGTCTCATAGGCGGGTTACAGGTGAACTGTGTAGCAGGCTGTAATGCCCATGTTGAAAACTATAATCTTTTGAAGAGCTTCATCATTCCTAGTACTGACCTTTGGTGGTACTGTCTCACACAGCTCTTCTCAGATCTAGCACAAGTCCAAAGGATATGTCACAGATGGAGCATATAACAGATTGCAGTGACATTCTAGGGCACGATGCACTTCTGGGGTTCTGTATCCTTCTATGTGATGGCCTCCTGGGGAATGGTACTTTACAGCTCTCCTCAAATGTAGTAGGGTTTCCAGATGAGTGAAAAATAGGTGAATGGAGCTTTAACAGCTTTCTGTACAACTGTAACTTTTGGTGAACTGCACATTTAACCGTTGTGACCATCTCAAGGACCCTATTAATCTCTTCTTATCTTTTTTGCGTATCCCAGAGACCTCAAGCCGAGATAGGGCACCAGAAAAAATATGCTTGTCATAATGTGGGCAATATGTTATTTTTGTTTAAAATGAGGTTCTATGCCACTGTTCAGAGACATGGATCCTTTTATTTATATACTATTTTCTATAATAGAAGTATTCAAGATTGACACATCTAATAAACCTCTTCAGTAATTCGCAGTTCTGTTGACGCATACTTGAGAGTATTACGCTTTCTATAAGGCTTATAGCGAGAGCCATTTGCTTCAAGTAGGTATAAGGTCTAATACATTTTAGAACTTTACTCCAATATTCGACTACTTTGTTTTTTTTTTCTCTGTTTATTTCTTTGACAAGAAGCAGCATTTTAGTTTGTGGAGAGCTGTCAGCAAGTCAGCTGTGCATTTTTATTTACTTACCTATTTATTTATTTTTTTTACACCGGTCTTCTGTCGCACTATTGCACTGTCTTGGAGTCTTGCTTACTAGCCAGCTAAATGAACAGATGAACATACTACAGTTTTGGCTATAAAACAAATATTATAGTATGCTATTTTGTACTGTTTCTTTGTTTGTCCAGCAGCATTACTTGAGACTTTGTAAGGTAATACTGGTCCAGGGGGAGGAATTCTAGCTACCATTTATATGGAGAAAGAGGAATGCCAAAAATGTCCATGTATGCACATATGCGGTAAGGGGGGGTGGGTAAAGGACTTAGGACTAATGCTAGTGTATTGGAAAAGAAGGCTTGCTTCCCTCATCACTTGGATGAATACATTACCAAGTAAACTAGTTAAGGGGGTATCTCTCAATGGCCAAAGGACTGAATAAGAATGCCAAATAAAGAAGAAAAAGGGAATTAAGTGTAATCTATGAGTGAAAAACAGGAGAGAAGGTTAATACAATGTTATCGTTCACATTCAATGGTACTGCAGAACAGAGTTGTTTTCTTTAGTCATATCTGCTGTTCTTCTATCTATACATTCACCAAGAAAGAGTTTGGGGAATGTTGAGGACAAGGACCTGTTAAAAAGTCTTTCACAACATTCTTAGCATGAAGTCTTCAGAAGGAAGGAAAACATCTGCTATAAAAATATAATGCTAAGTTCAAAAGGTTCTCCATTTTTATACTTGCAATACATGCACAATATGTGAGGAGTCATCAGAAGTCTCTTTATATGGTTGGTTGCTAGCTGGTCATTGCTTACCAAAGTAAAGTAGTTGAGTAATCATATTCTAAAAGCTTTTTTCTGATGAGGCAAACTATATAATGTGTGTGTGTGTGTGTGTGTGTGTGTGTGTGTGTGTGTGTGTGTGTGTGTGTGTGTGTGTGTGTGTGTGTGTGTGTGTGTGTGTGTGTGTGTGTGTGTTTTGGTTACAATGAAACTGAGGAGGCAGGACATAAGATTTAAATCATCTTATATAAAGCCAGTGATATGAGGTCTGTTTATTTTTAATCTGTTGCAAATTATCATTTTATTTATTTATTGATTTTTTTTTAACTTTAACCAAGGTAGTGTGGTGATCTAATTAGACCTGTTTCAGGCAAGTGCAGTGGTTACAAGCCAAGTTAGACATATACATTCAAGGTAAACATAAATTCAACACAGGGTAGTTGCTAACAATTTGGTGCACGGAGACAACAAAGTATGAGAACTATTTACAGAATGCATAACTGAAAGCTTGAAGAATACAACATGAGCAGGTAATAATGTCCAACAGACTGGGTGCTATCAGGGAATTAAAGCCTGTTGAGATGTATGGTCAAAGGCCTTACTACCCTTGAAAGGGATAATGCCCATCCTGGAGGACATTGTTGTGCTTGGCAAAGAGATTATATGTTAAATTGCTTTTTTAAAAATGTTCTTCTTACTAGATACTTTCTATAGTCTTGATGTAAAAAATGATGTCCCCACCTAATGTTTCAAGCTTGTTGTAGCATATGTAGCTGTTGTTGGAGGAAGTATTTTACATCTTAAATATAAGTTATGTGAGTATGTAATGACTACAGCCCACACACAGACACACAGACACACAGACACACACACACACACACACACACACACACACACACACACACATATTCAGAAATACTAACAGACTCACACATTTATACATGGAAACATAACACAACACACAAACACACACAGACACTCACACATGTCCAGCAGTTCCAACAGCTGTGTTGGCTGAATATACCTCAGATATCTCATTGTGGTCAAATAAAGAAAAAAGAAAAATCATATAATTCAAGACTTTGCAACTCCACTCCACCTCTCACATGCTTCTTAACTGTTCCTATTTATGTGGAATATCTTTATTTTATTGCATAGTTTTGCTCTATCTATGATAAAATGTTTTATTTGCTGGTAAATCACTGTGGATTACAGTCAATCAATAATGTCAAACATTAGAGTTCTGTAGTTTTGATTGTTTAGGCAATGCACACTGATGGCCTGCCTGTTGCAGCTGACAGAAATTGAGGTTTGCACTCTGTGTTTTTATCCACTCTTTCATTGTCTCTGTTTTTCTAACACACACACACACACACACACACACACACACACACACACACACACACACACACACACAAGTTACTTTAGTCTCTATTTATTTTAACACTTAACTGAACAGCAAAACCACATTTAGTGAGCATAAAAAATGGTGATTGTGTCCATTTTTTCTGTCTGAGCTTCACTGCAGCTTGACATACTAATCAGCTTATAACAACTAGATGCTTATAAAAGTAGCAGTTTACCCTCTTCCCACTACAGAAAAAAAAGTTTCTTCTCTACTAAGGTGACCATGTAAGTTTTGTCCATTCTTTAAAGCAAGGTTAAATCATACAGAACAGTACAGAAAAATCAGATTTTATGCAAAACTTTTCAAAATAATATCCATATAAATAGCTAATAGAGTTCATAGGGAATAATATCAGAGCAGTTGTTTCCACATTGTAGATAAAGGGTTAGATAATATGATTGCATGTTAGAGTGTTGGGGAAAGTGTGAGAATTTAACTGTGTATTAAATCCAAGATCAAAGTCCCAGCTTGTTGATCATGGGTTGTTGGGGACTTAGAATACTAAATAATGATGTGGGACGCAGACTTAGTGAGGTTGTCCGTGAATAGCCCTATGTAATGTATATAACTGAGAGAGGGATAAACAGGAAAAAGAAAAAAGGAAATGTGCTGGAGACAATGGGCTGTTCTATTTAAAATGTGCTGGAGGAGTGTAGCTGGAGAAAGATGATTAAGAAAATATTTTGAAAGAAATTATTTATGCAAGTTATTGAGGTGAATTTGACTTTTCTGAGTTAAGAACAGGAATGATGGTATGAGTGAAGTCTTTATAATTCTGCATAAAATGATTCACAGTATTATAGAGTACTGGGGGGCATGGTGAGTACAATCAATTTTGAGGGGTTTGTAGTATTAAGACAAAGTGGTAAATAGATCAAAGATGGTAGTTATAGGATCTTAAGATAAGCTGATTGGTAAGAAAGGGAAAGTTTGTAACTTTAAGAATGGCATCATCAGAAAATCTAGAAAAAGCTGTGTTCTTAGTTTTACTGACATTTAATTTGCCTTTGTGAAGGTGTAGCAACGGGCGCTTCCTCTCTGGGGAAATGTTTATAAACCTGCAGATCTGGTTATACTGAGTTTGTACAGAAGACCTGGATTTGGACTTGAACCTCTGGATATAACATTACAAGCAGGCCGGTTACAGCTGAGAAATGAGGTTTTTACTTATTTATTGTATTTATTGCTAATTTTGAAACCATCACTGCTGCTGTTTTTATCTCTCTCTAGTGACAGGAGGGGAAACTGCCATTGCTATAGGCTTCTTGTCACTGCAAGCTGATTATCAGATTCTTGTCTGTTGGCTTTTGAACTTGTTTTTAAACTGTAAGTGATCGCACGGCCTAGTGGTCTGTCCTCTGGAAAATTCACTGTAAAGTAATTCCGTTACCCAAGTTTCATTACATGCAAGTCATTGTAACAGATATTATACTCCTGATAAACTGATCTCAGTGGGACTGACAATGAAAACAAGTGTGATAGCATGTTCAGTTGTTGTAGGTGATGCTAAATACATACCACAACAGTGTAAATACATGGTGAGATTATGACATCATACTAATATGTGGTGGTGGTGCTGCGGTAGCGTTGTCGCCTCACAGTAAGACGCTGTCTGGTTCGATTCTCAGCTACAGCATCTTCTGCGTGGAGATATACGTGAATGGGCGTACCTTCGTTGAAGGTTGTGCATCAGGGCTGGTAACTCGGCACATAAAAATCAACTACCAATCATTAGCGGACCGGAGTTCCACTGTGGCGACCCCTAACCGGAAAAAGTCGAAAGACACAAGAACAACAACAACTAATATTTTACAAAGAAGATTTTCCACACGAAGCTTAACAACAACCTAACAAGGCTTAGTTTCTGCTGAGCATTTTTAGACAAGGATGGATTTGGACTACGAGGATATCATTATTATCTGGTCTTGTCTGACCGAGTAGTACATCATTACCAAATTAATTATTAATTATTTCGTTAACCTGCATAAGATCAGCCATTTAAAATATATAAGGGCAGTAAAATGATAAATTCCAAATTTAAGATGAATTTTATGGAATGGCAGTGAAAATTAGTACAAGCCATTTATACAAACTAGGATCAACCCAACATTAATGTATGCATATTTTAGAAGATTATCTACTGCAACTGCGGTGGTAGTGCTGCGGTAGTGTTGTCGCCTCACAGTAAGACATTGTCCTGTTCGATTCTCAGCTAAAGCATCTTCTTTGTGGAGACATGCGTAATGGGCGTACCTTCGTTGAAGGTTGTGTATCAGGGCTGGCATGTAAAAACCTACTGCCAATCACTAGCGGACCGGAGTTCTGCTGTGGCGACCCTTAACCGGGAAAAAGCCGAAAGACACAACAACATCTATACTAATTACTGCCAAAGACTCAGTCCACAGCATATGTCTGTATATAAAAAGTATAAAACACTTATTATGGGTGAATGGGGTTACAATAAGTTGCTTAGGGAGATATTTGTATATTGTTGTTTCTTTATTACTTTTTAGAAAATATATATGGCATAAACTGCTATACGTTTATGGAACAAATTGACAAAAAGTTACTATAAAGAACAGTTAAAATCCTTTGCAAACGGAACACTTGACTGATTAAGCAAGGAAAAAATTATAACAGCTTCATATGGTTTAACATGATACTTAATAAGAAAACAAATCAATATCAACAGAAATGTAGTGGAAAATTTATTTTAAACACTTCCACTATGACACATTCAGTTACAACTTCATGAGAACTTAACTCCCCATAAACAACCCAACAAAAAAAATAGCTCTAAGTATTATTTTGCAGGAGAAAAGCCCCCCCCCCCCCACACACACACACACACACCCATGTTACTCCATGGTTGCACAAAAATGAAAAAGGAAGAACTCTCCCAAATGAAGTGAATCAGTGCTGATGTACATTTGGAAACTGTACCTAGAATGACTTCCTATTGAACATTGATGGGAAAGTCCAACTTTGTTGAATTCTGCTTAACGAGTTTGTTACTCATGGAGCTTGGTCTTAATGAGCAATTTTGAACCATAGGAATAAAGAACACAAATTATTTGCCTGTCTTGCCACAGAATGTATGTGAGATAGTTATCTATTTTTGAAAATGGCAGGTTGCTGTGTTTTGTTTAGGTCAGCATAATGACAGAAAAGTGAAGCAGATACATGCATAAGCAGGAACACACGAATGCAGAACCACAAATGACTGAAAAAGAATACCTAGTAGATGAACAGTTAGCATGCTATGCAGACATTTTCCCATTTAACATGAAAAGAAAATAAAAACAGTCTATAACAGTTGACTGTGTGACAGTAACATAGCTGGGATCAGCAAATACATGTATTAATATTTGTCAGCATTCTTTTCTAGCAGACAGCATATAATATTAATAGTTCCCATTCTTGACGTAAGCCTTTGAGCATCAAAGACTATAAAATGTTAATCGCATAAATGCATGAACAAATCTAGATACCAATGATCCAGAATATCATAGCATTCTTTTTTATTACTATCTTTTGAGAAGGTCAGCTGTTTTGGAATCAGCATAACATAGTATACATTTAGGGTAACATGCAACTCATTACATGTAATGCAAATCCATTGTTTAATGCTGTAGATATAAACCTTCATAAGTATCATAATGACTCAAAAAACACACAGTCATCAACAACCACACTGGAAGGTGAAATTTCAACCAGCCATCTTTCTAAAGTTGTGCAGAAATATGCTTGAAGCATCAAAACTGATATCACTAATACAGAATGATTATAGTGAGAAAAGTGTGCTCACACCAGCTTATAAGTAATTCTACAGCTTAACAGTATCTATGAGGCTGTATAGGATTTAGAGCTAATAGTATACCTGTTGGTATTCATTCACAAGTAGCAGTGTGCCAACATGTTTATGTACAGGCAGCAGTGTGCCTGTTGGGCTTAAGTACAGTTAAAGTAGCTAGCACAGAGGATTAAGGCCCTCAGCTGATAGTGATCTACCTCCTGTGCCCTCCATTTGTCTTCTGTTCAACTCTGAGCATGTCACTTAACCAGGGAGTGCTAAGGGACTCCATTGAAAAGGGGACACTAGTATCAAGTGGACTTACCTTGTAACAAATGTTGAAAAAAAAACAGTGTTTCTGTGGGTGCTTTTGTGCAGGTAACCATGTGTCTATGGGTATTTGTATACAGGTAATAGTGTTACCATGCAAGTCTGGATCCAGCACAAGGTGACCTACGCAGCTGACAAGGTCTGGTACTGGCTGGGTGGCCTGGCCATGTAACTTAGTCCATTTAGTTCACTTTCCCCTTTAAAAAACAAAGCGATTTAAAAAATCCATTTCCCTTTAAAGAACAGAGTGATTTCCTGCTCAGCATGTTCACACAGGACTTTTCCATGTGAAATCTGAACGTCATCAGCAGCCGGGAGATATTTTTGCACACCAAACAAGATACGAAAGTTACTACATTACTGTACAAAGTTTATTTATTTATTTTATTTTATTTTACATTTGTTGACCGGGCTAGTCTAACTGGATACATGTCCATTTTCAGTAGAGGCCCGGGGAGAAAAGCTCCAAATTTAATACAAAGTAGGAAATCAGTCAACCTAAAATTTATGACAGTCCAAATCAGCATGCAGATATAAAAAATATAATAAAAAACTAAAAATGATAAAATATAAAAAATTGTTTTTTTTTTTTTTTTGAGATGAGCAGAGAAACAATATTTTAGATGTACTTAGAATAAAAGAAAGGATAAGTGAGAGAGAGGAGGGAATAAGATAGGAAAGGTATTGGAGATATAATAGGATGAGTAGAGGATTAGATGATTTTCATAGAGCTAAGAAAGTTAGTTTTATGAAGGGAAACATGCACCTAAGAAGAGAGGAAAGAAAAGACGCTTTTGAGTACTTGTTCAAAGGGTAAGTTTCCTGTCTTAAGGAGTGGCTATGGAACTTTAGAAAACATTTATTGGGTTATTGGGATGAGAAGGGGAAGAAGGAAAGGGACAGGGGCGGCTCGTGGCATCGGGCTGCCGGACTGCAGCCCCCTCAGCTAGACAGCTGAGTGCTTAGTTTATTTTTTTTTTATGTAAAAAAAAAAAAATGAAATCTGTTCTTTTAAACTTTAAATATCGAGTCCGCGACTCGAAATTACGTGCATGTGCATTGCACGCTTCTAGCGCAACAGCGTTTTTTTTTTTTTTTTAAGTCTTGCTGCAATGTTTTCATTGCAGCCTGGAGGAGCTTCTAAGGCATCATTGTGATGCCCAGAACTCCCCAGAAGTCTATGCGGTTGAGACACAAACCGCATAGACATGGAAGGGGCTCGGACTGCGACGTCCGCAGGCACGTCATGACGTGCTTGCTGGGCAAATGCTGCTGATTGGTTGTCGCTCTCTTCCCGGGCTTTATGTCCTGGGAAAAGAGCGAGAATCAGTCAGTCGGTTTTCGGCGTTGGACCTAGTAGTGACCTTTTTTTTCCCTGCTGCTTAAACAGTACAAAAAAAAACATTTTTTTTTAATTTTTTGGCACAACAAGAGAGAAGAAGAGTGCGAGGCAACAACAACTGTGGTGGACCTGGTGAATTTATTATTGCTGTTTCAGTGCTTCCCTGCTTCTTTCATCAGGCTGTTCTGGAATCAACAGGTGAGTTATTTACTATTTATTTCATTACTTATTAATCCAATGCATTGTATATATTAGATATTATTTGCCAAAGAGGAGAAGTAGAGCTGTACCATTGGTGAATGTTTGTAAATGATTTTATAGAAGATTTCTAATCATTCTGTTGTGAGGTCTGCGACTGAGTAGTGTAAATTTAGAGTATCATTGTACATTTGACTTTTGTGAATTCTTATATAATGGCAGAATGCTTAAAGCATGAAGAATTTTATTTCTCTGAAATTGTTGAATGAATGACAGCCTCTAATGTTATCTGGGGCCTAAGATGGAGAATGAATGGTTAGTGGACACAGATTTATTTTGATGTCTTTGTAGAACTATTGAATTTTCAGCATAGGAGGACCACTGCTGTTGCCGGGATTTTACAGCAGCTAAGATATGAGTATTGATAAGGAATCATTGCAAACTGTTTTATGAATGAGGGTTTGCAGAAGGAGTTGTCTATGTTGTTTTTCATTAAGCCAGTTTGCATACTTAATAGTTAAATAATTAAGCTTATTACAAGGAGTAATGAAAATGAACTGGCAGATTTTCTTAGAAATAATTAACAATTCAGAGAAGTTCTTCTTGGAGGCATATGTGAGAAGAGGTAGGTCATACACAAACTGTAGTAAGAACATATTTCTACCTACAGAGGCTTACAGTGGCAGGTGCCAGCAGGAGTTGGAGGGAGCATACACAAAAGTGTTACCTGTACCAGCAGCAAGAACACACAGGAAAGAGGGGATTAGAGTGGAGAAAGGAGAAAGGCTTGGGAGTGAGAGTAGAGTGGAGTTAGTCCTGCCAGAGAGAGTAGCAACATGCAAGGAAAAGGCTTCGGATAAGCTCAGAAAGGTCAACAGTGCTTATTACTGGGTTGGAATGGAATATCTCAAAGAAGATACCTTTAAACATTCTTCTTCTTCTGTTTCTTCTCTCATGCCTCATGTATGCACTTATCAACTGCAGATACTGCCTCTCTCTCAAACATCTGCATAAATCCCCCCATGACTGTTACAGACACTCAGACTGCACCGCTTCCTTATACAGATCTTGCATGAAGAAACAATGCACTCTAGTTACTATAAATGATAACAAATTCTGTAAAATGTTCTACAGTAATTTGCATTCCTTAACTTTACCATATTATATTTCTTCATTGACCAAACCAGTCTGATCTACCTCTCCACTATATTTCTCCTTTAGACTCTTTTCCTTTATCAATCAACTCATCGCCTTTTCACCTTGTTCTTTTCTTCTACCTCCTAGTTTTGTCTTGTTTGCTTAATATTATTGTTAGCATGAAGCTGTTAAACTGAATCTGCCAGATTTTATCTCTGAAATCAAATATTTATGTCTGTATCTCACAATATTGTATTCAGGTTTATACTGCTTTGTTATTTCAGCATAACTCAAAACATAATTGTCATTGATCTTTATATTATAATTTCTAAAAACATCTTTGTTAAATCATTACTTTTCAACAACATAATTTCTTATACATTATAGAAAACAAAACAAACTGTAATAAATTTCCATTATTTTTATTGTGCAGTACGCATATGTTTTCTTAACAAATTTCATCCACTACAGCATTACATAAATTGTTGAATTCCTGCCTTTCCTAAAACCTCACTCCCCTTCATGAATATTTACTTTGTGCCTTGTTGTGTATTTTCCTTGCGGGTATGGACACAGCTGTAGAAAGCTTTGTGCTTCTCCTTTGCCTGATAAGCAAATTTTTCCTTCAAATTTAGCCTTTGAAGTATTAATTAATCCTCTTAGCTGCCTGCTTTGTTCTTCCTAAGCTTGGCCAAGATTTGTTGTTGTTGTATAATGGACTGATATTGTGATTCTACTGGGGTGGCTTGTCTTTTGAACTTGTCTTATTCTTAATCCAAGGGGGCACAGCTACAGCTTACTCTATACAGCTATCAATATGGCTGCACAGGAATTTTGTAAATAGCACAGCATAGGCTATGGTGTGTACTAGGTTTGGGGGTGGTTGGAGTTTAGCCAAGGTGTCACTCAGCAAAGAGAGAGAGGTTAGCTTTGGAATAGTTCCTAAAGGTTTTTGGTTTCTCTGGGTCCCCAAATTTAATTTTTATTTTAAGCAATACATATTTTTAGTATTATAATTATTATTGTATCACCTCATTGCTATGTCAGACTGTTTTAGATAAATGTATAAAAGCTATCTTATGATTTTATTTATTATTTATACACTGTATAATATATATATATATATATATATATATATATATATATATATATATATATATATATATCTTGAATAATTAGCACTTTCTTTTAAAAGTCAAGCAACTGGCAAGACAAATTTATTCTCAACACTTTTTAGGTGGGAATAAGTAACTGAAATTTATCTTTCTTTATAGTCTTATACACAACATGCTTACTGAATGCATACCAGATCAAACTGAAACCTGCATTTTTTACTTTTAGGCTAAGTAAAGGACTGAGGACTCACTTTAATACTGCATTGCCTGATGTTAAGAAAATATTGGATCATACGCCCCGTGTACTAAGTAATTTGGTTTTCCAAATTGTAAAACTTCATGTTTATATTATGATAGCACTAGCAGAATACAAAAAGTGGTACAAGCATACTGTTTAATCCAGGTAATATCAACAGGTTTTGCACCTTGTCTCCTCAATCCAAAGAGCTGCAGACCCCACAATCAATAATCATTTGTCCTTCTTTGCTCACTTTATGCTGAATCGGTGATCTCTGACCGTTATTTTTTTTTTTTGGCATCAGTTCAAATTACAGGTCAGTCTACAACTCATTAATAATGTGATGCCTGCCTAAGGGCCCTGTTTGAGCATCTGACTTTTTTAGCTTTGATTAGCGTAGATGCAGTTGACAAGTAGACAGATGCACTATAGCCATTACTGAAATAGTAATCTTAATTAAAAGGGAAAAAGTAGTCAGCGTTACTATAGTCAGTTTGTTTATGTTTTGTATTTGTTGAGCAGTGTTTGTTGCTTGCATGTTTTGTACATTTATTGACCAGAATGTCAGCTAAGAAAATCCCAGACATAGACTGAACACAAAATTAGATATAAACAATAAGTATGTGAAGCATTGATCCCATTGCACCATAGCCACCCCGTCTTGTTGGCCACACCCCGTCTTGTTGGCCACACCCTGTCTTGTTGGCCACACCCATCCAGCTGTCTCCTGCAGCCCCCCTATGATTTGAAGTCACCAGCCGCCACTGGAAAGGGAGATGGGAGACAGAAGGGCTAGCTAGTCAGGGTTAATACAGGGGCAGAGCCATGTGTTATTAAGGTACAATTTGAGATTCTTCTTGAAAATAGGAAGAGAAGTCAGGGATGTGATATCAGCAGGTAAATTGTTCCAGTGTTTCCCAACTGAGTTGGAGAATAAGCCATCTCCTGCAGTGTTTTTAGGTGTAGTAATGTTGATCAGAAGTTTGTTAGAGGAGCGTAGATGTTTCAGGTTATGATAAGGGGTAATAAGACTGGTGAGTATTGGAGTTTTGGTGGGTTGGTACAGGGTTTTGTGGGCTATTACCAGTTGTTGAAGTATAATCTGATTAGGAAGTTCGAGCCAGCCAAGTTGTCTTAGATTAATGCAGTGGTGGGTTCTAAAAGGAGATCCGGTAGCAAATCTAGCAATGTTGTTGTAGGATATAACTAGTTTATTAAGGTTTTTTTTGACAGGTTGGTATAAATAGGACATGCATAGAGTAAAGTAGAGATTAGATGGGTCTTGGCTAGGGTAATTCTAGTAGTTGGGGTAAGAAATGGTTTAATTCTATATAGGGTTCCTATTTTTTTGTTCACACTTTTTATAGTAGAGTTAATGTGATTCTCAAAATTGAGTTTATTATCAATTGTAATTCCTAGTAGTTTTGTGGTGGTTTCAGGGGAAATACTAGTATTGTTGTTTGAAGTGACTGAGAAATGTGGGGGTATTTGGTTACGTGTTGGGGAGAAGAGTAGAAGTTTTGTTTTCTTAGGGTTGAGTGGAGGCAGCGTTGGGAAAACCAATGTTCAACTGTGTTAAAGGCTTTTTGTGTAAGAGACTGAAGTTCAGCATAAGAGGTAGCTGTGCAGATAATAGTGGAGTCATCTGCATATTGGATACAGTTAGAAAAAGGGATGGCAGATTGGAGGTCATTGATAAAGACGGAAAAAAGAAGTGGACCTAAGATAGAGCCTTGTGGGACACCTAGGGAAATAGGAAGGTAGTCAGATATTGAGGTTTTCCAGAGTACTGCTTGTTGACAGTTTTTGAGGTAAGAAAAACCAAGCTGAGCTGTTAGGATCCAGTGATAGAGAATTGAGAATGTGGAGGAGCATTTTGTGATTTACCTTGTCAAAGGCTTTAGACAGGTCAATGAATAGTGCAGAAGAAAGATTGTTTAAGTTGCGGTTAGTGTTGATGGTGTTTGTGAAGGAGAGCAGTGTAGTGGTGGTACTATGGGAAGGTCTGAAGCCATGTTGACAGCTAGCAAGTAGGTTGTTTTAGAGAAGATGATTTAGTAATTGTTTATGGATACATTTTTCTAAGATTTTGGCAATAGGGGATAACAAAGCTATGGGACGATAGTTGGATAGATCAACAGATTTTTCCCCCTTTGTGTAGTGGGATGATGTGAGATATTTTCCAGATATCAGGGACAGTTCCTTCATTGATGGATCTGTTTATCAAAATAGAGATAGGAAAAGCTACAGCTTTGTCTCCTATTTGCAGAAACTCAGCCGGAAGTTTGTCTTCAGAGGGTGAGGAGTGCTTTAGTTTTTGAAGTAGTGAAGAAATATATGATGTAGGGATGGGATGGGATTGGAAGTTAGTGTAGCTGTGTGTGAAATGCTCTAGTTAGGGGCAATATGCAGTTAAGTGTCACACAGAATCAAACTCTGTACCTTAGGGATGAAAGGGAAGAGCCTTCATCCTCCACACCTCCTTTAGCTATTTGTTATTGTTATTGTTACTGTTGTTTTCTTTTGATAAATCACTAAGTAGTACAGCCTGTCAGAGTCAGTCACTAGAGATTTATGTTTTTTGTGGTTCAAAAAACATGTTGATGCAAACATGTAGATCACTTAATTTTTAAATGATTTTTGAGTACTCTGCTCTTATCTGTTTTCAGTTTTGCAAAACCTCTCTGAATTTACTTCATATTTATGCCCTGTCCTTGAACAAGTCACTTAACCAGGTGGTGCTTTGAGGCAATAGACATCTCAATGGTCTCTTGAACTCAAGCCTAGTAACTACCTATGAATAGGAGTAGTTATGGTGTAATGAAGAAAACTGATTGTAGGAAACAGGAGTATCAACGTATGAGTCATGTTCTTTAGAAGTGATCCTTGGTTTCCTTGTACAGTTGAATGTTGACGGTATGTTTATTATTTGGCTTTCAGTAACTTGGACACCATGAATACATTTTTAATTAATTTATTTTTTTTTGTAAGGACACAGATGCAAAATTCGCTAGTTTTTTTTACAAAAATTTGCCTCACAGTGCAGATGAGTAAGGCAATGGGCAGTTAAAGAGCTACCTCCTATAGTATGTGGCTTGATTCCTTCAGGCTTCAATTGCCTTACATGTCACTCTGCCACATTACTTCATCAAACAATATTTTTGTGCTGCTTCTGAGAAGGGACACGTGTCCAGTCACCTGACATATTTGTCTTTTGAATTCCTACACTCTTAGTCACTGTATTTGTAGATGAATCACAGAAATGTAAAGCGGTTTGCCAGCAGCAACCTTTGCATTAATAATAGTTCTCTAATGTGGAATTGGTCAGATGACTTTTACTTCTGCAGAGATTGTGTATATTGACTTAGCATATGCTATCAGACGGTTAACGACTCGTATGCCCTCAAATAGTCTTCTATTTAAACTGTGCTACATATGGCTGGATTTTATGGTTATGATGCTCATGGTCTTTATAAATGTCATGTAGTTCATCCAAAGCAATTGATAAAGTACATGTAATCCATTGGCAGTGTCAGTTGCATAACAGGTGGCCCAGTCTTCTTTGATGCAGAAGGTTCTGTGTCCTTTTTCCACATTAACTTATTTAACAAACAATAACTAAACTTACTGATAACAATAAGGGGTGTATGCAGTTAAAGTAGAAAATATATTGATGGGGGGGTCTCTCTGTGGATGAAAATTACCTTTATCCTCATCATCTGATCATTTTAAACAGTCAAATCTGCCTTTGCAGGGTTAGTATTCAAGGATGTGTGAATTAAATTGGAATATTTTGACTACTATGTGTTTATATGAAACAAATTTGAAATATGTGACTTCAGTCATTATTAATTTTTTTGACATTGAAACTGGAATCTGAGAAGGATGCAGTCAACAGTGTAGCTATAATTGCTGGGTTTGGGGAGTGTTTAGGAATAAAAATGACCCTGATGAGCTGATAAAGTTATTAGTCTGTCTTTGCAGGACTAGTTTGCATTTATGTAAAACAAACTGGAATACTTTAATTGTGGATTTTTATCTCAATCAAATGTGATGCATACACAGTTGATAAAGTGGCAGTATCTGTTAAATACTGATATTGCAGGATTATAATGACAGCAGTTTGTGTGGCCTTTTTTAGTTGAAATGTTCTGGATACTTTTGTCATTATTGGTATGTTAATACAATATGTTTGTGCATATACAGTAACTTGCTTGTCTATCTGTTTGTAAATTTGGAGCTTTTCTCCCTAGGCCTCCACTGAAAATGGACATGTATCCAGTCGAACTATCCTGGTCAACAAATGTAAAATAAAAATAAAATGAAATAAAATAATTTATTTTGTTTCATTGCATACTGAAAAAAATGCTCATAACTATCAATTTTAAATGCTCTCTAACAAAGCTGTTGTATTAAACAAAGTTTATAATTTAAAACAATTGTTCAGCTGTGGTGACCCCTAACAGGAAAAGCTGAAAGGAGAAGAAGAAGGAAAGAGAATTAAAGAACACGTGCATTCATGCATGGTCCTAAAAATGTGTGGGGGGTACACTAAATCTGCCAACAGCCAGATGCATTTTCAGTCAGAGATCTAATGCATTTTCAATTCATGTGAGTTTCGAGGGAAGACTAATTTATTGTTGCTCATGCTAAGTCTGTTGTCAAGGCGAGACTTTTGTTTTATTTGACAAATAGCCATCAGTGTTTGTGCAATTTTTTTTCTCTAAAATTTTGAAATAAAAGTTTTAAATTACATCAAAGTCTTTGTGATCACTCTAAAAGTAAAGAAGAAAATATGTACACAGGCGGGTTTGAACAGCGTTTTCGGTAAATGGGGAAAAGATAGCTAAGTAGTGGGAGACTGGAATGCCTGAGGGGAGAGATCCTGGTCTATTACTCTGCTATGGGCCCCAGTTGCCAAGATCCGGCTCTGTAACCATGGGTGTTCATGTAGGGGTAATAGTATGTCTATGGGTGCTCATGCAGAGGTAATAGTATATCTATGAGTGCTCGTGTGGCATCACAGTGTCTGTTCTATCATGCATATTCTATGCGCTGCTAATGTCAGTGTTTGAAAAGACAAAACCACATTCCAAGAAGCTGGTCTACTAACATAGCATTTCTCCTTTTTAATTCTGCATTCTCATTGAGAGGTTCTTCACTTGTACATTCCCCCTCTCCGGGTTCACATGTCACTTATGGCACCTTGTAGAGTACTGTAAAACACCAAAAAAAGTCCAGCACCATTCAGAAGGCAGATAGAGTCAAAATTTAATGTGACTAAAACAACAAAAACAGCATACTGGTTTCGGCCAAACTTACAGCCTTCTTCAGTGCATTAAATAAATTGAATCCATTACACATTTAAATAGTGTTTAATTAGACCATACTGGAAGTTGATTGGTTTATGCCAAAATTAGCTTAGGTCATTAAGGCCAGGTTTAAACAAAGCCATTAGCCTAACAATCCAACCAGATTCCTTCTTATTTAGTAGAGAGTGCCAACCTGCTTTGTTGGATTTATGTCCTTGAATTTTGTCAATGATTGTGAATTGTAATTTAGCAGTGACATGGATCATTGTATGTTTGTAAAGAGCTTTAGAAATCCCTTTAGTTCTAATATCACTGAGATGTTCACTGATCCTGTGTTTTAATGGCCTAGATGTTTGCCCTACATAAAAAGCAGAGCAAAAACAGGTGGCCAAATAAATGAATGGGTTGGGGAGACTGTGTGTCTTTACCTTTAGGTCCCTTACCATAAGTTAACTTTTTTCTATCCTGTTCAGTGGCAAAAGAGCATGCCCTGTCAATGTTGTCGGCATGATAGCCCCTATTCAAATAATGCTCTGAAAGATCCCCAACCCATTCGCTTAATAACAACATTTGGAAAAACACAGATGCTTTCAAAAATATTGTGAATAATCACTGGGATATTTTGCTGGCAAATGAGAAACTAGCTGGAATACTCTCCACACAGTGTCTCTTTTCATACAGAAGAGGCCGTACTTTTACTTCCCATCTAACCCACTATAAACACTTTTCACCCACTACCACACAACAGGTGACCTTATTTGGTGACAAGTTAGTGGGTAGCAAGTCCTGCACTCACTGTAGCTTCTGCACATATATATGTAAAACCAAGGAATTTACGAGCAGCAATACACCACATATTTTTGAAATCAGATGCTTTGGCAACTGCAGCAGTGACTGGGTCATTTATTTGGCCACCTGTTTTTGCTCTGCTTTTTATGTAGGGCAAACATCTAGGCCATTAAAACACAGGATCAGTGAACATCTCAGTGATATTAGAACTAAAGGGATTTCTAAAGCTCTTTACAAACATACAATGATCCATGTCACTGCTAAATTCCAATTCACAATCATTGACAAAATTCAAGGACATAAATTCAATATAGCAGATTGGCACTCTATACTAAATAAGAAGGAATCTGGTTGGATTGTTAGGCTAGGGGCTTTGTTTAAACCTGGCCTTAATGAACTAAGCTAATTTTGGCATAAACCAATCAACTTCTAGTATGGTGTAATTAAACACTATTTAAATGTGTAATGGATTCAATTTATTTAATGCACTGAAGAAGGCTGTAAGTTTGGCCGAAACCAGTATGCTGTTTTTGTTGTTTTAATCACGTTAAATTTTGACTCTATCTACCTCCTGAATGGTGCTGGACTTTTTTTGGTGTTTTACAATGCATTTGGTATAGTCCATGCACACAGTCTCACTTGCGTGGATTTGAGCTACACTACCTTGTAGAGTACCACAGATTATTATTTAGTTTTAGAATTCCACACCTGCGTCATAAACTGCAACCTTATGTAGAGTCTGTAGGCTGACTACTTCAGAATATCATATTGCCAGTACAAAATGCTGCATTTACTTATGTGATGTATAAATATCAGACTCAGAAAAGAATTTCCCAGCTAAGTTCACAACAGTAAATATACCTCCTCTGTATGAATGGATGACAGCTATTATTCAGCTATTAAACATTTACAATGTGGAATGCAGCTAAGTATATCTCTACTCTACAGAATTCATACTGAACTCTACAATGTGCACACAGCCTTCAACACATGACCTTCATACAAGATAGATGAACTGGCCAAATCCTCTTCCAGCTTTTTCGAGCTTGGAGCAACCATTGCTACATGATGCCCCTTGCATACCTCAACCTATAAAGCTACTGTAGAAAAGGATCTTACTAACTGTACTGCACAGTCACAACATTTAACAATGCATGTTGCATAACACAAAAATGTTATACTGAGTCACTCTCCGTAGGGAGGATATGCAACAATTACTATGGCATTCACAGTATGAAAATAACAGTTTTCACAATCATGTTTCTCTCACTATCTCTAATGTTCTTCAAGTGTCCACTGCCTAGAGCTATGCTACATACATCACAGAGCATTGTATGCTTCCAAAACACATCACATAAAGGTTATTGTCAGTTCTTGAAACTGATTTCAAGAAATGCACCTCTCAAGATTTACCCTTGAGTTGAATTTATTGAAATCTATTTCTTGAACATATAACCAGGGCCTTAGCTGAAATGGCGCCCTAGGAGAAGTAGTGCTTCAGTGCCCCTTAAGCCCCACTCACAGCCGTACCCACATCATACTCATGAAACACCCACAGATAGATCACTCCCCATGAAAGCCACTCATGTTATTTCCATCAATTATTTTACTGCATAAATAGATTCATTGATTAGTACTAGGCTAACTGCCCTTGTGAGCCATTTTCAGCTTAGCCAGTTACCCCATGTGAGAATCAAACCCTGCACCTTGTGTTTGTAAAGTAAACACCTTAACCATTATGCCAACATCCCACCCCAAATAAAAATAAAAATAATTTTCTTTGTCATACTATAGGAAGAAAATATAAATAAATAAAATAAAAATTAAGATTGTCAAGCCATGAACAAAAGTAATTCTGGTCTACCTGCTCTAACAATAATGTGCATTATGGCAGTGTGTATTAAATCGCATCTTAGTCAAGGGCTCAGTTTTTTTTGATTTTCAAAGGAATTCTAATAAGCACTTGAAATTCAGACTGCTTGATCCGTGGTGGTGCAGCGGTAGCGTTGTTGCCTCACAGCAAGAGGTTCTCCCGTTTGATTCTCAGCTGGAATGCGAGGAGTGCCTTCTGTATGGAGTTTGCATGTCCTCCCCGCGGTTGGGTGGGCGTTCGAAAGACATGCGTAAATGGGCGTGCCTTCGTTGAAGGTTGAACGTCGAGCTGGCACCTTGGCGTTTGTCAAAATCTACTGTCAATCATTAGTGGACCGGAGTTCTGCTGTGGCGACCCCTAACCGGGAAAAGCCGAAAGACAACAACAACTTGAAATTCAGACTGCCTAAGTACTGCCTGTCTTCTCATGTTTACATTTATATTTATATTTTTGACAGTTTGCTTTATTTGCTTCCACTAGAAGTCCTCACATTAAAAAATCACAAGAAACCAACTTGCTGAGCAAAATTGCTCAATGAAGCAACCACATGAAAAAAATAAATGCAAGTGTTTTTGCAGGGGAACAAGCACCCATTTCCTCACAAGTCCTGAACGTACATTTACACATCTCCACAATCACACAAGGGCCTTGGGGGCCAGTAGCCTAGTAACTTCCAATGATCATATGATAATAGTGAAAACTGGGCAACCACTGGAATATTCTTACTTCTCCTAACCCCATTACCCCAGGAGTAGTATAAGATATGCATAAAATCCATGTTGCCTCAACCTGCAGTATGCACTGCTTAGTGGGCATCCATTACTGACTAGGGTTACCACCTGTCCCTCTTTGTGAAGGACAGTCCCACTTTGGGCAGTTGTGTTCTGGGAAAAAAATGGCAAATTTCCTGAGATGTTAAGACAAAATATATTTCTAAGTTTTCCTGAAATAGTTGCATAAAACTGTTATTTTGTATCTGGAACACATACATATTATATTAAATATCAGAAGCAACTAAAATGCTACAAAAATAAGCTTTTAGTTTGGCAAAAAAGTGGAAGTGCTGCCCTTTGCACTGGCCATGGGTATGTTTTGTCCTGCAAAATCTCACACTTCTAAAAGAAAAAAATGTCACACTTTGGGAATTTGAAAGGAGAGACTGTATGGTTTACAGTATCAACCATGAGCTGTTTTATATAGCCATCTCCAAGTGATAATTAAATTAAGAGAACAGAGCTACCACACTGTGCATCCTGTAAATCATCCACCATTCGTATGTTTCTGAACCCAAACAGCAAAATATAAAGAACGTGAACTTTAGTGTGTGGGCGGGGTCAGGCATGTTTAATTTTAATTGAAAATGACCAATTTTACTTATTTCTCAAGTGGTTTTACTTTTAAAATTAAAAACTGCACAGCTGCATTTAAAAGTCGTAGATACAATTTTGCCTATCGTCATAATGAGGGGGAGACTTGTCCACTGTTGTTGCTAAACCTAAATCCACGTGATGCGATAGTGCTGGTGAGGAAGTAAGCCTAGTAACCAACCTCCATTCCTTAAACACCGATTTAGTTGAGGTAAGCCCTAGTAGTGATAGTGATCCAGTTACTGTTGCAAATACATCTCACCCGTGAACGATGCATTCGAGCCTTTGAGCACCTGTTCAGAAATGTGGTTACACAAGCTCAGGCTGCCAATCACAGATTTACAAAAGGCACAAAAAAAAATGCAAACAGTCCGACTCAACTTCGTTAATGAAGAATGGCATGAGAGGCATACGTATGAACAGAATTTTATGTCGGCAGCAGCAGCTCAGACTGGAGGAGTCGCTTGAAATGTCAGGCGAACAAAAGCATCACTGATTGGATGCTATAATAATGCTCAGCCAATAACTGATCAGGTATTACTGTAGCTTCGGGGGGGAGGCAGAAGAGCACAGCAGAGAATCAGGATCTGGACTGTATGTTTTCAAGTATAGCCACACAAAATTTACAGTACACTTAAGATGGCAAGGTGCCAAGATAAACAGAAACTTTAGCGGAAAAGGAAAAAATAAATTAATTAAATAAGTAAATAAAAATTGTGCCCTTCATGAGGCCGGCCTGTACGGTGCCCTAGGTGGTCGCCTAGTCCGCCTATGCCTAAGGCCGGCTGTGCATATAACAAACTCGTAGCTACCAGTAACTTAATTATAGACCTCTTTGTAATGCAAGTAGCAAAAAAAGATTGTACCTAATCACAAATATAACTAATGTGATATGATATGCAGATGCTTAAGCTTCAGACATCAGCAATTTTCTCCTTCAACTTCAGGGTTAAAGGGGTACCATTCTGTGGTGCTGTCCAAAGTGCCAAATGACCAAACTACGGCTTTACCGTAGTTCTCTCCTACAATTTTTCTACAACTTTCTTTTCTTTTTTGGAGATTACTCAGACTGACAGAAAGTCTTCAAGTTGTCTCTTGACAACTTGCACTTGGGGCAACCATGCAGTTTTCCCTGACTTAGTTGTGGTTTTGGCAAAGTATTAGTAGTATGTAGTGCTGGTGCAGTTTGGTTTTCATTTGACATGGATTTGGATGTTCAACGATACGTTATAGGTTGTTATGTTAATGAATCAAAACTGCACCCTTAAGAGATGAAAGCTTTCTTCTAATTCAAAAGGCTGGGTACCTTTGTATTGCTGCTGGGTAAGCTGGAATGACTGAGCATGTATGAAAAAGTGCAACCCATCAGTAGAGTGGACCTTATAGTCTTATCATAACAATTTTTAAGTCTACTTATTAATCATTTTAACACAATGTCTGATTTATGTTTCTTTGTGCATGACATGATATAACCTTTGATCAACACACACCATAGGCTATAGTGGCACATAACTGTGAAGAGCTGTTGATAAATTCACCAAAATAGTAACTGTTTGAGTAAGCAATAGGATTGATTATATATAGGAATTAGCCACAGGTGGATACCGGCCCATCAGTTTTGACATCCTCAGCTCTGTGGATGTCAGATAATGGCGGAATCCTCCCATGCAGAAATATGCAAGCCTGTGCTCCCGTATAAGAGATACAGACAATTTACATCATCTTTGCTTCTTTTCTGTCAGTGATGAGAAGGGACAAGCATGCTTAGTGAAGGGAGCAGCCCTTTGTATGTTGATATTACTTCCACAGAAGACAGACTAGGTAAATACAAATGGGATGTACAGTCCCGTCTTTCACCAAGAATCCAAAGTCTAGCCTTCCTGCCCTCCTTTGAAGTAAGGATAGAAAAAGTGATGAAAAACCAATAATTTCAGCACTCTAATGGATAACATGGGGAGACATCAAAGAACAGAAGGGTGGTTACTATTGCAGGCTTCTCCTCCTCTGATTCCCAAATGAAGTTCTTTGCAGGAGGCATCCTCCTGCAGGAGGAAAAAGGAAGGTAGCCTGTTCTAGAATAATGTTCCTACAACATCTAGTGTTGCAGTGAGTTTACTACACAAAATGTACTGTGCTCTTCATATGGATCACTGTTGCAGTAGATGTCAATGCATACAGGAATTAGTCATAAGCAGACATATGTTATCAAAAGAACTGCATGATAAAGCTGTGCTGCATCAAACCCAAGACAGAGGAAACTAAAGGGTGCGGTTTTGATTCATTAACATAACAACCTATAACATATCGCTGAATGTCCAAATCCATGTCAAATGAAATCCAAACTGCACCAGCACTACATACTACTAATGCTTTACCAAAACCACAACTAAGTCAGGGAAAACTGCATGGTTGCCCCAGGTACAAGTTGTCAAGAGATACAATCATCATTTGCAGATGGGGTGCATTTGCAGTACTGCCATTCATTTATACTGCTACTAAACACATTCTTTTAAGAAGCGGCGATATCACCCATGGTGAATACCAGGATGTTAGTGTTGCGCTTGCTGCTAATCTGGTGCTGCTGCTGCACTTGAGTTCTGAAGTTCTGTTTTTTTTTTTGGGGGGGGGGGCTTCAACTTTGGCAGTTTTTTGCCCCTCACCTTCAGGTTTGAAGGGTTAAAACTCTGTGGTACTGTCCAAAGAACCAAATGACCAATCTATGGCTTTACACTTTACAATGCGTCGTGGAAAATGGTGACAAATCTTCAAGAAATAATCAGACCTTAAATACTTTTTTCTTATCTTAACCACTGCACAGAACTAGACAAAATTTGCTTGCTCTAAAACTGCAGACCTGTACCATGCAGTAGTTTGCAGTGAGTTAAATCTTTTGAGCAGGAATTTGTCACTAATTTATCTCTGTATCAGAAACTATTCACTCCTCAAACCTTAACTGGTTTCAGCTTTACTGCTCATATCTAGGGACACTGATTTTCTGTTTTTCTAGGGAAAACATCATTAAATCTGTCTGAATATTGCAAAAACATTGAATTTTCAAGGAATTTGCCATTGCAGGCCACTGCATGCATTTGCCTCAGCTTGTGTTTCTTCTTATATGTACTACTTATAAACTTGTCAGTTTTGCATATCTGTAGATGCCCTAAATTGTAATGGAATCACAGTTGTAATAGGAAACTGCTTTTAAAAATCACACGTATAATTCCCAGATTTTACCTCATGAAAAACAGAATTTCACTTTTTACAAGATGTAAATCAGTGGGCGGTCGTGATGGTGCAGCAGTTAGCGTTGCTGCCTCACAGCAAGAGGTACTCCGGTTCAATCCTCGGCTGGGGGGGTCTTCTGTGCGGAGTCTGCATGTCCTCCCTATGGTCACATAGGTTTCCTCTGGGGGCTCCAGTTTCCTCCCACATCCCAAAGACATGCTGTAGGTGGATTGGACACTCTAAATTGGCCCTAGGTGTGAGTGCGTGCATGTATGTGTGCCTTCTGTGGAAGGTTGGGCGCTGGGCTGGCAACTCGACACCGTAAAACTCCAATGCCAATCATGAGTGGACCGGTGATCTGCTGTGGTGACTTCTAACCGGGAAAAGCCAGACTATATCCAGCTCAGTAACTCACCTTAAATCTAGTGACATAACAAGTTAAATTCTGATGTTGTGTCTTTCGGCTTTTCCCGGTTAGGGGTCGCCACAGCAGAACTCCGGACCGCTAATGATTGGCAGTAGATTTTTACGTGCAAAGTTGCCGGCCCTGATGCACAACCTTCAACAAAGGTACACCCATTCACGCATGTCTCGCACAGAAGACGCTCTAGCTGAGAATCGAACAGGACAACGTCTTACTGTGAGGCGACAACGTTACCACAGCACTTTAGGTAAATGTACTGGGGGCTCTGTCCTAAATCCTATCAAGGTAGTACTTGTAAAGTTCCATAAAACACTGCTAAATTATAGTCTGTAAGAGACCAAAAAAGAGATCTATATTAATGAAACCTTCAGAAAATTACAAGAAATGAAGGAAACTAAAGGACATGATATGGATTAAATGCTAAGCTTGGGAGGAGTACGAGAGACTAAACCCTGATATTGTACAGAAGGCAAATGAAACATCTGAGATGTTGACACACTGTGCTTTCTGTTGTTTGTTAAGTCTGGTAATGACACTGGGGGACTTGCTGAAGATTTCAGCTGTGGTTGGTAAGTTCTAGGAGGAAAAACGAATAAAGACATTGAAGGTTGTGTGGAAGCTGGAAAGTTAATCAACTATGGATCCTCATTTCACAAAAATACAAGTCTTTAAATATGTTTTACCAAAATAAATTTACATGAAAATGTTTGGAACAGACAAACACTCCGTACTCCCATATCTTTAAATCTGACTTATTCTAAGGTTGTAGCACCTCCTTGTAGATTGTTATTGCAGAGTTTTTCCACTGATTTGATGAAAGGTGTTTCACCAAATCTACCACTGTTCATTTATAGAGCTCCCTTGAGTCAGAATTGTGGATATAGATGAAACAGCATATATATAATATTTAGATGGCAGCTAAAGAGTTGGGCAGACTAGATGTACCATACCCTTGATTTTACTAGGCGGCAGTACATCATACATAAAAAAGCATTGCAGCAGTGGTGATGTACCAGTTTCTGCTAGGTTTCAAAGAGTCATGGCTCTGTCTTCACTTGTCTGTTACAGAAATGCTAGATCCTACTGAAAAACAAGATGTATTCCTCAACCCATGACTATACAGAGACCTAGGTGGCAGAAAGAAAGAAATGCAAAGAAAGAGAAAAATGATCATTAACTTAACAATAATAATGCTGCTTGCCCATGAGATTTTTTTTTTCATTTCAGTTAAGCTACAAGTTCTATAGAAGCTTTGCATGGATGTTGTTTTCTGCTTTACTGTTCATGAGCCAGAACTTTTTTATGTGATATAATTTCATTTCTCTATGTCTCTCACTCTGTTTTTGTCTCTTTACTGCAGACTGTTTATTGCCATGCAGATGCACATTATATTTCATGATGCAAGGAGCCATGTAGTAGTGACACGCCTATGGATTTAAAGAAGTGGACAAGCTTCTTTAGTGCAAGTTCAGCTGTTCATTACTCCATATTTCATGGATAATTCAAGAGCTTTGAGTTGGTAAGAAAACTTGCTAAGAAGCAGTCTAAAATCTGGAAAAAAAATGCCATCAAACCCAGGATGCTCTGTGCATAAACTTCATCATTACATCTCGTTATTACATCATTACATCTCGTTATTACATCATTACAGCTCATTATTCAAACCTGGATGCTGTATAATTATACTGGGTAAACTGATTATGGGCTGTAAGTTATGTTGGTGAATACAGACAATAACCACAAGGTGCAAACTGTGATCAGTGGATTTGATGTTACATAACAGTTATACAATCATTATAAATATATAATCGCTTAACTAATTCAACATAATATCTCTGCCTAGTAGCTTTCTCTTCACTCTTTATAATAAATTGAACGCTGGAGTTCTGTGCTGTGTGGACTGCATTTTAACATCCTTGAAGCTGTAATACAATTTACTGAACGTATTTAACTAGAATATTGCACAAACAAAGGCATGCTCTGTGTAAAATGCTCTATACCTGTTACCACCTTAACAGCAGTAAGAAGCTTATAAAGTATCAAATTAAGATGAGCAGCAAACATCAGTTCTTAGTTTGTCATCTTGCAGTCAAACCCAGTCACAGAACTTGAGCAACATAGCTGCAGTAACTTTACATTTAGTCCTGCTAACAGCACCGAACATCCTCCTTGCATTTATTACACTATCTCACCCCAATCTGATAAGCTGCATTTGTGGTGTCCTACTTCCTATTTATCAACATCACCCAGTTAATGTTTCTCATTTAACAAAGGAAACAAATGACCCTCTGGGAACCAGAGATAAGACATAACCTAGGTGAAAAAGTGCATAAAATGTGCTGCGACATGCTGTGGGCAGTCACTGATGGAAATGACCCTGGTTACTCTGTGTGTTAAGATGAGAAAGTGAGATGGACATACATTAGAACTCTCACGTCCATTTCTGTTGTTTAAACTACTGCCTAGTCTTTTAGATTGTGGCTCTGATCCTATAAAATGTCATAGAGTCCATTAAATCTGCCACTTTATTTACTGTTTTACGAATATTTTATTAACATTCAGAAACACAGGCAGGCTCATAAGAGGTTGAACAAAAGGACAGTATATGAATAAGATAAATAGGGAGTCTACAGTCAGACAGTATTAAAACCAAAGAATCAATACAAATAAAACTGATTTAACAAATATAATCATTCAGTATGTATGACAGTAATGTGGCTATATGAAAACACCAAATCACTCAAAGGCACAACTGTACAACCTCATGATTTTTTGTGCCAGCAGTAGTTTATAGTGTTTGCATAAAGAAGCAATAAACATTAACACCCTCTCTTTATCTCCCTCACCTCTTTCTACTAACATCTTCATAAAACACTTACACAATCAATCATCATATCACTATGTATTACCCCTACTTCCATAACTTTCACTAACAAACCTCCACCACAACCCCCCAGTAATCAGACCACACCTATTTCCTGGCTCACTACTGTCAGAATCATTCCTCTGTACGATTACAAAGACTCAGAATCATTTTTTCTCTCTGCCTAAAACATTAAAGAGCTAATTCAGACTATCCTCCATAATCTATATACTTCTCCTTAAGAGTAACATTGAAACCAACCCAGGCCCAACAACTATCTTTCCTCAACATCAGAACTACTCTCTTCCTACGCTATCCTGCACCATCCCCAGTACACATGGCATCAGAAACAAGCTAGACCACATAAATGCTTTTATTTCCCAGCAAAACCAAGGCATTCTAGCAGGCACAGAATCTTTGGTCAAAATGACTCCCCCAACTTCCAACACTTTCTAACCTCCTACAAGTGCATCAATGATGACAGACCAGGCAAATAATCAACTGGAGGCTCTCTAATTTTGTACAGAAATAACTTAACCCCAAAATTCATTGCCCAAGGAAAATCTTCCTCAGACTCTAGTCCTAAATGGATGCTTCTAAAATGTCCATCGACACTGATCACTGCAGCCTGTCTACCACCTCCTACTTACTTAAATTCAAATCACTCATCAGTAACATCCTTCATAACTGCCCCAAAAATAACAAAATCATTCTGGGTGATTTCAATCTTAATTATCTTAGCCATCTTTCATCTGACATCGGTACTTTCCTAGCAGACATAGATGTCCTTCATACTGTCACTGCTACAGTAGCCTTAGCTATATGGGTTATATTTTGCCAAGGATATAACAGCTGGCCAGCTTCCTAAGTACTAGGTCACTTCTACACACCCAAACTATCAGTTGGCTCAAGCTGAGCTGACTAAAAGACAATTTTGGGTGCAAAGCCCTTCAGAGCTTTACTGCCACTAAACAGTATGCTCTTCTGTAGGATTTGTGGATTGACGGTTGGCTTCTGCTTTCCTTTGCTGGGCAGATAAGCTCCCTTTGGTGAAAAAAAATTCCATTTTCTTAAATTTATTGCAGTTTTATTTCTTTCCTCTTCAAGAAAGTTTTATAAAGCCAGGAGTACTGTACTGTAGTGGACTGCCTCGAGATTGTTACATTCTTTTAAAAGGAACACATTTTTTCTGTCAGTTTAAAAGTAGTGTAAACTAAGTGAAAACATATTTTCTGTGGATAAATTGGGGTTATTTTTCCATTGTGCAGTTGTCATAGTGTTTTAAAGTGCTTTTTACTGTGTTTTTTTCTACCCAAAAAGTATCTTTTGTGGACTGGTAGTTTTACTTGCATTTGACCCTAGACTTCCCTGAGAAAACTACATTTTTGTACTGACCATGAAAGAGATTGCCAGTCCCATGGGTGGTCCTTCTTCCAGACACAAAAAGAAAAAAAAGTTAAGCAAATAGATTTTGCCACCACTACAGGCTAGCAATTTGCCTCAGCCACAGGAGGGTGATTCTGCTGTGGCCATTTGTTGTACCTCAGACCATTCATCATTTACCCAAGATCCATCTGGTTCAGCCACTATGGACCGGGGGTAGCCATGACCTCTGCGACTATTAGAGTCTTCTCAGTGGGCCAAGGAGAGCCACTCTTGTCAGTCCTGGGAGAGGGAACAGGGAAAGTTTCCCTGTTGTGTCAAATACTGTGCCCATTCCTAGGGAAGCAGCGTCTATGATTAGTAACATGATTCGGCCCATTTTTCCTGTCAAAAAGAAACAGAAACTATGCATGTATCTACTCTTTCTCGATTTTCTTCAGATAGGTGTATTTTACTGGGACTAGCTCATGGTTTAATTCAGACTATTGATTCTTCTTGTAAAGTAGTTTCTGGTAAAAGAATGAGGGCTTCCTTTTTTTTCTGAAGAGATTCAAAATTCTGAATCTGAACAGGAAGATGTAGAGACAGAGACAGATTCAGGATTTTGTCCTCAGATTTCCAATTCAGACTCAGAGGACAGCTCAGTTTTTGATTCTTCCTATAGGGTTTTTTTCTTTCTCTGAGACTATTGCTAGAATACCCCACTGGTTTCAGTGGCAGAACAATGAGGTTTCTCAGTCCCTCAGGAAACACTATGAGTTGTTATGGAAGGATTTTCCATAACCTACATCCATTCCTCCTGCCCTGTCTGCTTTAGAAGATGTGTGCCTTACTGCTTGCAGTTTTCTTGATAGTCAGCCAGCTGTCCCTAAAAAGGCAGACAGGATGTGTAAAGTTCCTCAATCTTATAACTGTTTATACACTATTCCCAAACCAGACCCAACAGCTATAGCCTTAGTTGATCCCACTGTTGCTAAGCACATAGTTAATTCCAATCCTACTCTTTCTAATAAGAATGGAAAATTCTAGATAGGTATGAGAAAAATGTATATTTCTACAACTTTGATTTTTATAATTTTAGATTGTCATGCTAATGTTTGTTCTAACAAATTGTGAAACTATGAAGAATGTTTTATCTAGAGGTTTTTTTTTTTCTTGTGAAGAAAAATCTGTTTTAAATAATTTAGTTTCTTCTATTGCACAGGTCAACAGAACCAGATCATGATCAAATGGGACCCTAGGCAGGAGCCATTCCAGTGTCCCATTATTTGGCAATTTCTTCTATTTTCTTCTTTACTTCTGCAACAATTACAGATATTTGGATTTAATTTAAAATTTTTATTTCAAATAGCACAAACATGGATAGCCATTTGCTAAACAAACCAATACAGTCTCAGAATTAAAGCAGAATTATTATGAACCACAGGAAACCTCTTTGCCCTTCAAAGTCACATTAATTGAAACTGCATTGAAACCTACATTCAAAGAAAATGCATCAGGCCAGTGGTGGATTAAGTTTATTTTTGGGCTGTTTTCAAACCATGGGCTCCTTGTACACATTTTTTGGCCATGCATATATTACTTTTCCTTACTGTATTAAATTATATTCCTTGTATAATACAGCACCACTTGCTAGAGCATGTTTTAAATTTGTAGGTTTGTGCATTCATCCAGGAAGCAGTGAAACAAAACATAAGCCAGTAATGACAAACCTACAAAACTACACATTTCATAACATTTCATCGCATACAGTCCACCAATATTAGACAATATGCAGAGTATCTGCAGAAGAAAAAGTCATCTGAATAATTCCACATTAAAGAGATCTGTAACTAATGAAGAGGTTGCTGCTGACAAAAAAAAATATGTTCAGTTTTTCGTCTACAAATTTGTTGCTTGCTGCCCTTGAAGAACAAATTGCCTATGTTAACATTAAAACATTGGTAAGCTGGTAGTATTATAATATGGAATAGCTGACAAGCCAACAAGTTCATAGTTACTAGGCATTTCATCCAAAGAACACACTCAGAAGTACAGCACCCCCAACACTCCTTGAAGTACACTGCAGTATCCACAATTCATCTACATGGGGTGTACCCACAGCCTTCTATACCAAAGGAAAGTATGCTACCTATTGTACTAATAAGATTGCTTTCAAAATTCATAGCACAAGCACTGATGGCATTTGCTAAACAAAACAGTTGCACATTGAAAATAGCATGAGCAACAGCAAAATTATCTTCCCTTCAAGCTCACAATTCCTTGAAATGCACCGAAGCTCATAATTCCTTAAAAATGTACTGAGACTCCAAATTCCTTGAACATGTACCTCTGGTACAGTTTTATAGTTAGTGTAGAGGATTCAGGTTCTTGTCTTCTGTAACCGAGGTACAGGGTTTGAATGTGACCAACTTAATTAATTAACCTGTCATCCACTAACAAGGACATCTTACACACACACACACACACACACACACACACACACACACACACACACACACACACACACACACACACACACTGAAGGAAAATGGCTTGTCTCATCTGGTTTTCTCTTATGGCAACAAGTTTATGTGTCAGTGCATACACAGATGCAGAGTGCATCCTTAAAGAAGAAATGTAATTTTTTTTAAATTGTTTAAGTAAACATTGTGGCAGCATTCCAGCCAGCGAGCCCTAGGCAACTGTCTGCAATGTGTGTATGACTCTGTTGCTACTTCTTCCAGGACTATGGCCACTAGTACTGTTTTAAGGGGGTTTGCTTGGCTGCATGCTCAGAACCTCCCAGATAATGTAAGAAATGAGATTTTAAATTCTCCCTTGCAGAGAGATTTAGTATTTGTTCTCTGTACTGCAAAGGTGATTAAAAAAGTGTGACAAAATGAGCAAACTGATTCAGGGAATCTCGAAGATTCTTCAGCCCTCCTTTTACAAGACTGCCCAAGGGATTTTCTTTTTCCTTATCCAATTTTAGCAAAAAAGCAGAATAAATAGTCGCAACAAAATTTGGGTAAACAGATGTTTAAGAAGAAGTGGCAAGGGGGTTTCAAAAAGAAGTCTCAAACCTCCCAAAACCAGGAACAGTCCAACAAATCTGAATGACTGTTCAAGAGACCCTGTGACCCCCTCTCACCCTTAGCCCCTTTTCTCTTAGGCAACAGATAGTTTCAGATAAATGGGTTCTGAAAATCATTCATCAGGGTTACAGATGGCAGGGGGAGGAAATTCCTCCTTTCCAGGTGGTCATTTCTTACCTTGCAGATCAGATTATTTTGTTTTTACCCTTTATTCATCATGTATTGTTACTAGGAGTATTAGAACCAGTTGCTCCTTCTCAGGTGGGGAAGGGATTTTATTCAATGATGTTCCTAGGAACAAAGAAAGAAAATGCTTTCTTTATCTTTCATTCTTCCTAAACCTGTTTGTGATGGTGCCCAAATTCAAAATGATGGCACATCACAGTCATCCTGTTGCCTCTTCTTCCTCATTCACATTTCCTGGTAACACTAGACTTAAAAGATGCATATCATCACATCTCTATTCATTCAGACTTCAGATGTTTCTTAGGGTTTTGTGTCTGGATTGCATTATCAGTTCTCTGCCTTCCCCTTTGGACTTTCCACTGCACCAAGGGTGTTCATAAAGTGTCTAGCTGTCATTATAGCTCATTGCAGGCTACAGGGCATCCACATTTTTCCACATTTAGACAACTTGCTTATCACTACAGAATCTTTTTCAAAGTGTCGGGAATCTCTCTTAGTTGAGAAAAATCTTCTGGACAAGGTGGGATTCCAAGAGAACCAAAAGTCTATATTGATTCCCTCCCACAGGATTGGGTTCCTGGGATGTCAACTAGACACCTTAGTTCAAAGTTTTTCTTCCACAGGAAAAAGTAGATCTTTAATTAGATCTATTTCCAAGGTTTTCTTATCAGACTTCTGTCATTGTGAGGGATTACCTCAGGATTTTGGGTCTCATGGCATATATCAGTCTCATTATAATCCTGGCAACAGTCCCCATAAGAAAGACACAGTGGTATTCGAAATATCTTTGGTCCCAGAATCAACACTCTTGTTTCTGTTTCAAATCCCACTGCTGGAGTTTGTCAGAAGAGAAATCTTTTGGTGGAGGCAACAGCTATCCTTAAATCCATGCCCCTCCCTTCTCCCTCTCTGCTCCAAAACAGTCTGCCACCCCAGATGCTTTGGACTTTGCTTGGTGAACAGTTTCAGAAGGGGTAAAAGTGCAGGTGGTTTCAGGAGGGGTAAAAGTGCAGGTGGTGGAGAACACAAAGGAGAGATACAAGCACATAAATATCAAGGAGATGCTTGCCCTGATCAAGGCACTCAACTCTCTGAAGCATCTTTGGTCCTAGGGACCTCTTCAAGTGGTTACAGACAATACCACAGTCATGTGCTATATCAACAAGCAAGGGTGAACAAGGTCATACCCTCTTTACCGACTAGCCATGTTAGCTTGGGATATAGCTTCACAGCACAAGCTCACACTATAAGCATCCTACAATTCATCAGAGCAAAGCTGTGTGGCAGACAAGCTTAGCAGAACCAAGGCAGACCCTCATGAATGAAAACTAGATCAGGGGGTCTTCCAAGCTTTTATCCATCTGTGGGGAGTTCCACTAAGAGACATCTTTGCCTCCTTTCTAAGCAATCAGCTGGCAAAATTATGTTGTAGGACTCCATGCAAGAGGCCCTGGAAGACATACAACTTTTCTGTTCTTTGGACAGTAATGTTCCTTTATGCCTTTCCACCCTTTCCACTAATATCCAGGGTACCTCTGAAGATTCAGAAGCAATCTCACAAGATCATTGTGATGACTCCCCTTATGGCCCAGGTAACCATGGTTCTCCCTTCTTTTAGAAATGGCCAGGGGAAATTACCACAAGCTTCAACACAGAATGTATCTACTCACACAAGAACAGTGGTGTTTGATACACCCCAACATCAATCATCTTCAATTAACTACCTGGATTATAGGATCTTAATTCCTTTAGGCACCTGTTTTCTGAAGATGTGCAGCAGGTAATGGAGACAGGAAAGCCCGCTACTCATACCTCCCAACTGTCCAGATTTTCACAGACTGTCCAGATTTTTGCATCATATTTTTGGTCTGTTCCTCATGAAATCTGTCTTTTTCTGGGAAATCATTGGCTAATGAATTCACTAAATAATGACAAACACTTAAGTTTCTTACTTCATATCCTGCAGGAAATGCATGGTAATACAAATCCCGTTATTCTAGCAACTTTCTAAGTTTATAACAGCAGTATTTAAAATCTGTCACTATTTTTGGCTTTGTCCAGATTTCTTGCCTTAAGAGGTTTAGAGGTATGCAGTGCTACTAGAAAATTATATATTAACAAATGGAAAAGCTTTTCGGTTCCAACAATATAACCAGCACCCATTCAGGGGTAGTAGTTCTCAGGTTTTACAAATTTGTGTACGTTACTCTATCAGTGTTCATTTATCATCTATTTCAGCATGTCTGCCTCTAGATCCTCCTGTTTCAAGGCACTTCCATGTCAAAATGTTCTGAAAAGGAGTTTTGCATAAGAGGCCTTCAAGTAAATCTGTGGCCTCTCCTTGGGATCTTAATTTCGTGTTATAGAAGCTAACACTTGCTCCATTTGAAGCAGCTAATCTGTTTGACTTCAGGTTCTTAGCAAAGAAAACAGTTTTACTGATTGCTTTAACCTCTGTAAGAAGAGTATCCTATTTGTAAGCGCCTATGGTGAGTCAAACCTACCTCATTTTCATAGATACAGTGTTCTTTGAAAACTAATCCTTCTTTTGTGCCTAAAGTGGTATCCAAGTTTACTTTAAACCAAACTATCTAGCTCTCCATTTTCTTTCCTGAGCCTAAAAATGAGAGAGAAATTATACTCCATACCTTGGATGTCTACAGACAACTCAAATACTATCTTGACAAAATTAAATCTTTTAGATCTTCAGATCAATTGTTCATTTCATGTGAATATAAGAAGGATCAACCTGTGTCAAAACAGACTACTTCCAAATGGCTGTCTAGGGAAATTGTCATTTGTTATACTCAACATGAAAAATATATTCCAGGTAGGGTCAAGGCCCACTCTACCAGGGCCTTGGCTTCATCTATGGCTTTTTGGAAAGGACTGGATTCTAGAAGTATTCTAGAAGCTGCTACTTGGTCCTCTGTACATACTTTTATAAAGCACTATAAGCATGATTCCTTCTCTGTGTCTAGGTCAAGCTTTGCTAGGACCATTCTCCAGGGGCTCTTGGACCCTTCTTCCACTTCACAAATATAGCTAACTAAGGCTACTGTAGCAGTGATTGATATGAAGAACACAGTACAGTTGTGTAAGTTGAACTTACCACAACAATAGATGTTTGAATGACTGCTGCAGTAGCCATTTCCTCCCTCTATCTTCTTGTTTTTTACACTAGTGTGTGGACATTTATATTTTGTTGTTCCTAGTACTGTCTTTTTGAGGTTCAGCCTCCCTCTCTCTGCTGGCTGGAAAGCTCTGAAGAGCTTTATGCCCAACATGTCTTTAAGTCAGCTCAGACTGAGCTGCCTAACAGTTTGGGCATGTGGAAGGTCCCTGAAGCTTTGGAAGCTGTTCAGCTGTTATTTCCTTGGCAGGATAAAACCCAATATAGCTAAGACTACTGCAGTAGTGATAATTTAAACATCTACTTACACAACTGTACTGTCTTCACCAACTCATTAAAGAACAAATAAGACTTACCCTCAGGACCTCCAAACATTCCACACTCAACCTGATTATTACAAAGATACACTCTACCACCAAAATAAACATTCCACCACCATTATCAAATGACCTCTGTCCAATCACCTTTATAATTATAAACCATCCTATAAAACTACCACCTAGTTTTGTTCAGTTGCCTATCAGGGCCAGGATCCAACAACTCACTCATACACGCGCAGGTCATTGAACCACAAGTACCGTTATGATTCATTCATAGTCCACGTGGGTGTAAATGACCTGAGACATACCTTCCTGGACTACATGAAGTGAGACATTAAGGACCTGTCGGACTATGTGTCCCAGGCTGCTATGAGCCTAGCACTGAGCAGCATTCTATTTTCATCAAAGATGATGCCACTATATGAACAGAAGATGAATGACTTTAATTGGCTTAGCTTCTGGTGTCACTACAAGGGGGTATAATATTTGTCAGCATGGGAAGACATGGTCAGCAGACCATGTTGCTTTGCCAAGGATGGTCTGTGCCTGCCCCATTAAGCTTTTGAATATTGTCTAAAACATTGGGCCAGATTCAGGAAGGCTTACACGGAGTTCAAGAGTAGTGTAAGCCTCCGTGTAAGCCTCCCGATTCAGGAACAGCCCAAATCTCCGTGTAAGAGACAGCTAACACGTCTCTTACACGGACTGGGCATGGAAATGCTCAATACCTCATTTGCAGCTTAAAGATATGCAAATGAGGTATTTGAGCGATCCACGAAGCCGAAACCAGTCCGTGTAACGGACGTGTTAGCTGCAGAAATGTACTCAGCTGACAACTGAGTACATTTCTGCAAAATTAAAAACGGAGCTATGTCAGCTCCAAATAAAGGGTGCATATGTTTCATGAAGCATGCCAATGGCCAAATATGTGGCCATTGGCATGAAAAGTGTTGCAAAAATAAGTTATATAACTTTTTTTCACCACGGGATTTCTGGGTTTAACTGCAGCGCACACCCGCGCAAACGGGGTGCGCTACCTAAAACTGAAAACTGAAGCTTATAAGCCCACAATTGTGGGATTTATGTATTACATGGAATGTCAATGGAGGGACTTGCAGACCAAAACAATATGGCCTCCGCTTAGTGGTTGTCAAGGGGGTGAAGCTCCGTGTAAGACATGTAACTAGTCATTACTAGGCAATCCTATGTAAATGAGGGTTACAATACTGAATCACACTGCCACATAGGTAATGAGCACTTTCTGAGTAGTGTAAGAGTTAGAGAAGGGGGAGGAACAGAGTAAGAGGTAGGTGACATCACGGGGGGGAAGGATAGCAATAAATGTACCAGATTGGAGGGCAATGTAAGGTAAGAGATGACAGACAGACATCAGGGAGGGAGGTGTGTCCCAACAGAACACTAGGAAAGTCAAGAAATTGAGGGTCTACGCTATCCCTACACTCAAAGTTTCTTGAAATACGTGCATGCGCGCGTGTAAGGCAGGTTCAACATGTGGGAGCGTGTTGCAAACCGTTTACAACGGTTTGCGCGGGCGTGCACGTGTGCAAGGCAGTGTGCGTGCGTTTTAGCATGAATCAGCCAAGCTCACACCGTGTAAGGATGTGTGCGCGCATGTAACACCGTGTAAGGATGTGTGCACGCGTTTAAGTGACTGTGAGCGTGTTTAAGCTGGTGTGCACATTGCTCCTCCTCAGGAAACAGAGAGGAAACAGGAAACAACTAAAATACAGGGAAATTGCCAGAAGATACTGCTGGAGTTAATTGGTGGAAACAATTAGAAGCAGGCAATTACACAAGCAGACTAGAAGCCCAACCCAGCACTTAAAACACTGCAAAGAGCAGTGCAGGCTGTTTCTCACAAGAGATACTGCCAGAAACTAAGCTATCAGAATTGAAAACTGAAAAAAACTGAACTCAGAGCAGAAATGCTAGGGGCTGCCATAGCTATTATAATCAGGCATAGGCGAATTGCTGAGGGTGGTGACAATGCAGATGCTGACAGACAACCCAGAGTGAGGAGAAGGAGAAGAGTATACAGGCCCAGGGTCACCTACCATGGGTTACATGAGCTGGAGATAGTAGAGCTACAGAGTGGACAGAGACCTTCTGCAGCAGATTGTTGAGCTGTGCAGGCCACATCTCACACACAGAACCAACAGAGGGGAACCCATCCCAGTGGAAACCAAGGTATGTGTTGGCCTAAGAATACTAGCAACAGGTACCTTCCAGAGACCAACTGGTGATATGATGGGGATATCACAGGCATCAGCCTCCAGAGTACTGCACCAGTTCCTGGATGCCATGTCAGCACATGTCGGTGATCATATATATGTCCCTAATGACCGTGAGGTTATGGCCAGCAATATGCGTCTCTTCCAGCAAATAGCGGGTTACCCTGAGGTGCTGGGTGCAATAGACTGCACGCACATACGCATCAAAGCACCAGCCGGTGAGCGGGGTAGAGCCTACATTAACCGCAAGGGATACCCCTCCATCAACTGCCAGGTCATGTGTGATGCCCAGGGCATAATAATGAATGTGTGTGCTGGCTGCCCTGGGAGCTACCACGATTCCCATATCTGGCATCTGACGAGCTGTACCAATCATTTGCCAATGGGGACTTCCCACACGGACACCTAGTGGGGATGCAGGTTATGCACTTGAGCCGTGGCTGATGACACCCATCAGAAATGCACACACACCTGAACAGGAACGCCATAATGAGGCACACGCACAAACACGTAATGTCATAGAGCGTGTGTTTGGGCTGCTCAAGTCACGGTTCCGGTGTCTGGACACATCTGGTGGAGCCTTGCAGTACACACCAACTACATGTACCCAAATGATCATGATATGTGCTATGCTACATAATATGATCCTGCGGAAACAGCTGCAGCAGGACCAGCACAGGGCTGGGCCAAACATCCCCACCATTGCCAAGGCCACCACAGGCAGGAGGTGACTCGGAGGAGGAACAACCTGACCTTGTCCCAGTAGGCAGAAGGAGGCGTGCCCAGTATGCCCTGGCCTTGGCAAAGAGGCAACGATAGCACATACACTTGGTCAGTAGGAACACTGGGACTGATACCCGCTCTGACTCACTCATACAGTAACAGGGATGCCTAACATGACACAACCTGCTTCCAAACATGTACAGGGAGTGTAGTATGTGCATCTGACAGAGGCGGCCCTGCAGCACCACCTGAGGCATGAATGCCATGTGTTAAGTAATGTAATATCATGTACCATATGCACACCTGAGGACCCCAACTAACATCCACCCTCAACAATCATAAACCACAAAACACAAACCCACCTCATGGGTACCACAAGGGATAGGAACCTAGATGTAATGCTACCCAATGCCAGAAGTATAAACATCAAGATGCATGCAGTGTAAACACACACAGTATAGAGAATGTAGATATCAGTGCTGTAATAGAAAACAGGGTCAAAGCCCACATCAGCACCCTGACACTACCAGGTCACACCTCATACAGTGATGTACATGTGCAAAAACATGGAACCAGATAAAAATGAGGGTGACTAGCAATAAATGGCATGGATAACCACACACCCATGTTTGTACCACAACAAGAAGCAACATGGAATAGCCATGGTCAAAACCAATGGCTAAAACTGACTACTACTATATAGCTTGCTGCAGACCACTGTCCTAATAGCAGGAACTGCCCCAGGCCTATGTTCATAGGTTCATAGGTTCATACTAGGCTATCTGCCCTAGGGCATTTATAAGCCTAGCCCAGAGTTTTGTGGCTTCTGCCACCCCTTCAATTTGATGGATAATATGCCCATTATTTTGCTGTGCCTCTGTCAAGCAGTGATACTGAGGTTATCCCTGGGGTATACCTGCAATCTCCAATCCATTGGTCAAGATCTCACTTGAACAAAGCCAGTGAGGTGCTCAGCCTCACATGTACCAGGATGTTGTTCCACAGCATAGGGACTCTCTGGGTGATGAATCTGTCCCTCCAGCACATCCTATTAATATCTGTGTTGAGGTTTAAGTCTCCTGCCCTTGTAGTCCTGATGGATGTAGAGGTCTTGAGGTGAAGCATGTTCATTAATTCTGGGATGGACATAGCCTTGTATGTCAGGCACAGGTCACCTCTGAGCAGATGGTAAGCGACTGAATACAGCAGGAATTCCTTCAGTCGGGCAGCATAAGAAATATGTTTGAGACCCTTTCACCTCCTGTTGAGGAATTTGTGGGCCCATCCAATTGCCGCAGGTGTTGGGTCAGATACATTCTGAATGGGGCATTGTATGCAATCATTGGTCTGATGAGTGATGAGTACAGGGGAACAATGACCTCCCCTGATCTAGATGTGAATCCCTGCATGATGAGGTGGCCAATGTAGAAGGTCTTCCAAACTACCCTGGCAATGTGAGTGTCAAACAAAAGGTTACTGTCAACCTGGGTGCCCAGGTCCCTGATAACCTCCTCTGTGCTTAGAGGATTGCCACCTAGATGGGAACTAGTGGTAACCTTGTTCTTCCTGAAGGGTATGGCTATGCATTGTTTAGTGTTTAATGTAAGGCCATGGCTCTGGCACCAGTTATCCATGTCTATGAGACCCTTCTGAAGGATGTCTGTGTCAGATGGGTTTCCAACTATGCTTCCCAGTTTGCAGTCATCTTCAAACTTTGTCAGCCATAATCCTCCTGTGTTTGCTCGTACTTCTGAAAAGTAGATGCTGAACAAATGTGGGCCCAGGACTGAGCCCTGTGGGACACCACTTGTGACAGCTCTGGAGTGTGACATGGCACCAGCAACTTTGACCCTGTGTGTGCTGTCACTTAGCCAGTTTGCAACCCATGCTGTGATGTATGGGTTCACAATTAAGCTGGTGATGTTTTCAATGATACCTGAGTGGGGATTGTGTCGAAAGCCTTTGCCAGGTCAAGGTAGGCTGTGTGGACTGCCTTGCCCACGTCAATGGCCTGGGTGACTGTCTTGAAAAAGTCAACCAAGTTTAAAAGGCATGATCTGCCCTTGACAAAGCCAAAGTGGATTGGATCCAATGTCTGTAGGTCCCCTATGTCTTCATTTATAATTCCCATTATGATCCTCTCCATAGCTTAGCAGAACAGGCTTGTCAAGCTGATGGGATGGTAGTATCCGGGGTTGGTGGAGGCACCTCCTTTGTGAAGTGGGTCCACCATTGCCGTATGCCACTCCTTGGGCACATATCCTGAGGTGAGGCTAAGATTAAACAGCTGCCCTAACTGCGGGTGTAATTACTCATTGAGTTCATGGAGCACACAACTGGGGACACCATCTGGTCCCATGGATAAAGTGTTTTCCGCCTTGGATAGAGCAGTTCCCACCCCAGCATTGGAGATGTTTGGGGGCTACAATCCTCTGGTGTAGATACTCCTCCAGTTGGGGGGAGGGGGAGAAATCTGCACTGAACCTGACAGCCAGTATGTTGGCAATGTCTGTAGGTGCAGTGATATCTACATCATTCGAACTAATTCTGAGCATATCTGGGAGTTCCCTCCCAGGTTTCAAACATAGGTAAAAAAGGCCTCATGATTGTCCCTTGAGTCCTGAGTGGGTTTACTCGCAAAACTTGCCTCGGATGATTGTATGGGGGAACCCAGTGTCTTACTCACAATGAGCAGGGGTGTCTTCCCTCCCACGGATTACGCTCTATCTCGTAGTAGCTCCTTCCTTGTGTTGTAGAGCTTGTTTATGGCTAGGGTCCACCAGACTGGATGCTTGCCTGTGGTACAAAGAGTCTTTGTTTTGTCTGGGATTGCCTGATCCATGCAGTCCTGGAGGTGCTGGTAGAAGGCATTTGTAAGTGATACAGCGGCTTGGGTAATGGTGTCCGCTGGCTTGGGGGCCTTGAAAGAGACCACACCAGTCCTTAGAAATGTGAAGTCGGCATTTGAGAAGGTCTTCACTGTTTGTTTTTCTATCTGGGGTGTGTGTGGGATGTGGACTCCCACTGAGAGTAGTCCATGATCTGATCTCACCAATGATGGGTATACTTCTGGTGTTGAACAGTGTGACCCCATGTTCGTGATGATGAGTTCTAGTATGTTGTCTCCACTTGTGGGGATGGTGACCAGTTGTTCCATGGCATTTGAGTGTATGAACTCTTGGAACCTTTGTGTTACAGTGTTGTGGCTTGATTAGTGATCCCAGTCTATATGTGGATAGTTGGAATCACCCAGTAGGATGGTGTTTGGAGATACATTTATCCCCTGCAGTGTTTGCAGGATAGCTGTGTGAGGTACCTGAGTTTGAGAGGGTGGCATGTAACATGCTACAAACTGCAGAGCAGTCTTGCCTACGGTCACTGGCACCTGGATGGTCTCCGATGCATCGTGTGTTGCCACCAACCATGAGGTGAGGGTGTCCTTGATGAATATGGACACCCACCATCCTTCTTGGTGTTGTCCGGATTCTGGTGCCGGAACGCATGATATGAGGTAACACCCGATAGTGCCAGGGTGCTGTTAGAAGCTGTGAACCAGGTTTCAGGCACAGCACAGACATCAATGTGCTACAGACTGAGAAGGGCATACAGTGTGTGCAGCTTGAGGTTGAGACCTCTGGCATTGAGCAGCATTACCCTTAGTGCCTTTCCTTTACTGTGTTCTAGGGTGGTAGGTGTAGAATCTGAATCTTGCATAAAAAGGCACAATGGGGTGGCAAGAGCATCATCCGAAATGGAAGCCCAGGGTGACAGGTGCAAGCCGTCCCTTGCAAATCACCGTGGCCTGTCCAGCATGTCATCCCAGGCAGACAGACATTGGGCCCCTTTGAATGACACCATAGTTTAAGCAAAATATTACAGCTGATCATCTTGTCTCTGTTTATGTGGCATCATACTTGGTGAAGGTAGGATACTGCTGAAGGTCAGGGTCACCACCTGCCTGGCCTACATAATCAGAGGGATCCTCTATGTCTCTTTCCATGTAGTCCAGGGAGGTACATCTCAGGTCGTTCACACCAGCATGGATAATGACTGGGTCAGACTTGTACTTGCAGTTGAGTGACCTGAGTGCTTGCATTATGTGGTGGATTCCAGTGCCCGATAGGCAGCTTACTGTGACCTCCTCCGTACCCGATCTGGTGAGCGGGACGTCAGTGTGTCTGACTATGGAGTCACCTATGACAAGTGTGTCTGGCATTGTGTTTGGCCTTAAGGGCTGTGACTGTTTGGCACACCGACTCTGTGGTCAATGTGTTGCATGTGCTGTGCCCTGTGGAGGCAGTTGTGTGAGTGTCTGCTGTGGTGGCCACTGCCGCTTTGGTAGAATTCTGATCAGAGCCTCCGAGTATGTCTCTGTGTGTCTATGTGTATGATCTTAAGTTGTGATAGTGCCATGTGAGACTGGATTTGTGATGTGTGTGGTTACCTTCACCTTCTCTCTGGTCTTGCTAGTCCTATGTTGAGAGAGCTCAGCCTCCACTTTGGCTATATAGTTGCATCTCTCACATGTATGTGTGTTTTATGGGAGAAGGAGAGGGTTGTCAGTGTACATGAGGCAAGTGTAACATTGCCTCAATATTCCCAGGTTCACCAGCTGAGCAGGAGAGGACACTAGCAACTGATCCCTAGACATGCTAGAAGGAATAGACAAAACGATGTTGGAATACAGGGAGATATCAAGCCCCCCAAACCACATCATAGTGTTTGATTGACAATACCTACACATACACCGGTGTTTCATAGTGTCATAGTCTACTACTAGGCTATCTGCCCTAGTGCATGTATAAGCCTAGCCATAGTGATGTGGATATTGCCACCCCTTATAGTGGTAATAAGTGTACAGAATAGATTCTGAATATTGTGCCTCTGACTTAGTAGTGACACATTATGACCCCCTTATGTAATTGAATAACATGACTGTGCCTCTGTCTAGTCTGTGCCTCCGTCTCATATGCAGTTGTCCAGATGTCTCCTGAAGAGAGTCAGTGAGGGACTCTGTCAAACATGAACTGGGATACTCTGCTAGAGTGTGAGATGCCTCTGAGTTATGACTCTGTCCCTCCAGCATGTCCTATACATGTATGTGCTGAGGTTCAAATCCTCAGCTCTCATGGCTCTGGTGGATTTGGATTGCTTGCAGTGGAGCATGTCCACCAAATCCTGATTGGACATGGTCTTGTATGTCAGGCATAGGTCACCTGTAAGTATGCGGTATGACACTGAACAAAGCTGGATTTCCTCTATTCTGGAAGCATATGACATGTGTTGAAGAACCCTGATCTTCATGGTAGGTACTTTTGGGGTGTCTCCAGCTGTTGCAATTGCTGGGCGAGGTACATACCATATGGGGCTTTGTATTCAATCATGGGCCTGATAAGGGAGAAGGATAGTGGAACAATGACCTCCTATGATCTTGATGGAAAACCCTCCATGATAAGGTGGGCAAGATAGAAAGTCTTCCTAACCACCTTGGCAACAGGGGTGTCAAAAGAGATGTCACTATCTACATGTGTCCCCAGGTGTCTGATTTGTTGTCTGTGCTCAGTGGGTTGCTGTCTATGTATTGATCTGTGGGTACTTTGTTCCCCCAAAGGGGATGAATACACATCAGTTGCATTCAGTTTCAGGCCATGCGTCTGGCACCAGCTATCCGCCTTTGTGACGGCATTCTGTAGTATGTGTGTGCTGGCTGATGTATTCACTATGGTGCCTAGGTTGCAGTCATCTGCAAACTGTGTCAGCCACAACCCCTATGTTTGCTTTCACATCTGAAAAGTAAATACCAATTAAGAGGGGTCCCAGGACACATCCTTGTGGGACACCACCTGTGACTGGCTTCGAATCTGACAAGGCACCTGCAATGTTGACTTTATGGGTTCTGTTTCTTAGCCATTTTGCAACCTATCCTGCGACATATGCTGTTATATGTCAGCTGTTGAGCTTGGCTATGATGCCTGAGTGTGGTATTGTGTCACAGGCCTTAGCCAAGTGCAGGTAGGCTGTGTGGACTGCGTAGCCCTCATCGATGGCCCTACTGACAGTTTCATAGTAGTCAACTAGGTGCAAAAGGCAGGATCTGCCCTGTACAAAGCTGAACTAGGTGGGAACAAGGGTCCGTAGGTCAGTAATGTGTCTGTGTAAGAGCTCCATAATGACTCTTCCCATATCTTAGCAGACAAGGCTGGTTAAGCTTGTGTGGTGGTAGTTGCCATGGTCTGTGGAGGCATCTCCTTTGTGGAGTGGGACCACTGTTGCCGTATGCCAGTGTTCAGGTACATATCCTGTAGCAAGACTAAGGTTAAATAGCAGTTGTATATACGGGTCCAGCCCCTTCTGGAGTTCACATAGCATGCAACCGGAGATACCAGCAGGTCCCATGGATGCTGTGTACTTGTCTTTGCTGAGTGCGGCTCTCACATGGACATCCAAGATGACAGTGAGGTTACATACAGCAGTGATAACTATCTTCTTTGGGGGTGAGGGAGGGGTAAATCGCACTGAAGCTGTCCGCCGGAATGTTGCCAATATCTGTCAGGTCACTGGAATATATGTTGTTGTGTACCAACTCTGAGCATATCTGAGGGTTCACAACCAGGTGTCTGACATAACTGAAGAAAGCAGTGTGGTTACCTTCATTGTCTTTGGTGATTTATGTCCCCAGGTTGACCTTGCATGTCTTTATGAGATAATGTAGCTTTCTACTAGTGCTGATCACAGCTGTCTTCCCTTTTGGAGATGTAGCTCTGTCTTGCATTAGTAACCCTCATCTGTCATACAGTTTGTTTATGGCTGGGGTCCACCAGACAGGACACTTTCCCTTTGTGGAGAGGGTCCTGTTTTTATTTGTGATTGCATGGTCCATGCTGTCTGACATCTAGCTAAGGGAGGTCATTGTGGTTCTGCAGTTATCTTTCATCGGCATTAGAAATGACCACAACAGCCCCTGTGGGGTGTACCTCATGCAGACACATCCAGCACCTGTAAAGTCCACAACAGTACCTCACCAGGAGTATGACAGAGCTGGAACACATGTAATGTGTAGCCTGATTAAACAGAGTGCAGCTCCACACACTGCCATGCTGTCCACCCAGATGCAAGCTGTGCCTGATGTAGAAAGCCATGTCCAAGCTGGAATCAATGCACATGCTGCACCTTGTACAATCTGAATGGCAGGGAGCTATGCACATGAGGGACCTGAACCCCAGCACTGACATATTCAGGACAGGCTGTACTGCATTATCCAAAACACAGAAGCCACCCCCACGCATGAGTAAACTACCAGTACAGGTTGTCCGTAGAGACACTCGTTGAGCCCCTCAACAGGAATCCTAATGAGTGGATGGGAGATGGGAGGTTTACCCTGGGTATCAATGTTATGTCACAGGTAGACAGAGGCACAGTATACTAAACAAGACATATGTCATGGCAAACTACACTTACAATGTGCTGATGGACAAACACACTCTCCGACTAGCATTAGAAATGGCCTAGGGCACATCGGTAGTGTTTGCCAATGTACACCCATGTTGTGGAATACACAACTGATGTTGGATGAGGCTGTTGTAAGTAGTTCACATCTGAACATAATGCAACATGGTCAGATAGGTTCATAGGTACATAGGTTTATACTAGGCTATCTTCCCTAAGGCAGGTATAAGCCTAGCACAGAGTTCATTGGCATACACCACCCCTTATATGGAAACAGTACTGTGCCCATTATTATGTCATGCCTCTCTCCAGCAGTGACACAGTGACGATCCACGGGTTAAACGTATGACCTTCCATCCACAGGTCAAGATACCTCTTGAACACAGCCAGCAAGGTGCTCTGCCTCACATGGACCGGGATTGTATTCCACAGCATAGGAGTCTCCGGTGATAACTCCATCCCTCCAACATGTCCAACGTACATCCCTGCTAAGGTGTACGTCACCTGCACTAGTGGTTCAGGTGGATCTGCCGATTCTGAGGTGGAGCATGTCCATTAATCCCTGTTTGGACATGGCCTCGCATGTCAGGCACATGTCACCTCTAAGCAGACGGTATGTGAGTGAATAGAGTGGGAGTGTCTTCAATCTGGCAGCATATGACAGCTGTTGGGGTTCCATGATCCTTTAGGTGGGGGACATTCAGGGTGTCTCCAATTGCTGCAGATGTTGGGTGACATACAGCCAGAATAGGGCATTCTACTCGATCACCGGTCTGATAAGTGAAGAGTACAGGGAACAATGACCCACTAGATCTGGATGTGAATCCCATCCTGATCAGGTGGGCAATGTAGAAGGTCTTTCTAGCCACCTTAGCAACGTGAGTCTCAGAAGAACGGCGACTGTCAACCTGGGTCCCCAGGTCCATGATAACCTCCTCTGTGCTTAGAGGATTGCCACCTATATGGTAGCTTGGGGTTACCTTGCTTTTCCTGAAGGGTATGTCTACACATGTTGTGCACTTTGACTTCAGGCCATGGCCCTGGCACCAGCTATCAGTTACTGTGAGTCCCTTCTGAAGGATATCCGTGTCTGATGCACTGTCCACTATGGCGCCCAGTGTGCAGTCATCTGCAAACATTGTCATCCAAAGTCCTCCCATGTTGGCCTGTACTTCTGGGAAGTACATGACAAACAATGGGGTCCAAGGACTGAGCCCTGTGTGACACCACCTGTGACCAGCCTGGAGTCTAACATAGTGCCAGCAACTCTAACCCTGTGGGTCCCGTCCTTAAGCCAGTTTGCAACCCATCTTGTGACATATGGGTTTACATTTCAGTTGTTAGGGTTTTCCACAATACCTGAGTGGGGTATTGTGTTGAAAGTGTTTGCAAGGCCAAGGTAGGCTGTATGGACTGCCTTTCCCCAACAATGGCCTAAGTGACCGTTTTGAAGATGTCAACCCAGTACAAAAGGCATGATCTGCCCTTGACCAAGCCAAAATGGGATGGGTACAATGTCTGCATGTCCCCATATCTTTGTTTATGAGCTCAATTATGATCCTCTCCATAGCTTTGCAGACTAGACTTGTTAAGCTTATGGGGCAGTAATTACCAGGGTCTGTAGAGGCACCGCCTTTGTGCAGATGTGCACAACTGGACCCTAACCAGGCTGTTGTGCACACTATGGAAATGTAAAGCGGTGATAGGACTAAAGCCCAGGATACTGACCACCACAGTGAAAGTACTGAAACACTACACTATACAGTGCTATAGTGTTAGGTCAGTATGAACGGATGTTGACAATTGTGTGCAAAGTATCCCATGCAAAACCTGCAGGCACAGTATACTCCCTGTTTTGTTCACACAAAAAGCATTCGGACAGTAACTACACAACATGGCACAGAACACACAACCATAAACTGGAGGTATTTGTTGAAGGTCACACTCATCCACAAATGTGATGGGCTGCAGAGTTCAACATATGTAAAGCCCACACTGGGCATGCTCACACACTTAGATAAATGAGACATCTTTCACACAACATGCCATGGGAAGGCTGAACTGGGCATGCTCACACACTTGGTCCAAATGTTACTCCTAGCAACTGTGAAAACACACCAGAGGATGCTCATTCCCCTTTCTAGACACTGATCATGTAAGCACCCTATAAGTATATCGGAGAAAAGGAATCTCTCAGTAATCCGAATAGCGCGCTCTGCTAATGTGTCCGTCTCAAGTGTCATAACATAGTTAGGTAGGGGTTTGAATCCAGCAGGTGGCAAGTGTGTGTGAAGGGGGTAAGTGTGTGTGTATGAAAGAAACATCCCTTTTGGCAACTGGGAAAACACACCACAGGATGATCATTCCACTTTCTAAACTCTGATGATGTCAGCACCCTATAAGTATATCAGGGGAAAGGAAGTCTCCCAGTAATGCGAATAGCGCGCTGTGCTAATGCGTCCGTCTCTAGTGTCATAACATAGTTAGGTAGGGGTTTGAATCCAGCAGGTGGCAAGTGTGTGTGAAGGGGGTAAGTGTGTGTGTATGAAAGAAACATCCCTTTTGGCAACTGGGAAAACACACCACAGGATGATCATTCCACTTTCTAAACTCTGATGATGTCAGCACCCTATAAGTATATCAGGGGAAAGGAAGTCTCCCAGTAATGCGAATAGCGTGCTGTGCTAATGCGTCCGTCTCTAGTGTCATAACATAGTTAGGTAGGGGTTTGAATCCAGCAGGTGGCAAGTGTGTGTGAAGGGGGTAAGTGTGTATGAAAGAAACATCCCTTTTGGCAACTGGGAAAACACACCACAGGATGATCATTCCACTTTCTAAACTCTGATGATGTCAGCACCCTATAAGTATATCAGGGGAAAGGAAGTCTCCCAGTAATGCGAATAGCGTGCTGTGCTAATGCGTCTGTCTCTAGTGTCATAACATAGTTAGGTAGGGGTTTGAATCCAGCAAGTGGCAAGTGTGTGCGAAGGGGGGGGTAAGTGTGTATGATTGATATATCCGTTTTGGCAACTGGGAAAACACACTACAGGATGCACATACCCCTTTCTAAACGATATCACAATTATGTATGGCTTTTGATTACAGACATGCCACGTGTGTTTTGCACACACAGAATGCCCATGTGTGTGGGTTGTCACTCACAATAATGCATGACATTGATTAAACCAGTTATGGCAATGCACACATGATGTATGTGTGTACCAAATACACATATGTACCTGTGACCTTCAATAGTTACCATGTGTGATGCCTGCCACATGTGAATACATGGTATTTGCACAGGGTAACATTATGACCGTGGTCTTCTGTGCAGGTGCAGCATGTGGGATGTGTATATACAGTGTGAGATGTAGATGCTATCAGCCTAGTAGTGAGGGATGCACACCTGGTCTGGGGCATATAGTCTACATGTTGTTGATGTACAGGAGCTGCATGTTTTCACCTGTTGTGGGAGTGGTAAGACAGTATTCCATAGCAATGCAGTGACTGCATGCTAAGAACCATTCAGCTAGGGTGTTGTAGCTACACTAATTCATTAGCATTCAGTAATTTGTCAGAATCCCTGGTGAGGGTCTGATGCCAACCAAGGTCAGGGTCTACCAGCCTGTGTCACTTGCTCAGTGATCCCTTCCATGTTCCCTATCATGTATCCCAGTGAGGGACATCCCACATCAGCTGTGGTGGCATGGACAATGACTGAGTCATATGTGTCCATGCATCTGACTGACTTGTATGTTTGTGTTATGTGGTGAACCATAGTGCCCCATGAGCATATCACTGTGACCTACACCTTTTCCAGCCTGGTGAGCATTGTCTCACTGTACTGGACAATAAAAGTACCTAACACAACTGCGGCAGTAGTGTTGTATAGCTGTACAGACTGTGCTTGTTTGACACACAGGATTTGTGTGCTATGTGTTATGCGTGCTGTGTGCAGGCCTAATGTATGCCTGTGTGCCAGCTGCAGAGATGTCTGCCAGTCATGCAGGATGCTATCCTTAGGCTTCACAACTGACCTGTTGTGTTTCCATGCTTGTATTGCTGTCCGTGTAGGTCCACATCAGATTGGTATTGCTGTCACTGTAGTATTTCATGCCACCAGACAGGTTATGCCAGTACTGGGTTCAGAGTGCTTAGTCCACAGTTTGGCCATGTGTTTCCATCTCATACATGTGATGTACATCCATGGGTAGGGGATAGGGTTGACTGTGTACATGTGGCAGCTGTGACATTACTACATGACACACATATTCCACAACTGTACCATAGAGGTGACTGACAACTGACCTTTGCACATGCTACCATAGTATTGAGATTACATTGGTGATTAACAGCACATAGGGACAATGGTGATAAAGATACATAGGTCCATAGGTTCGTACAGGGATGTCTGCCCAGGGCATGTATCCACCTAGCCAGAATGTGTGTGCCTTTCAACATGCATTGTGAATCTGTCTTGCTATGCCCTTTTCCAAGGTTAGTATACTGTGCCTCTGTCTCACAGTGACACATAAGTGATACCCAGGGTAACCCTACAATGTCACATCCTGTCATTAATATCACTCTTGAAGATAGTCACTGAGTCAGTCTGCCTAACCTCTATTGGGATAATATTCAGGAATGAAGGGAGCCTCTGAGTTGTGAATGTGCCCCTCCAGCATGTCCTATGTATATCACTCCTGAGGTTCAAGTATTTCCAGCGTGTATCCTGGTGGGATCTGGATATTCTGAGATGCAGCATGGCCATTAAGTGAGGGTATGACCTGGCCTTCTATGTCAGGCACAGATTGCCTATGAAGAGGCAGTATGTCACTGAGTAGAGCTGCTGTTACTTTAACCAGTCAGTATGTGGCATCTGTTTGAGCCCTTTGATCCCCTTGTCGAGGTACATATGTGGTATCTCCAGTTGCTGCAGGTGTCTGGTAAGGTGCATGCCGACAGGTTCATCATAGTCAATTATGGGCATGATGAGGGATGAGTAAAGGGCACAATGTCCTCCTCTGATCTACATGTGGATCCCATGATGATGTGGCCCATATAACATGCTTACCTAACCACTTTGTCCATGTTGTTGTCAAATGGTAGAATGCTATCAACCTGTGTACCCCAAGGTCCATAATTCCTTCGTCTGCACTTAATGGATTAACACATATGTGGTACGTTGTGGTCACTTTGTGTTTGACAAAGGGGATGACTATACGCTTTCTGTCATTCACGTTGAGGCCATGGCTGTGGCACAAGTCGTGTGTTTGCAAGAGTCCCTTTTGGAGGGTGCGTGTTAGCTGGTGAGTTGATTATGGTGTCCGGTTTGCAGTCACCTGCGACTTGCTGAGCCACAGTACTTCCATGTTGGCCTGTACCTATGATAAATATATAATGAACATGACAGCTCCCAGGGCTGTGCCTTGTGGGACACCACTTGTACCAGGTTGGAGGCTGACATGGCTCCAGCAATTCTACCATGTGTGTTCTGCCCTTGAGCCACTGTGCAATACCCATAGTGACATAGGGGTTAATATGTACACTGGTGAGCTTCCTAGAATGCACAACTGGGGTATTGTATCCAAGGCTTATGCAAGGTTCAGGTAGGCTGTGTAGACCTCCTTCCCTTGACAGTGGCCTTGGTGACTGTTTCAAAGAAATCAAACAGGTTGGAGAGGCAGGATTTGCCATTGACAAAGCCAAACTGTGTATGGTGACATGTCTGTAGGTCCACAATATCTAGATATGTGAGGTTCATGATGATCCTTGCCATAGCTTTGCAGACAAAGCTAGTCAGACATATGGGTCGAGTAGTGTCCAGGATCCGTGAAGGCACCACCTGAATGTTGAGGGACCACTGTTGCTGTATGCCACTCTCTGGCCACATATCGTGTATTAAGGCTGGGATTGAACAGTGGTGTTATGTCTGGGTGTAGCTCTTCTTGTGGTTCATGTAGGACACAGCCTGGGACACTGTCTGGTCCCATTGATGCAGTGTTTATTGCTTTGGGAAGGGCATCTCTTACCTGAGCATCTGTGATGTCAGGGGGGGCAGCACTGTGCCGCGAGACATATTTGCCCTTTTGGTGTGGTTGGGAGAAGGCAGCATTGAACCTGTCCACTAGGATGATGGCAATGTCTGTGTGTTTTGTATTTTGTGTGACATCTTGGATTACCTCTGAGCATATCTGGGTAGTACCACCCAGGTTACTAACATAACTACAGGCAGCCTTGTGATTATCCTCAGTGGCTTGTGGAACCCTCTCTCAAAGATGGCCTTAGACAATCATATGGGTGCCTGTAGTTGTCTTCCAATACTCATCAGTGGTGCCTTCACATTTTGGGAGGTTGTTGTATCATGTAGTGGCGTCATCCTTCTATTGTATAGTGTGTTTATGGCTGGTGTCCGCACCCAGGACATCTGCCTTTGGAGAATTGGGTCATGCTTTCATATGTGGCTTCATGATCCATGCATTCCTGAATGTGTCCATAGAATGCCTTTATACAGGTATCTGCAGTCTGGTCCATATTTTCAACAGGCCTTGGGCCTTTGAAGGTTTCCACATCATTTATGAGGGGTGTGAACTTGCTTGACATGAGCTGTTGACAGACGTGCTGCCCTCCAGACAGAGCAAGGTGAGGGTCACAGTTAGCTACTTGTCGGGTGATAGCATGTGCCACATAACACAGGCACACAGGTCACTCCACAGCAAGTACAGCTATGAGGCAGACATTGTCCATGCTGGTGCAAACAACCTGAGACGTACCTCCCTGGACCACATGGAAAGAGACACAGAGGAGCTCTTACAGCACCCTCTCAAACTCAGGACTCCCACACAGCCTTCATGCTGACACAGGACAGTTTAGATTACTCTGCAAACACCATCATACTGGGTGACGTCAGCTACCCAAACATAGACTGTGAACATTACACAAGCCACAATACCCAAGCTCTAGGGTTCCCATAGATCAGACATTCTTTGGCTATGGAACAGGTAACCAACCTTCCCACAAGAGGGGCAGATATACTAGACCTGATCATCACAACCATGAGTACAAACTGCTCACCACTGGGAGTATATCCCTCATTGTTGCAATCAAACCATATACTAATCACACTGGAGTACTGGATCCCCACATATGCAAACCTCAAACACATCGATGTGTGTGTTGGAAATGTCCCTATTAGCAACTGTGACAGTACAGTACAGGATGCAGATCCCCTTTGGAACCCTGATGAAGTCAGGACTGTATAACTATATTACCTGTAGTAAAGTCCTCCAGTAATTCGCATAGCGCGCTCTGCTAATGTCTTTCTCCAGTGTCATAACGTAGTTAGGTAGGGGTTTGAATCCTGCAAAGGGAATGTATGTGTGTTAGTATGAGTGGGGTTTATGTGTGTGCACTATGCTGGGAGGGTTAACTGCCTTTTGCCAACTGGGAGAACACACTACAGGGTGCACATCCCTCCTCCTACACACAGATGATGTCAGCACCCTCTAAGTACAGCATTAGTAAGGATTTCTCCAACTACTGCAAATAGCACACTCTGCTAATGTGTCTGTTTCTACTGTCATAACACAGTTAGGTATGGGTTTGAATCTTGCAAATGGAAAGTATGTGTTTTACTGTTGGTGGGGTTAGTGTGTGTGCACAATGATGGGGTGGGATGTGGCTTTTGCCACATGGGGCTATGCACTGCAGGGTGGTCATTACCCTTAACAAGCAGTGATGTTGATAGCACCCTATACAAACAAAACTACAAAAGAGAAGGTGGTGGTACCAATAACACATGTAAGGTAACACTTCTTCAAGTAATGTCCACAAAACGGAGTAGGATAATCAAACAATTCTTTTATTCTATACAGACAACATGACAACAGACAACTGCCAGTACTCAGTATAGTGTTACATGCTACTGTAACACGCACATGTACCAAATATACCTAGATAGTGCTCTGAAGCCTGAATGTGGCAAGTGTGTGGATGTGGGATGTGTCTGTGTGTGCATTTCCATATGGGAAACATGTTTGATGTGGCAATCAGGGTACTACAGTACCTGATGCACATTACATCTTTCAACCGATGAGGTTGCCTGCACCCTGTGAGTACAGGTAGAGAAGGGGACGCCAGTAGTAAACAACATAGTGCACTTCTCAAATGTGTACCTGTCATGTATCAACAGCTACTCATGTAGGGTGATAAATAATGGGAATGGCAGGTGAGCGTGTGCATGTGTGTGGGTAGCAGGGTGTGTATAAATGCATGTGTGACAGAACAGTTACATATAGCTGAATCTACGTAACAGCACAAGATGCGCATTGCCATAGTCAATGTTAGCATGTGATGGTGTGCAGCTGGTACACTTTGGTAAGTAGTATGGGTGCAGATAACAATTGAGGACATTCATACAGTTACTGCAGCAGGACTGCTGGGATATACACACAATTATACTGGAACAGTGAACAGTTACCAACATGTTACTACTTATACACATCTATGTAGTCACCCTGTGCATCAGCAACGTGTTTACCTTTACCTGCACCGATGTTGTAGTATGCAGGAGGTGGCACAGTGTCATCATATGCACAGGGTGTGGGTTAGGTATGCCCAAGCCAGCCACTGGTAACACCAATTGACATGTGTGTGTATGTGTGTTTGTGAGGGGCAGCAGTACAGGGTGGACCGTTGGTGCAGTGTGTGTGTGTATGTGTTTGCCCTAGGTGTTAGGTTTCTGCATGTGTGTAAGCACGCACACAGTCCCACATAATGGCTGCCATGTACAGGGTTTTGTGGACAGCCACAGACTGCACCTGTCAGGTCATCCAGATCAGTGTCTGTGGGCACGGACACGGTACCTGTGCCTGGCAGGGGTGCTACGGGCCGTATCCGGTACTAACCCAGACTGGGTACTGTCATCGGAAGCAGGGGTGTGTTGACTGGACACAGTTCCCTGTTGGGACTGTCCAGAGCCACGTGCACGTGGTCTCCTGGGGCGTCTTGATGACAGCACAGACCCAGCATTGCTGGGGCTGGTGCTGGCACTTGAGGTGCGCGAGTGGGCCTGTTGTCGTCCGCGGCCACTGCCAGCTGGTGCTGTTGCTGGCATACGGCCACGTCGATGTCGCAAACGCACACCATCGCCCTGGCCCATGGACATCTGGTTGTGGAGCAGCTGTTCTATGCCCCCACAACGTCTGTCAACGACATCTGTGAAGTTACGGATAGCATTCGCAACGTCACGCATGCCGTCTGTCATGGCTGTGCGACATGCTCTCAGCTCCCTCAGACCCTGTCTGGTGTACCTTTCCATACGTGCCTGTGCCTGCATGACAGTTCAAAACATAGTGGAGGTTGACATACCTCCTTGGGCACGTCGGCCAGAGGCAGTACGGCCACGGATGCCCCCACGAGAACCCATGGGTGACTGTCTGCGTGGTACCATTGGAGGCCCCTGCTCATGGCTGCCTTGTGGGGATGCATGTACCACAGGTACCACATTACCCTGATCTATGCCCACTGCAGACTGTCCATCACCTAGGGACAATGGTGACAAAGGATGTAACGGCAGGATGACTGTGCGCATTGACGGGGTTGAAAGCTGTGTACTGTCAATTGGCTGACCAATGGTGGACCCAGACACACCTTCCTGCACCATTACAGACATTTCATCATCATCAGTACCTGGGGCACAAGATTCAGGTTCCCTGCTGCAGGTCACCAGAGCAGCACCAGAACCTACGGGAGGAAAACATGGAACACAGATTACAGTCTCAATACATATTTGACAGAGATGCACTTCAATACTAATGCACACATTCAGAAATGGACACATGCACTCATGGACACTAACACACATGCACACTTGGGCACAGGCACACTTGCACACATGCACACCCCACAGTAAACACACACATCAGTACCGTGTTACACTACTCAATTTACTACAACTGTGTATTACGGGTATTGTGAACACAGTCACCAGCAAGTCTACTACAGAGTTACACTACTCTTCCTAGTTTTATAAATTGTTTTACAGATAATGTTAAAAAGACTCACCAGCATGTATGGCCTGCCTCGTTGCTAGATGGGAGGGACCTGGAAGTGTGAAGAGAGTAATGTCAGTGGGCACATGTGTGCCATTTGTTTTGCACATGATACAGTACAGTAGTACACTAGTTCCCTTATACACATCAGCTGCACATAATGTCTGTATATATATCATGATGACAGATACATACCACATGCACACCTTATGCGTGCATGAAGTAACAGTGTACAGAACAGTCATATGTACATACCAGGGGTTAACTCTAATCTCACCCTTACCTCTCTTCAAACGACAACTCAAACTGTACTTCCAAAACCACTGGCTTTGTTCTTCTTGGAGTCCAGGCTAACGTCCCTCTCCCTACCCTCTCTTTACCTTTAACCCCTCATTGTGCATAGAAACTAGCTTCTACCCTGTTTCTTTCACCTTGATGTCCTTCTATGCTCTGACCTACTTCTCCCATCCCTCCCACCTCCTCTTGACTGTCTTCCTTCTTTTCCTCACTTCCCTTCTTGACTCCTGCCTCTTCCATATCATTGTATCTTTCATACTCCTTCTACTTCTCTACCCTTCTGAGCCCTAACTATTATGTATATGGCTTTTGCCTTATTGCATAACCGTTATGCTTTAGGTAGGATTGCTTTGAAACCAACGGTACATTGTGTATGACTCTAAACTGTTTGAGTTCCTTACATGTATGTTGATTTAGTTAACAGGCTGGTGTACAATTCTATCATGTTGGCTGTCTGTATTAACAACTTGTCTGTCTGCCTTTATTACGTTATGTGTGGAGCTTTTCTCCACAGGCCTCTACTGAAAATGGACATATATCCAGCTAGACTATCTGGGTCAACAAATGTAAAAGTAATAACAATAAATGAATATGGCATCTTACCTGCACGCCGGTGTCTTGCTGCTGTGTGGATCCAACCTCCATCATGATGCATGAGTGTTGCTGTTGTTGTTCTGGGGCTGGATCCACAACACTTAGCAGTAGCCCCTCCTGTCTGGTGAGGGGGGGGATGTGTGGCCACCCCACCTGTGGCAACCTGTTGCCTGCGGATATCTGCAGCACGCTGGCGGACATTTCTAATCAAATCACTGCAGTGATGTCTCACCTGCTCATATGTCCTATCATGCATGCCAACATCATTTATCCTGCTAACGAGGTTTTGCCACAGTGCAGACCTCTCCTGCTGATTCTGGGTGGTGCGTGAGAACAGGATGGCATAGTCACGCACCAGGCTCTGGTGAATCACGTCATCCTCTGCAGCAGAATATGATGGGTTCCTTTTGGAGCCATGTCAAGCTGGAAAGGTACACAAACAGGTTATCAGCATAGTATCTCAACAATACATGGTACACATTCTATACAGGGAGTATTAACTTCTACTTATTACTGCTTGGTTAAAACTTGATTACAGTGTAGCTATCATTCTATGTCATTTGTACTAAGCACTTGGCCTTCAGACCAGTTGTTTTACATTAGGGAGGTTGGTGGCAAGCACTGTGGTGGCAGGACACATATCTTTCATCCATTGAAGTTGGGAACTGCTGATTGAGGGCCCAGTGTACAAGTGTATTAGTTCTGGTATGGGCAGTTGGCCTTCAGGCCAGTTATTTAACATTAACAAGGTTTGTGGTCTGCACTCGTGTGTGACAATAGGCTGTACTCTGCCATTCATAGCTGGGGACATCTGGTTTCAGGTTTATAGTGCCTGCATATCTGAGCTGTATCTTACTGACATTGCTACACCTTGTTTGCTGTAGCAACCACTACATCCAGGCCTCCTGGATCTACCTTTGTTTATATGCTTGTTATTTGTTAGCTTGTTATTTCACTGGTATGCTACTTCCACATAGTACACAGCTTCTCAACACGTCTGTGACTCACTACTGATATCTGCATTGCTTACTGTACGTATTTCCATGTTACACATGACAGCAAGTGACTGCTTCTCATTGTTGCATTTACTTAATTGTGACACATTGCACTTAGGTTACCTGGCACTTGCTCACTGACGCTTTTATATCAGTCAGCAGTTGTAGGTAATGTCAGTACACCCTCACTCCCCACTGGACCTTGTTTTCAATCATTAATTATTACAGAATTCAGAATAGTATTCTAGCATGTCCAGAGGTCAGTTGTCAGTTCCCTCCCAGTCCAGCTGGTGAGTGTGGTACTCCAGAGACAATGTTGGAACAGATGCATGTACACAGACAACCCCTCCTCCTAACAACAAATTCAAACTCATGTGAGTGATGCAACCATATACCAAACTGGAGGCTAGGCTCTGTCTACTCAATACCGCCATAACCAGTCAGGTGGCCAAGGAGACCACACACTACACTTCCAGTCTCACATAGACCTACCACAACAGCGGACCTAACACATGATCAAACATGAACATACTTGTAGGCTCGGACCACAGCTATGCCTATGCAGCAGAGACCTCCTAAGCAGACATCCAGGCAACCACTACCACGGAAACGAACATGTGCAACACATATCACACAAAGCCAATGTGCTGAACACTCACAGCCATTAACAGTAAACAACACACCTCATACACCTGTACTAGGTGCCTCTATCATCAGGCACACTAACATCACGTTCACCAGGCTTAACGAGGTGAGGGTCACGGTGTGCAGCCTGTCGGGCACTATGACCTGCCACATAACACAAACACTCAGGTAACCCCAAGGCAAGTACAGGTATGACTCAGTCAATGTCCATGCTGGTGTGAATGGCCTGACACATTCCTCCCTGGACTACATGACATGAGACAGTACAGAGCTCTCTGAGCACGTAGCCCAAGACAGTTTGACCCTGACCTTGAGTAGCATCCTACCCTCACCTAGAACCATGCCACAATATCAAGGCACGATGATCCCTTCCAACAATTGACTGACATACTGGTGTCATTCACAGGTGTGCCAATGCCTGCCATCTTGGGGTGGTATGCTTTGCTAGGGACAGCTTGCACCTGTCACCCTGTCCTATTGGAATTTGGCGGAGCCTCTTGCTACACCCATAGTGCCTGTATTAGGCAAGGCTCATAAGGCAAACCCACATCCATTTGTATCACAAAGGATGAGGAAGTAAGAGTGATGCTACTCAACACCGGAAGTCTAGACCTAAGGATGCACGCACTCAAAACCCTACTTAACATTCTGGACATCGATATCTGTGCAGTAACATGAACCTGTTTCAGGTTTCACAGGAGCACACCAGTACTACCAGGTTATAGCTGTTACCATTCTTGTCGGCCCCAACACTTGAACAAAGGAGGGGAGTATCAGTATTCAATGCAGATTCCCACGCCTCCACATTGGTGGCACAGTACAACATAGGTGTTAGGCCATTGAGTACAGAAGACGTAGTTGGGGACCTGGGGAAGAAACATGGTAGCGGTCTGTCATTTGTCAACCACATGGCCAATGTGGATTGAAAGACATGTTATATAGCCCAGCTAATCATGAGGGATTCACATGTATGGCAGGGGAGGTCATTGTGCCTCTTTACTCATCCATCATCAGGCCTATAATTGCGTACAATGCACCTTTTGGGATGTACCTAACCAGACACCCACAGCAACTGGTACAGGACAACAGTACCTCATCAAGGGGATGCAATGGCTCACACAGATGTCATATGCTGCCCAGGTAAAGTAAATCCAGCTGGACTCAGTGGCTTACTGCCTGTTCAGAGGCAATCTGTGCGTGCCATATACAGCCATGTCCTACCCAGCAGTAATGAACATGCTGCACCTCAGGCAATCAGAGTCCCATACAGCCACATGCTCAGGAGAGCTGGACCTCAGCACTGACATAAATGGACATGCTGGAGGGGCATATTCCTAACCGAGAGGCTCCCTTCACTCTGTAATGAGCTCACACTACAGGTTAGGCAGAGTCCCTCATTGACTCTCTTCCATAGGAATCTGGATGAGTGGATGGAGATCATAGTTGTACCCCAGGTATCACTTCTATGTCACTGTTAGACAGAGGCACAGTATACTAACATCGGACAAGGGCATAGCAGCATAACTTGTAATTGGGTGGCGAAAGACAAACACATTCTACTAGGCTTACCAATGCCCTAGGGCAAATAGCCTAGTATGAACCTATGAACATGTGTGTACTGCTATAGTACTTCTGCCATATGTTGCATGTGTGTGTGTTGTGGGGATGCACAGGTAATGGCCGGATACTTCTGCACAGGCGACACGTCTGACACATTCTTGGTGTTCATCCCTACATACTGGATGTGTGTTGCCATCCAACCCAACCCTGTGATGTGGACACACATTACTCAGCCTGGATTTACATATCCGAACAACACCACAAGCACAGTACACTACCTTGCTATGTATGCATGTAATTACACAGTTATTCAGTAGTTATGACAGTGATGCTATCCATGCAGCCCATTGGGCCAGTGGAAGCCACAACACACACCACCAGCACCTTTGCATATGCTTACCACAGACATCCCACATACTGCATGTACTGTGCACACACATATCTAACCCAGAACAACTGCACACCACTTATTAATCCTGTCCAGTGGAGTACAGATACAGGCATATTGTATAACAATAGTAGGAGGCTACTGCAGCACAGGGCAGATTCACATGACAGCAAGGCATCTGTGGTCAGCAGTGTTAAGATGCTTCACATTCACCAAATGCACAGATATTGGCAACATTGTTGCAGACAGTTTAGGTGCAGGTACCCCCATTCTCCTACACATGTGGTATTAGTTATCCCAGATGACTGTCACCTCCCTATCCTCTCACATGTCCAGGTGAGAGCCACCTTCATCATTGCAGAACACATAGCATCACTGTTACGAAATGGTATCCCTGGATGTGTGCTACATTCACCCCTGGAGGACATAGCACCACATGACAGACTGATATTAATCCCTGGCCATACTACAGGATATGTACCTGAACAGTGCCATACATACACAGTGGTCCCACACCAATGAGGAGGAACCTCTACTGACCCTGGGAACTACTGCATCATATGCACAACTGGCCTTGTGTTCTAAGCTATGGAAGTGTTAAGTATGGGCAACATGTACAGCAATATTACATATGTTTATATTTCAGGACTATGTACACACAACCTATCTCATGGACATACCTATAGATAGTGAACTATGATACATACATAGTATACACAGGATTAACCTGCTACTTTGCATTACCTGTGTTTGTGGCAGCTGTTGCTGTGCCAGTGGTGCTTGTTGTTGCTTGCTGCTTGCTGCTTGCTGTTTGCTGCTTGCTGCTGCTTTTGCTGCTGGCTGTCCTTTATATTTGTTTGATTTCTGTCTCTGTCTCTCTCTCTCTTTCTCTGTAGGTTTTGTGCAATGAATGTATTGCATGAGTGTAGTGTGGGTACTCATTGCTTTTGTAGGTATCTGCATAGGTCCATGTGATGGCCTCTGCACCAATTGTAAGGCAGCATTTGCTAATTGCATGCAGCCAGGTGTGTACTGATTGCATGTCTCACTGTGATTTCAGGACACTGCTATAAAAGGGTATGTGAGATAGGCGTTGCCCTTTCAGATTGTAGGGCGTGGACCATGCTGGTATGCTGTTGACAGTGTTCTGTGAGTGTGAAGGTTAGTACATCTCTCATGCTTCATGCTGTGTTGTAGATTCAGGTTGCTGCATTTCTCTTGCCTGTTCCCTGTAGTGAGTGTGTATGCATACTGACACCTACAACTATATGTCATATGTATTGCTATATAAATATATATATATCTGTGTACATATACATACTTTCATATATGTACATTAGCTGACATTATTGGGTACAAGCTAACAATTAGCAGGGCTGTTTCTGTTAACACTACACTAGTATGGGAATCCAGTAATTGGGACTATAAAAGTCTGCCTGACATGCTTTGGGTAGTACACATACTATATTGCCTTTATCTTCATTCCTACTATTACATGTTCCACTTATTTAGCACTATATTCCTGTATGAGAGTCATGGCTTAGTGGTAGGTCATACAGACTAGTGTTACAATGGTCTTGTGGTAGGGCCTACTAGTATGCTTATATTCTGCTTTTGACTTGAGTATAGGGCCTATCAATCAAAGTGCTGGAGGCACCTTTAAGCAGTTAAAGGGGTTAGTAGGTCTCACAGGAGCCAGGCTGTGTTGCAGATTCTGGTTGCTGCATTTATCTTCACTGTTTCCTGTAGTGGTGTGTATGGATACTGACACCTACAACTATATTTCATATGTATTAATATATATTTATATATATGTATGTGTAGATATACATACCTTCATATATGTACATTACCTTACTGTATTATGTACAAGCTAACAAGTAGCAGGGCTGTTTCTGTTAACACTGAACTAGTATGGGAATCCAGTGATTTGGCCATTGAAACTCTACCTGACATGCTTTGGATAGTACACCTCCTATATTGCCTTTATATTGATCCCTACTATTACATGTTATATTTATTCTAGCAGTGTGTTCTTGTAAGGTAGTCATGGCTTAGTGGTAGGTCATACAGACTAATGTTATGAAGAGACTGGCAGTGGGAATTTATTTTCTTTGCAAACTTTCAAACTGAGTACAGGGCCTGTCAATCAAAGTGCTGAGGCCACCTTTAAGCAGTTAGAAGGGTAAGTAGGTCACACAGGGGTCAGGCTGTGTTGCAGATTCAGGTTGCTGCATTTATGTTCACTGTTTCCTGTAGTGAGTGTGTATGGATACTGACACCTACAACTATATTTCATATGTATTTATATATATTTATATATATGTATGTGTAGATATACGTACCTTCATATATGTACATTACCTTACTTTATTATGTACAAGCTAACAAGTAGCAGGGCTGTTTCTGTTAACACTGAACTAGTATGGGAATCCAGTAATTTGGCCATTAAAACTCTGCCTGACATGCTTCAGATAGTACATCTCCTATATTGCTTTTATACTGATTCCTACTATCACATGTTATATTTATTTTAGCACTGTGTTCTTGTAAGGCAGGCATGGCTTAGTGGTAGGTCATACAGACTAATGTTACCAAGGTCCTGGGTTCGAGACTGACAGTGGGAATTTATTTTTATTTGCAAGCTTTCAAACTGAGTACAGGACCTGTCAATCAAAGTGCCATAAAGGCACTTTTAAGCACTTTAAACCAGGTCTGTGCTCGTTTGCTGAGCTCACGCGCACTGGCGGTGAGCTCCGCTAACACAAGCTTACACCCGCTATTTTCTTTGAAAGAAAAGAAAAAGGGGTGACAGGAAAGTGGTGAAAAAGGGGTCACAAAGAGGGTAAGACAGTAGGGAAACAAGCGTGGGATTTGCAGGAGGGATGTAGGTAAGGCCCATAGATGCCCATGTCTTTGGCAGCAACAGCTGTGCATTTCCATGTATTTTGGTGAGACATTGGAAACCTTTCACCCCTGAGAGAGGTGTCAGGACAACATTAATATTAGTTGTAGAGCCAATTATAATTAACTGTTTCAATGTCAAGCAGACATGTGTGCGACATGGACAGCTATGTATGGGGCGTACTTTTTTGTGGGTACAGAGTGCCCTTTTTTTTTTCAGGTGAGAGTGGTATGTCAGGTGAAGGAAGTCGGTATAGCTGGGGAGGTAGGTTGGGTAGGTTAACAGACAAGACAGACAAGATGCATACAGGGGCGGTGTATGACACACGTGGGGGGGGTTACACAATTGACGGGGACGGAGGTTGGGATATCCGAGATGCATGAGCCCACAGATGGCAACAGTGGAACTGATATCCCCACCCATAGGCAGTTGCCACTGTTCCTTCACAGCCCAGGACGGGGCTGTGCTGGGGGCTGTGTAGGCGGGGCAACGGCCGGGGCCGTTAGCTGTGCCACACGAGCCTCGAGCTGGCGTAGGGGCCCAAGAACAGAGTCTTGGATCTCCCTTCGCACCACAGACCAGACACCTTGGAGGGTGAGTGGACGAACCCCCCCGGCCACACTTGCAGAGGGGACGGGCCCCATCCCCTGCGCTTCCACCCGAAGGTGGCACAGGGCCACCGGAGGGGGTCCGGCCTGGGCACTAGTGCCAGGTGCAGTCGCCAGCTGAGGTGGGAGAGGTGGGTCCACTGGGACCTGCCTTCCCAAGCGTTCTAGGTTTGTGAGTAGTTATGTTAGTTTGGGTTAGTGGCATTTTATTCCATTCAGATTAGTTGTAACAGCATGCATTGGTATTCCCATCAAACAAACACCCAGATATTAACACCATTGAACAAGGGGCATATCAATATCACATGCATTATTTGAACAGAAATACACAGTCAAACAACATGCAGGGTTGATTAATGGCAACAGGCCATCAAATTTGCAGGTATGAACAGGGCACATGCACAAACAGACATGCATATATTTTTGAAACGGACAAATGTCCACGATTAATGAAATGTTCACATACCATTATTTAGTGGGTGTTGTTATATGGAATTATAGGGTTGGGTGGAGATAGAAAGTGGTGACAAATTCATATGTTACACATTGATTTACATTTGTAATAGGTACACAATTAAGTTGAGGCTGATGTTTCAAAATAATTTTTATTTGACTGTCATGCTACACCTGTTACAAATACATCACTATCCTACTTATTTTGAATCTGATCAGATACATCATCCTGCTACACTTTGATGACAGGACAGGGGACAACTATGGCTGTTTAGTCTGTCAGATAGTCATTCATTCTATCTGCAAATTGTTTACTGTGATCACCATACAGACTTTGGCCTAGACATTCCAGATTCTGATACACTGAAATCAGTTTGGGATATTAAGATGTACTTCCCACATGCATTTAGTTCTGTAGAAACACACTGGGGCTAATATATTCAGGGGTTACTACTACTTTATTTATTCATACATGACCCTTTCTGTCACTCTCACACATCCTGCAACTTCACAGTTCAGGTTGGTACTTCTAGGCTTTGTTCACATGTTAGACTGGTGGTGATTCAAACACTTTCCAACAGCCTCACTTCTGTCATGATTCAGCATTTCAACAGGGGATATATCTCACATATGACTACCTCAGATTCTGAAGCTGTACTCTTGAGACTACTGCAGGTTACACTATATTTAATTCATGGTGGGACATCTGTATTAGAGCACTGTTTGATTCTATCAATTATATTTCCAGTTACACTTGCATACTGATGAACTTGTTGCAGCCATACCTGCAGACTTTCAATTCCTGCTTGCACATTATATTAATTTTAATCAATACACTGCAGTGTTCTGATACATGCTACAGTACAATATTTATTTACAAGTAATGGGTGGGGTTACTAACCTGCATGGTGGCACAGCCGCACCAGCCTACGGGCATACATCTCGCGGTTCGCAGAGCGGACACCTGCAGCTGTAATACAAAAGAAGTAATATTGGACTACACATCTCCATGGTATCAGCCAGTTGAAATCCTTACATACATAAGCAAAATGTAACTTACTCAGTAGTGGGGCGTTGGGCATATCCCGGGCCTCCTAGATCCATTCGGTCAACTGGTCTTGCTTGCGTCGCTTCAGGTCCGCATGGTGGTGACGGACCTGCTCACCAGTGCGTGGAATGCCAGTAGCACTGGTCAGATCACGAGCCAACTGGTCCCATGCCTCTGCCCTATCGCTCCCCATGAGACCTGGCCCTGCATGAGTTGGGCCTCGTGATGATGGACAAGGAGCCAGACCATGTATCTGGACTCCTCAACGCCCCAACGCTGTGCTCGAAAGCAACGTCCCTCACCTACTCCACTCATTCTGACTGCAGGTCTGTTCTACAATCGTTTCTGCTGTGTATTCCCGCCTATGGGGCTTATATATACCGCTTTTCCCGCACATTTCTCTGATTGGCCATTTTGGAATTGTATCTACTTCACTGAAAATGCTTTATCATGCTCCATTCTGGATTTTATCCCATATATATGCTATTTCTGCATTTCTAGGTATTGCTGTCATGGCTTAGTGGTTTAGTACCTTGACTCTAGTGCATGGTATCCTGGGTTCGAATCTGGCAACTGATTTTTGATTTTCTTGACAGAAATGAGTTGAGACCTGTCAATCAAACATGCCAAAGGCACGTTTAAGCACTTAAAAGCAGGTCTGCGCTCGTTTGCGCGGAGGTAACGCATGCGCACTGGCAGTTAGCTTGTGGGAGCGGCGTGCAAACGGTGTGCGCTGGGATAAACCATAATTGGCTAGTGACACACATGTTCAGCTAAGCACAGCTAGTTGCAAACAGTTTCAGCCTGTTAAACCGGTGCTTAGCAACGGGCACGCAGTTTGCAGCTTTTTAAACACTACTCAGCTACAGGCAGTCTGTCTCACAGCAGCTTAGCTATCAGTTAATTTCTGACTATTTTTATTATTGTGTTACTTCAAAATATATGCTCCATTTCATTCCATTTTACAAAAGAGAATACTTTTACATTTGTACAATACTGTCAGGGGGCTTTTTAGTGCTTATTTACAAAAAAAAAAGGTTGTTGTGGGGGCTCGAACCCTGCCTGCCTACTCTTAAGCCGGCAACTCTACTGCTAAGCTATTTCTTCGTGGCTTACTTTGCATATTTAGTTTGCATATCCTTTTCCACTGATTGCTAACTGCATTTGCGCTAGTAGCACACCCGCGCACACGAGCGCACACAGTAGCAAACATTTACGGGGTTTAAAAAAAATACAACAGTTTTTATTCTCATTTTATAGCCTCTGTTCACTTTGTACACTGATGGTCTGTGGGGGAATGTGTTGTGTAGTGTGTTTATTTACATTTCCATGGCCTCTCTCGTGGCTGTTTACATTCAGCCATTCTACACTTACGGGGGCGTGTCCGCATGCAGGGCTTAGCCTACGGACACGCCCCCTACTCTCTTACATGGACCGTGTAAGAGTTACAGTGTGATTCAGCATGCCTCATGCACCTCATGCATATGCATGACATGCTGACATCACACCGTTTAACTGCAGCCTCCATGTAAGAGTTATAACTTTTACACGGAGGCTTCCTGAATCCGGCCCATTGTCTTTCCCCATAGTGCCATTTTCAGGCAATGCCAATCTGATAAACTATCCAACTTAGGAAAATCAACCCAATGATATCTAAAAGTGTTACTGCTCAATGCCAAGACCCTAAACATGGAACTCCACTCCCTCTAAGCTCTCCTCACCTTGGAGAATGCAGATATCTAAGTAGTTACTGAGACAAGGTTTAAAGCCAGAGAGAGCACCCCAACAGTGCAGGAAAACAATGCCTTCCACACATTTATACCAGCTACTACACAGACAGGAACTAAACGAGGAGGTGTCTCGATCTACATCAAAATCTAGCACACCTCAAGATTTGTCAAACAACAGGATGACACACTTGAACTTCTCTGTGTCCGGATTACCATAGGTAGAGTCCCATATTATATCCTTGCAAGCTAAAGATCACCCTCAACGACCCAAGAAAACCACATCTCACACTTAGACCTACTGGGGATACTTACCATTCAACCCAATACTGTATACATGGGGGACTTTAACTACCACTCTGTAAACTAGGAATCCTACATGACCCAAGAATTGCAGGCTCAAAGATTCATGGACTTTGTAAATACAATCACCCTGGGCCAGATAGTCCATTTGTTCACTAGGGGTGCAAACACACTAGATCTGGTACTCACAAATACAGGAGAATGCTCTTCCCCTCCCAGTGTAGTATGTTCTTTGGTAAGGTCAGAACATAAAGTTGTGTCCTTTGAAATAAAAATCAGTGTTGTGACTCGAGAAAACCTTGTAACAGTTAGGAACTCCTCTAAGGCAAACTACGTATTATTAAGCAATTACCTTACAAAATGTCAAGACCCTCCAAACCCAGAGAATATAGCTGCCTATGCAGCATTGTACAAAGAAACCCTGTATAAGCATGCTAATAAATACATAGAGACAGCTGTGCCTACCTGAACAAAGCCCAGAACAAATTCAAAAAACAAACCACCCTGGTGGAATCCAAACATAAAAAGATTGTACAGCAAAAGAAAAAAAAGTCATCGCTACAATTAGGAAGTACAATGCCCAGCAAAATAAAAACAGTTTCATCAAGCTAAACAAAACAACTAGGAAAGCAAATTAAGTCGACCAAAGCCAGTTTTGAAGTAAGAATAGCTTCCCAGCCTAAGGGCAACCAAAATGCTTTCTTTAGGTATATATGAAACTTCAATTGTAGCACACAACAGTGCACAGAACCAATTGTTAATGGAGCCACTTACATTGAGGTGGAAGATATAGCAAATCTGCTGGCTGACAAATTCAGCTCCAGGTTTACCCCCTTCTACCCCCCAGCCTACCCTAATAATACCATTAAAGATAAGGCCCCAACTATCACTTGGGAGCAAGTCTTAAATGAACTCTGATAATATCTCAGGATGCCTCCTAAATAGCATGAATCATGACCTATCTGGACCTCTGGAGTAACTATTTATTTATTTCAGTTTGGTGACTGGGGTGGTCCACTGGGGTGAAGAGCCCATTTTCAGTGGAGGCCCAGGGAGAAAAGCTCCAACATTACATAGTAAAACATTAGATATTAGATTAAGTTACAATTCATGATACAGATACATAAGATAAGCAAAATACAGTTAATATGGAAGATGTAGATATATTATAAATTAGAGACATAAACAGGTAAAATGGTAAGGCTTCACATTACATAGTAGACATTGAGATTGTGGATTAAAGTTACCATTCAAAATTCAGACATGAACTGGTACATTGGTAAAGCTACACATTACATAGTAAACATTAAGTATTCGGATAACGTACCCCTCAGGATGCAGATACATAAGATAAGCAAGTTATAGTAACTATTGAGGGTGCAGATACTTTTTAAAACAGAGACACGAACTGGTACATTGGTAATTTAGCATATAAGTCATATGTTGAAAGGAAAAGATTCCAAAGCTTGCATAAGACATCTGTCTTGTTTGGGTGGCAGAATAGGTGCAAATGATAGGGAGAGGAGAACAGGGAGAGAAAACTAGATACAATATATAAAAAATGTATATGAAGTAATGCTGAAGAGCGAGTCATTTCTAGAGGAGTTAAGTAGTAGGGAAAGGGGAAGTAGGGAAAATATGATTTAAAATGAGGAGAGAAGAAGGCTAGGTGGGTAAAGTGCAATTGCACTTCCAGTTAGAGAAAAAGTAGGAATGGAGATGTGATTTGAAGTTGTCCTTGTTTTCAATAGTTCGTAGAGAAACATAGTCTCCAGATAGGCTTTCTGCCACATGAATGGAGAACTGCAATGGTCATCCCTCTGCTCTAGGTGACTCATCAATGCACGATGGGAACTACAGACCCATAATTCTGACTAGTGTCATATTTAAAACCATGGAAATAATTATCATAGATATGATTAAGAATGGCATAGGAAACCTTCAGACTCTGGATCTAACCCAGTTTATGTTTGTCAAAGGCACATCATATCTACTCAACTCAGTGGACTTCTTTGAAAAAGTCACCGAGGCAATGTATAAGGGAAAATAAATGGTGCATAATAATTACCTTGACCTGACTAAGGCATATACCCCACTCAGGCATTGTAAATGAACTCATGGAACTAGGCATCAGCCACTATGCTATCCACTGGATAGCCAGCTGGCTCTCAGATATGACCCAGGAAGTTAGGATGGGGACGCAACCTCTAGAAAGAGGGCAATTACTACTGCAGGTCTCAATGATCTATACTCCTTCCCCCTTACGTTTAGTGTCCTTCCAAACATCAGTGACTTGAAGATGGATACATGTCTTTCAGTTCCCCCCACAAGTTCAACAAATTCAACAAAAGTCCAGTCTTTCTTGGCCACTTGTTCTTATTAAGCCATAATTCACACGTGATTGATGCTTGATAGTCTTACATTTATTCACTAATTTCATTGTTGCTGGTCTTTTTCCTGTTATCTCCATCTCCTAACCGCAGACTCCAGTTCAAGTCCAAGGTACTAATGAGTCTTCTAGTCAACTCTTGCACTTTTTTCTGTCTCTCCCACATCTTCCTTTGGAACACTGGAAAAGGTTTCACTGGCAAAGTCTCTCTATGACCTTTATTATCAGAAGAATGAGAAGTAAAGTCCCCTTCTGCTTGATGGCTCACTTTTTGTTGGACAAACTTTTATATTTCCTACTTGGTCTGTTCTCATCAAAAATTACTTTGACCCTCCAGAAAAAAGTACTCTGAAGATATCTGGATATAACAGCATAAATCTCACACCTGCCTCTCCACATTTCCTGTTTGCTTGGATACATTTGCTTCTCTTCTGCCTGGTGTACCGTGAATAATTATTTTCCACAAACACTCTACTGTCTTCAGTTTTTAATATTTTTCCCTTCTGATACAGTTTTGTCAGGATCACCTCTTTCTGCTGCATCTTTACTAATACAAGTCTTGCATCTATATTATATTATCGTATGATGAAAATAGTGAACGCTATTTCATCGTACCAATAATATCTAAACAACAAAATATCAAATGGAACAGCGAATTTGTTTCCCAGGGAAAAAATTTGCTGCTCCGTAAAAAAAAAAAAAACTTAAAGACAAATTTAAGTGGGGGGCTTCGCTCCCCACACCCCCTGATGTGGGGGGACTGTGCCCCCACACACCCCTACTTAAATATACCAACTCTGAGATCATACCATAGTGGAGGAAATGGCAAAGTCCCGAAGACGGCCCACCAAATTTTTTCCTTGGGAAAAAATTTGATGTTCCGTGACTTCGCTATTTTGCCATTTTTACAGTATCAGATCAACTAAATAGCATTTGCTATTTAGTCCATTCAATACTGTCATATAGACCCCAAGTCTTCATTGCTTTCTTATGGCCAGGTTTGGAGCATACACAAGATATGCCCTTTGAATTAACAAATCTTGCTGCAAAACACCAGTCCAATTGCTTATTTGTGCTTTCATAAAATTAATATAATCTGCTTCTTCCAGTTGACTTGTACAGCAGGAAATCTCAGGTTTTATCTGCATGCTCTGTCCTCTAACTCTACCATTTCTGAAACAGCTCTTCTTGAACAGGCTCCTACTCAGTAAGCCTTTTCTTCATTTCCACCTCTGATTTTTGCAGTTTTATAAGTTCATCTGAATAACCGTTTAAAGCTTCTTCCATTTTTTTCCAGCTTTTTATTTGAGTTGATATACTCCAACGTTTCATTTATTTTTATCAGCTCTGAGCACAATACAATAGTACAATTTGTTTTTTCCTCTAAATTATTGGAAGCCATCTCTTGTACCAAAGCTGGAGCTTGAACTGCTTTTTCCTGAAGAACTGCAGGATTCTTCCCCATCAGTGTTTTTTTCCTTCACCTTTTCTAGCTGATTTTCTTTCAGGTTCTCCAAGTTTCTTCTTTTCTGGCATCCAGGCAATGCACATGATAGACAGTAAGTGAATTTTACTAAAACTGGCAGAATTACTAATCCTTACCTCTCAGCTTCTTTTTTCATACTGGCTGAGCTGAAGCCAAGTTGTTGCTCACTGTGCAGCCATTTTGAAAGTTGGGCCTGCCCCTTTTTGGCATTTACTTCCCAGAAGTAAAAGATGGTGTCAAAGGCCTCTGGATGACCATGTTTGCAGATGACTGCAAACTTAGGGCAGTCACAAAATCCCTCCAAGACACTAACATCCTACAGGAATAACTAACACAGACAAATGACTGGTGCCAAAGCAACGGCTTAAAACTCAATGCTACAAAATGCATAATAGTACTGTTTGGTAAGCCAGCCATCCTACAAAAGTACCTCATTAATAACAAAACCCTAAGAGTGGACCCAGTAATCAGGGATGTGGAGACATATGTGGATAGTAACCTGGCTTCATCCAACATGTGTCTCAGGTAGTAAGGAAATCATTCTATGTTGTGCAGCTCTGTATTCAACCCTAGTGAGACCCATCATTGAGTACAATACCTTCTTCAGTATGTACCTGACTAGGCACATGCAGCAACTGAAACATCCACAAGGGTTCCTCACAAAAAGAATACAGGGTGTTAATAACATGTCCTTTACAAATCGTCTCAAAGCCCCATCCCTATAATCAGTTTCCTACAGACTGTTGAGAGGCGATCTGTGCCTGGTAAAGGAAGGCATCCTTGGATCCCACTCTGATAGACTTTTTGCACATCCACAAAACCAATAGCATCCAAACTATTTGATCTAGGGATTTGAACCTTGCTTGCAACATAAATAGGACATGTTAGAAGGACAGGTATGAGTCTCAGAGAATTCCTCCTCCTCCAGGGGTCATTAGCCTAGTGTGCACCTATGAATCTATGACAGAAGGTGTACCTTATCTGCTCTCAGTCTTTAAGATGAAGTCAAGAATAATTTTGTCTAGTTATATGGGAACTGATAAAGTTTAATATATGCATAGTAGTATGTTTAACATAAAGGTTAAGGTCTTCATTTTATAGACACAAGGTACAAGGTTTGATTCTAACTTTGGGTTATTGTCTAGGCTTAAAATACCTCTTCAGGGCAGATAGTCTAGTATTCACTTATGAACCTGTGCATGATTGGAAAAGGCCACCAGGCTGGTGTCTGCCATTAAATGAATTTGCAGGCAACTTGCATTATTCTCTGTCCAGTGGAATAGGTAGCACCCTATGAAACTAGATAGACAGAGTACTTTTCTGTGAATGCTGCAGACTTTTCTGGATTTATATTGTCATTTGAGGTCAGGCTGAATTTAAGGAGATGGCCTGAAAAAGGAGATAGACTAGAAAAAATAATCTTCATAAAGATTAAGGCAAAGTAAACTGCAACATGGGCTACAAGCTGGCAATTCATGAACCTAAGTTTATTACTTCATTAAACAGAATGTGGCAAGAAATAGAGATGGTGTAATCTTACGGATACTGTGAAATGATATAATCATATTTCTCGAATGTGTATTTTCAGTATGCTCTTGATGTGTCTCACCAAATGTAATTCTGACTTTCTTCGTATTCCCAGGCTAAAACTGAAATTTGTCACCTTTGATAAGGAATCAATCCTGATAAACAGATTTATAAATAAATAAATACAAATAAATATCCTTAGAAGGGATTTGGAACTAAAGGAGTAGGGATTTTCCAATATTTAAGTAATGCAATACTTATGACAAACACAGTAAGAATGATAGGCCTTATCTCTCCTCTCTCAGGGCTGATGATGCATCTCCACTTCCAGCAAAGATAATAGCATCCCATATGAAGTAGATATTAAAGCAGGAAACTTAATTTCCCTAATGTAAACAGAAAGCCAAAAAAGTAGAGAAAGGTTTAGAAGCTGGTGTCAAGTCCTGTTGTGGGACTTTTAGTGAATAAGCATGAAGCCATCTGAGCATACTCTAAAACTAAAGCATGCTGAAAAAAGATGTGGGAGGCTGTAACAATGGCCTTACTACAGTAAAAAATAATAAGCAGAAACACACTGTGCCAAAGAATGTATCCCTATCTAAAACAGGATCAGGATGCTTAAAGGTGAGGAGAGATGCATGAAACAACTGCTGCTAGCAGTTGCCACAAATACACTTTAAAACAAAGAGGCTTCTGTCTTGTTAAAATTAATGTATCTGCAAGTTCTTTAAAAGAGAAGGGATTAACATGTTGCATTCAGAAATCCTTCCAAATCTTGTATTCACCATAATATTCTGCATAGCAATTTCATACAAATCAAGTTTGCAAAGCAGTGTGCTGCTGTCTAAATGTCAGTTGTTTTCAGTTCCAGCTTGTAGTCTTGTTGTAGAGAATGATCACAATACCACAAGCAAGTCCTCGGAAACATGCTGGGAAATATGCCAGGACCAGAACACTTAACTAACAGCCTAAAAAATTATAAATAAGCATTAAAGATAGATGGCTGTGCTGGGACAGGAATGAGTGCTCAGTGCCAGATTGCTCATCAAGAGAAGACAGGTTAGTCCCAATTTCACTACAAGAAGGAACCCTATTGGTTATGTTAGTAGATTTCATTTTACTCTGTGTGAGAGAAGGAAGGTAGGTTGTGGGGACATGAGCTTGCTAATGCTCGCTAGCTCAACATAGCAGATATGCAAGAGTATTGATACTCTCAAGAGCTGAGCATAGCAGACATTATATTGTGACTGATGGCCAGCAAATGGTGAGTGATAGCAGCAAAGGATAAACATTTCTGACTCCCACGGATGACGACCTATCACATCTGACTGCCACCTCCATTGGAAGATGCCCCCAGATGCTAGAAAGCACAACTGGGGTGAGGGTAACATAAGCATATGAAAACAATGTAACTCTAAGCAAAGAAAAATGTAGTTTAGGTATGGGACGGATTTTACAAATTTAATCCATTTCTTTACCAACGTCTGATTTTTGTCATTCATGTTTTATTAAGAATCAGTGTGATGGGATTTATATTTTGTTTCAAAATATTTTATTTGATATTTTGTATAAAACATATTGGTTGTGTATATATGGAATATAATGTACAATGAAGAGCCATAAACTGAAAATGGAACAACAACAACAAATGTAACTATAAAGATAAAGTCACAGTATTCCCTAGAAAGCAACTTTAAAAGCCAATACATTTTCCTCAGACAAAAGTATTGTCAGGGTACTAGAACAGAAGATATGTGAAAATCTGTAATAGACTAAGATAGAAGATTTAAAAGTATACTCCAAGCTTTAAGTTTAGGATTTAAATTGGATTGATGCTTTGCAGTAAGTTTAAAGGTTTTGTGGGTATTTAATTATTAGTTTAATAAATTCAGGCCAGTTCATAGTCACTAACAAGTACCATTTTGTAGTAACATAAAATGTTATCATAATAAAGTAATTTGTGGCCTCAGGTATGACAATATGATTCCTTTGGGAGTATACAAAAAAGTGCAAATTGCCAAGAAATGGGTTCTGAAACTGAAATGTAGAAATGCATTTTCCTTTGAGCTCTGAACTACATATTTCTTGCATATTTACAATCCCAAATTATATGAAATAGAACTGCATTGGGTAGACCACGTTATGCAATTGTTATAAACAGTTTGAATATATAATGATTTTTTTAGCAGGAGTAAGAGAAGCATTGTTAATTATGAATTAAGTGTAATATATTTTTAAGGGGGATATATTTAATGTAAAAGGTCAAAATTTGTTTTTGTAATTTGAGTATTTGACAGAAACATGTAATATTTTGACCAAAAGTTATCTGTTAAATATATTTCATAGTATTTTATTTTTACATAAAGCTTTTAGAACATATAAATGGATTTCAACATTAAAAGGGCGCTGTGCAGATTTTGAAAGAGATCAGTTTTACATGGGTCTTTCTCAGTTATATGAAAGTATGATCATAGCTAAATAACCTTTAGGTAGATTAAGATGTGTTACTAGCTGGTCAGGGGAACCATCAGCTCTACTAATAGAATTCTAGACTCTACATTTTGTAAGTAAGAGAAAAGTAAATACATTGATCATCGATTTACTAAGTAGGTTATCTGGATTATTCTGAATGGACTAAAAATGTTTGGCTATCTTGTCTAGGTTCAAGATCAACATGGATTTCTGGAAGTGTATAATGTTATTTTGCAGCTTTATCCACTTTAAGTCTTTACATAGTAAAGGTTTAGCTAAGGGAGGGCAAGGTTACATTTGCAGGTCTGAATACATACATACCATATGTATAACAATGCTGGGCCCCAGTCATTGTAGAGCCCATAACGTATGGTTTTACATATTCTGGATGGTCGTATTATTAGATAATATGTAAAGAAATCAAGTAGATGCATTCCACCTTGCTACTTTGGAAAGATTAATCTGTTGTAGACAATTCTAATAGTTTTAGGTTGCCAGATAAATTTAGACAGTTGAGTATTAATACTTTAAACAGTTTTTAGGGATAGTACGTATGGTAGTGGCAAAACTGTATAACAGACTAGGAAGTTATTTATTTTAATGATAGCTATTTTGGATAAAAAGGAGAAATATAATGACTGCCATTTATTAATATCTGCCATAATGTTAATTCATGTTTTATAGACATTATTGTAATAAATTGAAGAAGACATTACATAAATGTTAAGTCCTGGGCATTTCATAGAATGAGTACATTTCAAGCCTTCAAGTTTATATAGATTCAGTGAATAGTGGTTCTTCAATGCAATAGGAAATAGTGAAGATTTCTGAATATTTATGTTGTAATTTGTAAATCTGGAAAATCTTCAAATTTCACAACCGTAAAGGAGCTAAATTGGCTAGAACTCCCAAATCAGCTAACCTACTCTCAACTAATCACTGCCCACAAACTTATCTGCAAGCTAAATAGTTGCTCCTTTCTAAAAAAACATATTACTACCATGCAACAATAGAACACTAAGCTCCAATAACAAATCTCTCCTGGTTGTAACTATTTCCATAAACTCTGCTAGAAACTCACCCTAATTTCAATGTGTCTCAGATTTGTGGAACTCCAGCCCATTACAGTTAATGCTTACAGAAAACAATAAATGCTTTAAAGGTCTGCTAAAAACAGCATCTTCAAGGCACTTGGCTCTGCACATGCTCTATGCCCTGCTAACTTCCGATTCTAAAGAAAATATAAGCTGCAATACTGCTAACAAAACAATAGCTGCTCTGTACTAAATTCATATATGATGATTTTTACACTTTCCCTTCTAGCTGCTACTGTAAACATTTAACTGATTACATTTCTTAGCTACCTACTTCAACATAATCCTTGTTCTCCCTCATCATACCACCACTTACTAATTTAACTGGTTATATCCCTTAACAACCTCCTCATACTTAACCCTCATTCTCCCTCACTGTACCATGACTTACTAACTTAATTGATTATATTACTTAACTACCTGTGGTGCTGCGGTAGCGTTGTCGCCTCATAGCAAGACATTGTCCTGTTCGATTCTCAGCTAGAGCGTCTTCTGTGTGGAGGCATACGTGAATGGGACGTGCCTTCGTTGAAGGTTGTGCATCAGGGCTGGTAACCTGGTACGTAAAAATCCACTACCAATCATTAGTAGACCGGAGTTCCGCTGTGGTGACCCCTAACCAGGAAAAAGCTGAAAGACACAAACAAACTTAACTACCTGCTTCTACTTAATCATTTTCCCTCATCATACCACTACTCCCTAATTTAACTGGTTACATCAATTAACTACCTCCTTCTACTTAATCCTTGTTCGCCTTCATTGTACCACTATTTACTAATTTCAACTGAATGTCTGTCTTTGTCTTCCATTGTTTTTCTTTATATTTCCATCTACAACAACCTTATACAAATGCACAAGTAATTTCTTATTTTCTCCTCTTCCTATAGTCACATATTATATAATACGAGGTTAGCACTGATCATCTGTTACACCTGTGTGGTATGGATGAACTACCATGGCACGGCTAGCCACCTGATGGTGTAAACCTTGGCTCTAGGTGATTATTACTGTTGAAGTGACACCCCAACACCATATGCAAAAATATGAAAAATGGGTTGTGGATGGATGAAGATATTATATACAATGTGGAAGATGAAAATGTACTTTATACAGCCTATGTATGTGAATGTTGGAGCTTTTCTCCTTGGGTCTCCAGTAAAAAGGGTATCTATCTCAGTCAGACTTTCTCGGTCAACAAAAATAAATAAATAAAATCTTTGAATGATATTAAAATTTTTGAGAATATCTATATTTTGGCAGATAAAGTAAATGTTCACATCATCAGCATATTAAGAGGAATTTTAAAGCTATATGCAGTGGTACTAGATAATTAGAAAGTTGTAATGAGGAAAGAAAGTATACCTCTATATAAAGGTTAAAAAGATAAGGTGAAGGAGGGAAACCCTACTGTACACCATTTTAAAAGTTGTATAGTAATAGATAGTTTAATTGACCTTTGAGTTATGGGATTTTTCATGTAGTATTTTCACGTGTTGAACACGTTTATCAGGGTATGCAAATTTAGGTAAGATCTTGAAAAGTAAAGTTCAATTTATTTTGTCAAAAGTCTTTGATGCATCTGTGGTTGGAACATTCATACTGGCTTGGTAATTTCAGGGAAATAAATATAGTCAGTGCAGTGGTAGCATTGTCACCTCACAGAAAGATGTTCTCCAGTTAGATTCTTGGCTGGGGTGCCTTCTGTGCGGAGTCTGCATGTCCTCCCTGCATTCGTGTGGTTTTCCTCCGGGTGCTCCGGTTTCCTCCCATGTTACAAAGACATGCATCTGGAGCATTTCTCCCTGGGCATCCACTGAAGATTGGCTTCATTCCAAGTCAGACTTTCCTGGTAAACAAATGTGAAATAAAATAAATAGTGACTCAAAAGTTACTGTCTGGTCTGTCATTTTTTTCCATCATTTAGAAAGCCAGACTGTAAGGGAGATTATGTTAACAAAAATCATGGTGTACATTTTATAGTCTAGACTAATTAAGGCAATTGGCCTTCAATTTTCTAAATCTGTTTTGTTTAGCTGATTTTCAAGTATCACTATTGTTTTAGTTCTATTCATGTAAAAGTCTGATATACCATTGAAATTTATAAAACTCAATACTAGTAACAGTATTTTGAATAATTGATTTTCAACCTGTTTATAAATGTCCACTGTAAAGCCACCAGGGCCTGGTGCTTTGCCTTCTTTCAAACTATTAATAGCTTGTCTAATTTTTTAAACCTAGATATAATAAAAAAGAATGTCCTTATGATATGAACTGATTTGAGGAAACTTTATTTGTTCAAAAATAATTCTAATTATTATTAAAAGAATAAGGCATGTTTTCTTATAATTTTTTTAAATATCTCTACTTTATGGTTTGTTGTGTAATGTGATACTTGGCAATTTAAAACGTCAGCATTTGATTTATAAAAAATTGTGACAGTGGAGCTTTTCTCTCCGTGCCTCCACTGAAAATGGGCACTTTCTGGCCCAGTCAGACTTTCCCAGTAAATAGATGTCAAATAAAATAAATAAACCTGTAAAACTTCTACCAATTGGCCTCTTAACAGTATATGTTAAACAGAATAATGCTGGATTAGGATACCACATTGTTACTCTTTCAAATGGGCTTCTAATGATTGAATTGTAGCATCCTAAAGCTTGATTTAGGCTAGCTTACCTTTAGCAAGCTCACAGATAGTTTTTCTTCAGGATTCCTGCCCCTAGGCCTCGGTGCTACCCCGCTCCGTTCGCCCTCGCTAATGCCTGGGCTCACTCTGCTCCCCTACCCTACCCCCATTTCCCAGCCACCCCCACTACCTCTAGTTTTATACATAACCATCCCCACTCAACCCACACACAACCAATTTCAGGCCTCACAACCTACCAATCACAGTCCCTACACTTCAAATTGCAACCCTACAATACCTTTACCACTTAACATCTCCCTCCACATTCTCACCCACAACAATGACACCTATCACAAACCATTCATCTCACTCTCTTGCTAGCTATCATATCAATCCTAACACTAAACCTCTACCTCACCTCTTACCACATCACACTAAACACAACCTTCCCTATCCCTACAAAACAAACCTCCAACTATAACCCTAGGACTCTGCACTAAAACCAACTTGTATAACTTAACCTCTACCATAACATCATTATAGCACCAAACTCACTTAGGATACTTCGAATAAACCCAAAATCAACCACTACTAACAAGTACATAACTATCTTAATTAAACATACTAAACTCCTCCACAACATTAATAACAACTTAATACTGGCAGGTGATAGTCACCCTAATCCAGTACCTACCCCTTCACAAACCACCCAAGCTAATACAAACTTTTCCTCTTACCAGTTACCTATCAAAAGACAAAATACAGCCAATTAATCCTGTACTTAAATATTAGAAGTGTTAACAATAAAGTACACTTACTGCACCACTCTCCACCTATAACCCAGATATACTATGTCTGACAGAAACCTGGCTAAAGCCCACTACTGCAGACAAAGAATTCCTACTTACTGGTTACAATGTGCTCTGCCAAGATAGACTTCCAAAAAAGGAGGGGGTGTAGCCCTACTCTACAAATATACCCTAAATGTCACCACAATTAATCTACAACCCCCTACTTTCAACAACTCTGAAATCCTCCTAGCTAAACTCAAACTGAGTAACAATAAATCACTCAACATTGTCACACGCTACATACCACCAGACAATAACATTCCAACCCTGGAAGCCTTCCTACAAATGTCAAACTAAAACCTCCCCCAGGAGACCACTATACTCAGTGATTTCAACACAGATTGGAATACCTGCTCACCCTTAAAACCCAACCAACCATATTAACCTCTATAACTTTTCACAACTTATCTAAAGTAGTACAAGACTAGGAACTCCAAAATTTAAAGAGAGCCTTCTAGACTGAATATTAATAAACAGGACAAACACTCCATACCAGACAGGTGTCCTCCCAGACACCCTCAGTGACCATCAACTCACGTTTCTATTAAAATTCAAAACTCAATCCAGCCCTACCTTCAGAGTACTAACAACCCACAACACAAAAAACTCTGACACCAACAATTTCAAACTTGAACTAAAACACCACAATTGGAACATACTAAAGACTCTATCCCTAGAATAAGCCATAAATCACTTCAACAACACCTTCTTAAGTATCCTAAATGCCCATGCCCCACCCCGTATCACTAAACTCAAAACAAAAACTACCCCCGGCTTACCAAAGAAACTAAAAAGAAAATTTCAGAAAGGAACAAAGCCTGGCATACCTGGAGAACCACTGAAATCCCAGGAGCTAAGGTACAATTCCAACAGCTCAGAAATGAAGCAAAAAGATCAGTCCTGCTAGATAAAAATAATTATTTCCTTGAGCTTCAAAACAAGCACCAATGCAACCCCAAGACATTCTGGGCAGGAATAAACAACATACTCCACCCTGGCCAGTCCTCCACCCCACCCTCTACCTCCTCTAATGAAATCACAAATATACTGGACACATTCAACAAATATTTCATAGAGACTATTTCTAACCTTGTTCAAAAACAGCCTACAACCACTACCAATAATCGCCCACAACCTGTAGCTGGACCTAAAACTACCTTCCAATTTCAATCCATCCCAACCATCTATGTCAAAAAGTTGCTACTTAAACTCAAACCTACTTCACTAGCAGCTGATGGATTACCTGCTGAATTCCTTCAGCTAGCTGGTAATGAACTTGCCTTCCCCGTATCTATCCTACTAAACAGATCTATCTCAGAAACCTCAATCCCACCCATCTGGAAAACCTCCTATATTATCCCCCTCCATAAAGGCAGAACCTCCACCGATCTCACCAACTATTGCCCCATAGCCATTCTATCTCCTCTAGCCAAAATACTTGAGAAATACATCCATCAACTCATGCTATACCTACTTAACAACCAACTTCTCTCCCCTACACAGCATGGTTTTAGGCCTGCTCATAGCACTACCACTGCCCTACTTTCTTTCACTAATCTCATCAATCAAAACAGACACATATGCAAACTAACCTCTGCCATATTTCTAGATCTATCCATGGCCTTTGACAAGGTCAACCGCCCCAAACTGTTTCATGCCCTTACTGACCTCAACCTAAGTAACCAAACACTGGCATGGTTTCAGAACTGCCTACAAGGGAGACAACAAGCAGTATGGTGGGACAATAACCTATCATCACTGCTACCCATCACCGCAGGGCTTCCCCAAGGATCCATTTTAGGTCCTCTTCTATTCTTCATTTTCCTCAACAATCTTCACACGATCTGTCAGGATGCAGCAATTATACAATATGTTGATGACTCTACACTTGTCTGTTCAGCCAATGAGACACAGACACTTCTCTCTATAATCCAACAAGCCTTCCATACCACAGAGAACTGGTTTCTTAGAAAACAACTAATTCTAAACCCCAAAAAAACAAACTATTACTTTTCTCACCCAACAAATTGAATACCACACAAACTCCATTTAACATAGTCTCCAGAGATGACACCATCATCTCCCCCGACACTCACACCAAATTGCTAGGAGTTACCATAGATAACAACCTCACATTCGATCATCATATTAACCAAACCATTAAAAATGTCCACAAAAAATGGGCAGTCTATATAAAAACAAACCCTTCCTAACACAAATTGCTAGGATTACAGTCGCTCAGACTCACCTACTTTCAACACTATTCTATGCCTCACCCATTCCCACCAACCTACCAAAAACCAAAATTGCCAAGCTCAACACTTTCTATAATCAAATTTCAAAATTCGCAACAGGTGCACCCTATCGTGCCCACCACTGCCTATCCCTGAAACAACTTGACTGACTTGAATTCCCTAATCTCCTGAACTATTACCAACTAACCTTTCTCCACAATCTCCAATTATTCCCAGACAAACCCCCTTCACTGGCTAATCTGTTAGTACCCCAAACTAATACCAGACAACTTCGCTCCAGCAATAAAAAAATAATTAAAATCACAAAAACCAACAACACAGCAGGGGACTCACTCTTCTCCAACCATATTGGTAAAATCTGGAACTCCCTACCCACATCTATCACTTCATCTGTCTCAAAGGCTACATTTAAAAGACTCCTGAAGGAACACCTAAACCACTCATGGATCTGCACATGTTCCCCACCTGGCTAAATCCTCCCCCCTTACTTTCCCATCCCCAATACTACAGCCTCATCCCCTACACTGACAGCCACTTTACCTTCCTCCTACTCCATCCATTACTCCACCCCATAGAATATATCACTCATACACCACTGCCAGATTACTAAATTAGATATTAACTAACTACCTCACTCACTCTATACTACTATATCTACTTATTTAACTAATACCTCATCTTCCTGGCTCTCATACCTTCTCTATTTCTCCCCATTCCTTATCCCCACTATTAACTAACCAGTACTCTTGTTTCCCCCCACCTACCTACCTGGCCAACTCCCCCCCTACCCTACTCTACTATACCTCACCAGTAGGGAATATCTAAACCTTAAACTGAATACTCACATGTACCCTATCCAATACTGTTAAACCTGTATCTCACAGTGCTTTCACCTATGTCAACCTCATACCTGACATGTTAACCTGAACTAAGCATGAATAATATGTTACGTGTCAATGTTACATTACTTGTCTATGTTAAGTTTGTTACTTTTTATGCATTTTACCACCTATGTATTCCTTGTAATAATTGCATGAATTTTACTGTGGAGCTTTTCTCCCCAGGCCTCCACTGAAAATGGACATGCATCCAGTCGGATTTTTCCGGTTAACAAATGTAAAATAAAATAAATAAAATTACAGAAAGAAATTTCAAATTATCAAATTGAATCAGAGGCAGATTGGCACATGGTGGCATAGTAATTAATTTCATTAATATAAATGGGAGTTCACTGGTTAATGATTAGTTTAGGAAGACATTTTGATGTCAACTGTGCACATTCAGAGTACATGGCCAGTATATTGTTTTCATGACAAGATAGTTGAGAAAGATAGTATAAGCTCAGATCTTTAGTATTTTTTTTGTAATTATTTTAGATTGTAGTTTGCTCTCCAATGCCTGTAGTCTTTGTTTTGTTCAGTCTATTATAATCTGATTAGCTCTGCTCGGATTAGCAACTTTACTATATAAGACACCCTTTGCTTGGCTTTTAAAGCTGCCCACTGAATATCTAGTTTCAGGTTTTCTACAGGAGCTCTTTTAAGAAAGTTGGAGGAGATTTATTTCATCCCCTACTTCCTGTTTTTTTTTTAATAATAAGGATTTATTGTCCAGCTAGTGTGATGAGTTTGGTTAGAGTCAAACAGAAAATAATTAATATAATTTTGGAATGATCTGTTATTGAACTTGACTCAATTTGAAAATCAGTAATTCATAAAAGAAGGGTGTTAGATAGTAAGAAGAAACCGATTCACAAGCACAGTTTCAAACAGGGAGAATAATATGTAAAATAATTCAGGTGCAAAGGTACAAATCTTATTGGGTCAGATACATCATATCAGTTTGTAAGTCTAAAATGGCCTGTGAGTCATTTAGGTTTGTATGTTGAATGGTATTAGATCTTTAAAGAGATGAACTACTAATTTCCAGTCCCCGCCTAAAATTAATAAATGATCTTTGAAATCAGTGAGAAGTTGGAATATTTAGGCAGCAAAGTCAAGCCGTTTAACTCGGGGAGCATATATGCTTAGGTGGACTAATGTTTTTGTAAGATTTGACTTGAATCTAACATAACACCATCTACCCTAAGGATCGTAGTTAGAATCAATTATATTACTCATAAGAGTATTTAATTATAATTCCAGTGCCAGACATTTTAGTGTTAGTTCCTGCATGTTCCGCTTTTTTGCAGAGAATTCCATTGGTTACAATGTAAGTGCATCCCTTGAATAAAAATAATCTTAGCCTGGGACTTAAAAATAATGTAGGGAAAGTTTCCTCTTATTTTCATTCTGGATTCCATTAAGAGTCCATCAATCCAAGAGCTTTAAGGTATTGATATAGCTAACTGAATAAAGCAATAAGAAAATGGAAAGAGTATAGGGTAACAACTGTGGCTACCTCCTCCCCAGGTATACCCTTACTGCACTTGCACTAAGAAAATAACAGACACAAGGCATAAAGGGTAATCATAATATAAATATACAATCTTGTAGCTTAATACAAAACTAACCCTAAATGTACATTTATAAAACTGGTAAATGTTAAAATAATCAATTAATGATTCAAGAAATCCTACCACAAAGAAGAGTGACATCAAATCTTTCCTGTCTACAGCTTGAGATAATTATATAGTGATGTGTACAGTGAGGTAATTAAACAATATGGTATATTAAAACTGGGTTTGGTTATTAAAAGAACAAACCATTAGTTAATAAACAATTTGACATTAATTAAACTTAGAAATGAGAAGTAAAGTTGTTCATAAATCAATTATTTAAAATTAATGAAGTAAATTGTTTAACATTTTCAAACAAGTCCACTCAAAGAAAGTTGTTTTTTCCCATGCTTTGAAAGGAAGTGATACCAACTAAGAAAGGAACTTAAAATAATAGGATCACAGGATCATCGGATAGGAGGTTTCTAGGCTAATGGCCCTAGAGCCTTTTAAGCCATTCATGCCCCATTTTTGCTAGTTATCAATGTCCACTGGCTAGACAGGTTTTAGTATATGCCTGTGCCTTAGGGCATCTGCAAAATGCCCCTGTCCATAAGGGCCACAGGTGACAAGCCAGGGATGAATTTGTGATTTCCCATCCATTGGTCCAAACTTCATTTGAATAGGCTCAAGGAAAAATTTTGCTTCACATGAATGGGAAGTCTGTCCCAGAGAAGGGGTACTCTCTGTGACACATACCTGTTCCTTCAACATGTTTTGTTTCTGTTACAGACAAGGTTTAGACCCTTAGATTAGGTAATTCTAGTGCTGTTTGTTTTATGAATGTGTAACAGATTCATCAGGGCTGGATAGGTAAATATCTTGTAGATTAGGCAATGGATTACCCTTCAGTAGCTGTAGAAAACTAAGTACAGGGACAGGGCCTTGAGGCAGCTCACATAAGCCATATTATTTACACCCTGTATTCTTTGAATGAGGGACCTCTGTGACCACTCCAGCTGTTACAAATGCCTTGTCAGATACATGCCAAATGGTGCATTGTACTCTTTAATTGAAGGATGAGTGATCTGGATGCCATGCCCTTACTTAAAAGTTGCACCACATAGAAGGATTTTCTCACTACAATGAACACATGGTGGTCAAAGGTCAGGTTACTGTCAACCTGAATTCCCAAGTCCCTTACCACTGGGTTTTCTCTTAGGGGAGTGTATCAATGTTGTAATTTGCAGGGAGTTGACTTCCCAAAGGGTATGATTATGTGTTTTTTGCATTGAGTTTTAGGCCACGGTTCTGGGACCATTTATCTGTCCATATCAGACCTTCCTGGAGGATATCTATATCTTTTGGGGAATTCACTAACTGCACCCAACTTGCAGTCTTCATCAAAACTGGTCAAAGGCCTTCTACATTTGCCTTAACTTCAGAGAAGTATACTCCAAGCAGGGGAGGTCCCAGTACCGAGCTCTGTGGAACATCACTGATAGCAGGCCTCTTGGTAGAGGTATATTCTCCTTCATGTGTCCTATCTGTGAGACATTTGGCTATCCATCAGGTGACATATGGATTTATGCCTAAATTTGCGACTTTTTCTATAATATCCAAGTGAGGTTTTGTGTCAGCTGCCTTTGCCAGGTTAAGGCAGGCAGTATGTACCATTCTGACCTCGTTGATGGCTCTAGCAACCTTCTCAAATAAGTCCACCAAGTTTATTAGGCATGAACTGCCCTTGATGAAACTGAACTGGGATGGGTCCACTGTTTGAAGAGTTCCCATGTGTTTGTTTATCAGGTCCAAAATATTTTTTTTTCCATGGCCTTGCCTATAAGACTAGTCTGTTTATGGTTTTCCTTTGTGTGGAGAGATAACAGTTTCAGTCCTCCATTCCCTAGGGAAGAAGTCTGTCTGGAGGCTGTGATTGAAAAAGGGTTGGGTGCTGATATAATGATTAAGGCATTTACCTTACAGTCAGAAGGTACAGGTTTTGATTCTCACCTTTGGAAGAGAAATTGGCTAGGTTTAAAATGGCCCACAAGGACAGCTAGCCTAGTATTTACCTATGAACCTATTAATAATTCTAGTGGGCCTGATAGGTCATGTTTCAAGCTATTTAGGAGTCAACCTGGGGTATTATCAGGACCCACTGATGCAGTGTTAATAGCTTTGGAGAGTGCAGTGAGAGATGTGATATCTGGTGGAGAAATGTTGAGGGTATTTCTTTAGGGGAAACTGGGAGTGATGGGGAGGGGTGAAATTGGGAGCTAAATTTATCAGCCAGCTTCTTCTTTTGGCTGCTCCCATTAGGGGCCACAACAGTGGATCATCAGTCGGAAGAAGCAGTAGAGCTTTACTCTGTCGAGTTGCCAGCCTGGCACCCAACTTTCCTCAGAAGGCACACACACATGCACACACTCACACCTAGGGGCAATTTAGAATGTCCAATCCACTTGCAACATGTCTTGGGGATGTGGGAGGAAACCGGAGCATGCAGAGGAAATTCATGCGAACACAGGGAGGACATAAAGAAAGCATCCCAGCCGAAAATTAAACAGGAGAACCTCTTGCTATGAGGCTAACCACTGCACTATTGTGCTGCCCAAGTTTATTGGCCAGCAAATTTGCTATATCCCCCATGCTAATGCTAATCTTCATGGATTAAAGGTTGTATCATATTGCAGGTTGCGAGTTGAAAGGTATGCCATTTTTTTCTGGCAGAGGTATATTGAGATTTGCAAAGATTGTGATGTGCTCTTTCAGTAATCATTTTAACTATGTCATGATCTTCCAGTAACATTAGTAAGATTTCCTTGGTAGGTTTGAGAAAATCTGTAGTTTTTGGTTTTCAGGAATGCTATGAATTAATAAATTGTCATGTCTGTGTCTGGCTTCCAAACTCAGTAATGTTTCATTTAGAAAAGGAATTTCTTTTGTTAAAGATTCTTTTCCACATTTGAAAGTCTGTCTTCTCAGTCAAATATACAATTTTCTGAAACATCTACTATCTTCTTAAAATCAAAGTAGAATTGATGTCTGAAAGTTGC